>NC_084799.1:58182024-58494671 GCF_963169125.1 Humulus lupulus
GATCTCCGCTGAGGAAGGTGAGGGCCATTTCCACTTCCAATACAAAACATACATTCCCGCGAGCACCCGATAAGTGTTGGAAGAGAGTTGGAAGGGAACTATCCCCACGAACTTTAGGAAGTCCGTGAAATATTGATGCAAGTGTAGGGTGGCCCCAACAATCAAATGGGCTTGGCTCTAGGCGCCAAGACCATTCACGTTGTGGTGCATTCTCTCGGATTCCTGACATAGGCGCACCAGACATCTATCCCCAATTGTGTAATGCCTCAGAATGGCCTCCAAGACCTCGGGGTGTCAAAGCAGGTTATGATACTCCTCCGCTTCATACCCATCAGCCTCGTACAACTGAGTGGGGTGTGGAACAAAAGCTCTGTTGACTTCTTCCACAGTCAACCCCCTTTGGACCAGTAGTATTGGCCTCTCCGCTGCCAGACCATCAACACAGACAACCAGTTCCATAACAGGTTCTTGGGCGTCCACCCTCGCCCCATCTTGTTGCACATAGTGTTCTCGAACCATGTCAAGGATTTTCTTCTCGAACTGATAAAATCCTTTCTCATGTAGCAATTGTAATTCCTCTGGCATCTAAGACAAAAACAAAGCAATTAGTATTTTTACCAAAGAAAAGAGGGTCAAAACACGAGAAAAAATAAGAATACTGCTTGGGGAGGAGAGAAGATAATTTCTAAAGACTTGGGGTGTCCTCAGGGCCAAGGATTCGGCACCAGAGAACACCACTGGAAACTATGAACATTGTGGGAATCAAGGAATTTTCCAGATTTTGGTTGAATGCTCAAAAAGACAAAAACTGCATAAGGTGTGCAGTAGGCCATTTTGGCCACTTCTAACGCCAAGATATACCTAAAAATACCTATAAAAGATCGAAATAATCCTTTAGTGGCACAAAAATCCTGTTCCTAACCACGCAACTAAACCCTCAAATGAAATGCAAATCCTAAAATAAAACTAGTAAATACTTACTCGAAATAAAGTCCTGGTAGCTGCTGAGGCGAGTCTGAACTTTGAAGAAGCGCTTGATGTTCACCTAGAAATAAGAAGATTCTCAACAACCGTCCAGAGTTGCTGAGAAAGCTCTGAAATGGTTGAAGGTCTAGGAAGCGTTAAAAAGCAGAAAGAGCTTTTGAGTTTGGGGGATTTTTAATTTCAAAAGGTTAAGGTGAGTACTAGGAGACAGTTCACGAGATTTTATACTTACAGAACTTGGGGGGGGGGGGGAGGGGAAGCAACTCCACCCTGACCGTCGAATTACCTACGACGTAGCTATTTGAGAACGATCCAATGGTAAGTACTCAAACTGCATGGATCATAATCATTAACATTGAAAAGGCAAGTCGTATGGTTCTCAGAGTGTGGACTCTTCCAAGCAACCCAATTCGGCCAAGACGTGGGTGTCTCCAAGCAAGGCCACGACCCGAGGTCTGTCCTTGAGGTGAGGATGTCTCCGGGTGAGGTCATGTCCCAAGCATGCCCCGAGCCAATCTCCAGGTCATGGATGTCTCCAAGCGAGGCCATGTCCCAAGGTCTGTTCTCAAGGCGAGGATGTCTCCGTATTAGACCACGTCCCGAGAGGCTCTCCTCACTCGCTCGTCTCCCAGGTCTAGGATTCTGGACCTTAGACCTGAAGTGGCTATCAGGTGTCAGTCAGTGCGCGCATGGGCCACTAGGAGATTATCAAACAACTTTTGGTGAGCCTAGATTAGTGGTGTCAAGTTCGTACACTTGACAATCAACAATTCCCACAATGCTGCCGGACATGGGAAAACATGCGCCGCAGCATAACAATCATAGATATGTTCCCCATAAAGTTAGTGCGTGACTTTCTACAATGGGTCCCGTGCAATTCGCCTGGGTCATAGTCTTTATTTAGTGCAGTCTTTTTTGTATTAACTTAACATCAATACCCCAGGATGGGGGATCTTGTATTAATGATAGATGGATAACATTAATGACCCCAGCCTCTATAAGTAGGGCTGGGGTAACTCCTTGTAAGGGGTTCATATTTTTAGAGGGGAAAACTCTGAGCTCGGGGCAATATATACGCTGCTTGACAACCACTGTTAAAGCTTGCTCAAACAAGTTTCAAGCTCAGTAAATACCAGAGATTTGTGGACTAGGGCTCTTTTATAACCTGAACCACGTAAAACCCATGTGTTCTTTTATATTATTTTCTTTATACTCTCAAATTTAGTTGATAGCGAAAAATGCATTCAACAATACATATTGTGTATACATTTACTAATGAAATATATACTTTCAGACTATTTACAAACAAAAAATGTGAGAAAGGGAAATTCTCTTCTTCATTTTTTTTATTCTTTTATATAAATGCCTAACAAAAAATTATTTAAATATTTTATATTTTCAAAATACTATAAATAATCAATAAAATTCATGTGTCAAATAATAGAACGATTAAGAACACAAAATAGATTAGAAGGCTTGTGGTTCTACAACATGGAAATGAGAATTAAGAGAACATGCCTTCAAGTCCTTTAAATGTAAGCAAGTTTTTGATAAATTTCTTGGAGGATTTCATTTATCTTGGAGAGCTAGAGAAAGAGACAGTGACAAAGTGTGATCAAGACTTTTGAACCCTCTTAAACCCTTAAATAGTGTTAGCACCATTCTAAGCAAGTTCCACATGTTAGACTTTGAAAAAAATGCAACATTTGAGCCAAAACACATTATCCCATGTTAGCAGAAGGCGAAAAATCCCCGCCTCAATTTTTGCATTGGCCAAAAAAGGCCTGTGACGCGTTGCATTTAGAACACCTATGTAACAACAATTCCCTTGATTTTTTACCATCTCAACAGTCCCAAATCACATCGAAATCTGTCAAATTTCCCCCAAAGTATTTTGATGTGTTTAAATATCTCATTTTATTAATCCAAATTGAATTTAGTCAATTATTGATGCTAATTACAAACAACAACAAAAAAAACTCAAATTTCACACTACTTTGTGTAAAACATTCCATTGCATTACACCTACTTTTGAAAAATAATTCATTACTTATATTAAACCAATTATAATGAATTGTGTCTTAACATCATCGTGTGTGAGGTTGTCAGGATCTTAGTGTAACGTCACAAAATTCCTAATAAGGCTTAGTGTCTTGCTTAGCGTGTCGGGAGGGCTCGTGGAGTAATTATGTGGTAATTAACTAAATAAATATGTGACTATGCAGATTATATCTCTTATATCATGATATGACTGCTTATTCATGTTTAAGTGTATTAAATGTGCTTATAGGCCCGTTTATGTTAAAAAATGGGTATTTTCATAATTTAGACTGGCTGAGTATACATATGTAATTATATATGCTTATGAGTGGGACCACATTACTATGTGAATATATTTTAGATATTCGCTACAAGGCGATCCTAGTGAGCAATTTGGCTGAAAATACACAATGAGGTTAAATACCTTGCTCGGGGTGAGCCTAGGAGTAGTTTTGTAATCTAGTAAATTATCAGGAATTATTGGCGGTATGAGATGTATTTGGAGAAAATTGGTGTATTACGAAGATTATTGGAGTTAAGTGGGAATTTTAAGTGTAATTTGAGGTTTAGTGGGGAAGTGGGGTTAGATGACTTTTATGCCCTTGTTGGTTTTGGTGTGGAACTTAAGAGGCAGGGGTGTTTTGGTCTTTTGGGGCCTTTAAGCATGGAATAGGCTAAGTTCTAGAGCTTGTTAACTCTGTCCCCTAAAGGTTTTCTTTCTCTCTCTCTCTTTCTCTCTCCCTCTTCTAAGCCTTCTTTTGAGAGGAATCTTTAAAAGCTTCCAAATCTTAGTCATGGAGACATCTTTGGTGGAATTTAGAGGCTTGCTGTTGAGGAATAGGAGCTGCTAGGCTAGGGAATCCAGCTGGAAGTTCGATTTCTATAAGGTAATCTAAGTATGATTGAAGTTATTGAGTTGTTTTGGTATGTTTTTGGGCAGTCTCTGGTTTGGGGATTTTTAGGAGTTTTAATGTGTTTTGATGTTACCTTTATGATGTTTCTGAGTGGTATTGTTGCTTTGTAGTCTGGATAGGCTCGAAAATGGATAGATTTTTTTTTGGTGTGGGTTTAATCGATTTTTCGATATCTGAAATCACAAGAAATTCTTGGTTCGTGGGGTCGCTCTGGAGCACTGTTCTTGGGGCGCCATGTCCCGCATGAACTCAGCAACGCAGGAGGTGTCTCGAACTGACTTAGCATCGCGGTGCATGTGCAGGGACTTTGAGTGTGGGGCTCTCTGCCTAGATGAGTGTCGCCGTCCTTTTAGGGATGAGTCACAGCTCAAATAGAGGAAAGGTGGGAAATTGTATTTTGGGTTGCGAAACCCAAACCTGAGGGCTCGAGAATGGTTCCAACTACCTAGTTTAGTAGAGTTCAAAGTCTCGGAGGCTATGACTTGGTGGGAAAACATTTTTTGGTTCATTTATTGGTAGTAATTCCTTGTTATGTTGTGACTAGGGGGTTACCGCAAGGCTCGGGAGGAAAGGATAGTGCTCGTGGTCGCTTTACTGTATTGCTCAGGACTTGAGGTAAGAAAACCAACACTTGCACCGAGTGTAGGGCATGCGCCCCAATTGCAGGACACAGGGATGATCGTGTCATGAATCAATTTAAGTTAATGTCTGCTTTGCATGAACCTATATTGTTATAGCTGCTTGTACTGATTGGTCATGATCGTGATCGTGATCGATCAGCCCTTGATTATTGAACACGAGTATGACGTGTTGTGAATCTGTTTAAATTAAATGTTTGCTCTTTATCGGCATCTATTGTTATAAACATTTATAATGAGTTATAACTGTTGACTATTTATCGGTCGGGAGGCCATTATAGAGGTACGATATGCATCTACTCAGCATGAGTCATTATATTGGTTGGAAAATTAATGTGAAGTTATTTATGATTTGTTTGTTTTGAATGTATGCAATTATTATCTTGGAAGCATGTATTTTATTACTTATGATTCTTTGGATTTTTGTAATGCCATGTGGGATTTTCCTGATGGGTCTCAACTCACAAGTGCTTTGGGTTTAGGTAAGGGAAAGGTTAATGATGATTAGTCATGAGTTGGAGGGCATGAGAGCGGTGCATACATGTATGGCATGCTCGGCCCCCACGGTCGAGATTTATTGAGGGGCTCAATGTAAAAGTATGAATTTTGTCGCTTAGGTTGACTGTTTGTAAAATTGGAATTATAATTATGTTTTTAAAGAAATTTTTGGGATCCAATGTAAACTCTTTTACAAACTTAATGAAAAGTTAATTCTTTTTATCCAAAAATTTTATTTCCAGGACCTTTATGTTATTTAAATTACCCTTTTGAGTCTAAACAACTCGCAAAACTAGTTAAGCACAATTTTAAACACACAATATAACAGCCCTGGATTAGCATGGCGTTACAACTTGCTATCAAAGCTTCCATGGCTTATGGTTCTTAAAGACTGACCGAACATGCATGCTCGTTTCTAAAGACAAGCTCGACTCATGGTTCGGTAATTGATATTTTGAATATATGTTTGACTACATAATTGAATTATTTGCCTTGTCTGCTTGCTAGAATAGAGAGCATGAGCTATACTGATAGGGCCTGGCCCTTGACTGCTATGTGAATAAGAAAAGTCATGCTTGTTAGCACTATTACTGCATGAGGAAGCTATTGAAATGTTGTTTAGAATTTTTGTTGCATGTATATGCTTTAATTGTTCGAATTTCACTGTGGAACGGACTAGAGGTTGGTGTCATTCCTGATAACCGGAAGCATTGATTGTAGAAATATTGGGAATCGTGCCACTAAGGCGATTAATTAGACTTGTGTCAGGAGTAGGGAGGTGGAGTATGTTATAGTGGAATCTCATATTAGCCTGCATGGAATGGGAGTAAATGTTAACTGAGGTGCAAGCTGAATTATAGAGATAGGAGGAAGGACTTGGCAGTTGAGGCAATAGATTTTGTCAGAGAATGTTGCCCAGCATGTTATACCTACACCAATAGGTTTGGAAGGCAACCTGAAGTGAGGGAAATCAGATTGAACCATTTTGACAAAGGATCTGAAAGCAACAACCTTTTGATTTGAGGGAGGCATAGATTCAATTAGAGCGGAACTGAACAGCTAATAAGTATGGATAGTTCCATCCTAGGTCTTAAAAGGATGGTTGATTACTATAGGAAGTCTTATACCAAGTTTATGCAACTAGATGGTGCTGTGATATGGTTGGAGGTTATAACCCGGATTAAGAATATCGCTATAGTGAGTTAGGGAGGACTCTAGTAAATATTAAATGGAAAGTATTATATTGACGCAATCGGATTGCGAAGGAGGATAAGGTCACTAGTCCGATTTGGGCATTAGTAGTGTGACTGAAAAATGCCTAGAAGCTAATAGGTTGGCGAGGATTATAGATGGTATAGTGCCGACAGACGTCACAAGAAAAGAATGATGTGTTTGGGAGTTGACTCTTATGATGGATGGCGATGGAGGGTCGCAAATTCATTGGAAATTACTGCATATGCTCAGGTGGTAGAGAAATCATGTATTCTTAATAGGATAAAGAACAAGGGATTTGGAGAGGGTGTAATAAGGCGCGATGCTTAGAGAATGATTCCATTATTTACAGGATTCAGTAAGGGTAATGGTCCCATTTTTCTGAAGGAAAGGGTATGAATATTTGTGTTACTGGCATATCAGATAAATGATTTTGGGATACTTGAGGCAAGTGTCAGAGTGGAAAATAGAATTGGAGAACTTAATTAGAAGGCACACCACGTTGGCAAAAACTTAGTGTCAGTTGTCTAGTTGTATCAAGTGTGATGATAAATGAATTTTGATGACTTTGTGATTGGAATAGTGTGAGGTTTGGTACCCTTTTATCTATCAGAGAGTTAGTAATCTTTAGGAGTTGGAATAAATCATGACTAGTGGGAATCAGATGGTAATTTTGAGCTTCTCGGAGAAGATCCCTTTGTGATTATGAATGCTAGGGATGGACCTTATGTTCTGACGATTTCAGTGTTGAAGGCTAGAAACCTATTACGAGAACTGTTGAATTAGAAGAAACCATATTGGTTGGAGGGTTCTGAAAGTGTCTCCAAAAGATTTACTTGAACTATTACTGCATTGAGAGACCGATTGGGTGATAGAATTGGCATCGGGAATAGAACCAACATCTAAGGAACTTTACTGAATGGTACCAAATCATTGATGAAGGATTGATCAGACCGAGCTTCTCACTGCGGGATACATCAACATCATTTGTTAAGGGGAAGGACGTGTATTGAGTATGGATAGCTAAATAAGGTAATTGTCAGGAATAAGTATCCATTGCCAAGGATTGATGATTTGTTTTACCCATTGCAAGGTAAGACAGTGCTCCTAAGAATTTTCCCTCGATCTGGTTATTACCAGCTGAGGATCAAGAAAAGAGACATTTCAAGAATTACCTCTTGCACCAAGTATGGAAGTCGTGGATTTTCAGTGAAGGCTTTTGAACTCACCAATGCTCTAGCGACTTGGATGGATCCGAAAAATAGAGAGTTAGAGGATGATTTGGACAATCATAGTTTTGATTTATTAAGAATGCTTTGGCCTACTTCCAGTCAGAGGCAAAATAGGAGCCACATCTTCATAGATATTATAGAGACAGAGGAAGCATGCATTACAGGTAATGTTCCGGGAAGGATGTGTTCGGATTTCTTCGAGTCATGGATGGAGTCACATTATGGCAAATGAGGTGATCATACTTTATTTAGTTAAGATAGAAGCGGTAAAGGATTTGCCAAAAGAACACTTTAGAGGTTCGAAGCATTGTGGGACTGGTGGAATACCATCGATATTTACTTGAAGCATCTTTGAGGACTACAATACCTTGAATAAAGTAACATGAGGACCTCAGGTTTGTCTAAACTGATGGATAGAAACTGGGTTTCCAAAAGTTGAAACATAGGTTGATTATTGCACCATGGTATCAGTAGTATCATGTGGTGGACCGATATGCAAGGACATTATAGTGTATACTTTCTTGGTTGTTTGAAAATGAGCGATTCATAGTGTTTGGTGGCACAACATGACAGGGACTAGGATGTGCCCGTGTGTAGGCTGGAAAAATGATTGCTTGCGCTTCACGATGGTCAAAAGAATAAAATATAGATATTCTACACGGTACCTTGAGTTGACAGTAATGATGGTTGCATTTTAGGTGTGGCAACAGTATCTATGGGGAAAAAGGTGAGATATACACTGGCATAAAAAGTTTAAAATGTTTGGTTACCCATAGGAGTTTGGGTATGAGATAAAGACGCTGGTGAGAACTGGTTAAGGGTTGACAGTGAAATCCTTCACTACCTAGGGAAAACTAACGTGGAGTCTTGTGTATTGAGATGGAAAGGTCTAGACCAGGGGTATGATTCGAAATAGATTACAGCAATGTCAGTTAAGGAAAAAACGACTAGAATTGGTATAGAATTTGTGATTAACAAATTGACAGGTATAACTTTACAAACAGTGGGATATAAAAAGAGAATCTTATAGGAATGGCTAAAGACCCTAATATCTTAACATGAATCGGTTGAGATATGGGGATCGGATACGTGTTCCGGTGGATGCTAACATAAAGATGGGAATTCTATATGGATTTTATACCACCCCATGCTCACTATATCTAGGAGTTATGAATGCGTATCAATACCTGAAATCTGTATATATTGATGGCTAAGTGCCTAATCCTTTAGCAAGTGAGGACTAAATATTAGAGGCCAGCGGAATTATTATGACTTTATGGCATTCAAGAGTTAACATGGATGGATATAATTATGAGCCTTATGGATGGATCGCCTTGGATTGTGGGTAAGATTATTTTGGTATGAGAGGTTGCGACTCGATATACTAAGCTAGAACACTTCTTGCTTGTGCGAGTGAATTATAATATGAATTAGTATATGTGAAGGGAGATCGTACATCTCTATGGGGCATTGAAGGCAATGGTGCTAGATTGAAACCTTGTATTTATTTCAAAGCTTTGGAAAGGCACAGGAGTGGTGGGTACAAGATTGAGGTTTAGCAATAATTGTTATCCTCAGACAGATAGGCAATGTGAGAGGATAAATCAGATTTTAGACTTTATGCTTCGGGCATGTGAGTTTTAGGGACACTGGAGTAAGTATAGCCCCTTGATTAAATTGTTACAGCGATGATTACCAGTCAACAACTGGGGTGACTCCGTATGAGATATTGTGAGATAGGGAGTATAAATCAATCATTTCTAGGAATGAGATAGGATACAAGAAGTATTATGGTCCTAAAAGAGTTCAGAGGACCAATGACTTTATTAAAGATCATTATAGCATAAATATTTGCTTTATTGAAATGAAACAAAAGTGGGGCAAATTCAAGTATGGGAAAGTGGAGTTCCAGGATTTGAGGCCTTGTACTTCTCCGAGTATTGTTGATTAAATAGATACGAAAATTTGGGAAGAAAGAGAAAATGGGTTTTGTTTGTTAGGCCTATGAGATCCTGACAAGAATTAGGCCAGGGGCCTACAGATTAGCCTTACCCCAGCATGGGTGGAGGTTCATAAAGTGTTGCATGTGTTGATGCTAAAGAAAGATGTATCGATCGCTATAGCTATTGGGTTAAGAGACCCTGGAATTTTAGTGAGAAATATCACGTAAAGAAAAGCCAAAAAAGATTCTAAATGGAAAGAATAAAGTCTTAAGAAATAAGACTATCAACTTAGTAAGAACATTATAAAGAAATAACAAGATAAAGAAACGACTCAAAAGTTAGAGTCAGATGTGCAGGACAAGTATCCCGAGGGGATAGTTGTAACGTCCCAAAATTCGTAAAAAGGCTTAGTGCCTTGGTTAGCATGTCGGGAGGGCACGTGGAGTAATTAAGTGGTAATTAATTAAATAAAATGCGATTATGCGAATTATATGAGTTATATCATGATATGATTCTTATGCATGTTTGAGTGTATTAAATGTGCTTATAGGCCCGATTCTGATAAAAGGAACAGGCATTTTCATAATGTTGACCCACTGAGGGTATATCTATAATTATATATTCTTATGAGTGGGACCACAATATTATGTCGATATATTTGAGATATTCGGCACAAAGCGATCCTAGTGAGAAATTTGGTGGAAAAGTCACAACGGTGTTAAATAACCGGCTCGGGGTGAGCCTAGGGGTATTTTGTTAATCTAGTTAATTACTAGGAATTATTGGGGGCATGAGATGTATTTGGATAAAATTTGTGTATTAGGAAGATTAGTGGAGTTAAGTGGGACTTTTAAGTGTCATTTGAGGTTTAGCGTGGAAGTGGTTCCAAATGACTTTTCTGCCCTTGTGGATTTTGGTGTGGGACTTAATAGGCATGGAGTTTTGGTCTTTTGGGACCTTTAGGCAGGGAATAGGCTAAGTTCTAGAGCTTAGTAACTCTGTCCCGTATAGGTTCTCTCCCCCCCCCCCCCCCCTCTTATAAGCCTTCTCTTGAGTGGAATTTTAAAATCATCCAAATCTTGATCATGTAGACATCTTTGGTGGAATTTGGAGACTTGTTGTTGAGGATTAGGAGCTGCTAGGCAAGGGAATCCAGCTGGGAGTTCAATTTCTATAAGGTAATCCAAGTATGTTTGAAGTTTTTGAGTTGTTTTGGTATGTTTTTGGGCAGTCCCTTTTTTGGGGATTTTGAGGAGTTTTAATGTGTTTTGATGTTACCTTTATGATGTTTCTGGGTGGTATTGTTGGTTTGTGGTCTGGATACGCACGAAAATGGGTAGAATGTTGTTTTTGGTGTGGGTTGAATCAATTTGTGATTTTTGAAATTGCAAGAAATTCTAGGTTAACGGGGTCACACCGTGACACTGTTCTTGGGGTGCTGCAGCCCATGTGAACTCACCGAGGCAGGAGGTTCCTTAACCCGACTTAGAGCCACGACACTTGGCGAGCTGCGCCGCAACGCATGTGTAGGGATTTTATCCGTGGGGCCCTATGCCTAGTTGAGAGTCGCGGCCTTTTTAGGGCTGAGTCGCGGCTCAAATAAGGGAAATGTGGGAAATTGTGTTTTGGGTTACAGGAACCCAAACCTGAGGGCTCATGAATGGTTCTAACTACCTAATTTAGTACAGTTCAAAGTGTGTAAATAACAAACATTCTTTATTTTAACGATTTCTTTTGTTAACTTTAATGGAATATTCTAAATATTTAACGGGATATACTTTTAAAACAAGTAACAAATAAATATTTATTAATTATATTAATATAAATTCAAATGTTATAAAATACCTTATTAAAACTAGATATTTATTAATTACATTAATATAAACTCAAATGTTATAAAATATCATTATTATAATAATATATAATTCAAAATTAGATATTTATTAATTATATTAAATAAATTCAAATGTTATAAAATAGTATTATTAGTATACAGGACTAGATATTTATTAATTATATTAATATAAATTTAAATGTTATAAATATAATTATTATAGTAATATATAATCCTAATTTTTACAAATTTTGTTATAATAAATATTTAGTAACTATATTAATATAAATTCAAATATTATAAAATATCATTATTATAATAATATTTAATACAAAACTAAATATATAATAATTACTAGATACAAGCAACGTGCAATACACGTTTACTTAGTTTCATTTATAGAATTTATTAATTATTTTTATTAAATTTGTATCATTGTTATATAAATTTCAAATAAATAAACAATATTGTATGTAAAAAGAATGACATAAACATATTAAAAGAAAAATTAAACCAAAACAGTGTTTATGATTCTTTTTTAATATATAATATGATAACATTTTAAATAAAAATGATAATTTTTTTAATAAAAATTAAGATTATGTATTATATATTAATTTTTATAATGGTATTTTATAATAATTAAATTTATATTAATAAAAGTATTAAATATCTAATCTTATATTAAATATTATTATAATTTCTGAGTCTTTTGGGATCCTTCACTGTGCGTCATGATCTGGCTTCTGCGAGCTGAACACCTCATTTGAGTTGGGTGTCGAAGAATTAATCTAAATTGACACAGGTCATGTTCAGAGTTTCACAAAGGAGATTTGGATGTCGCGCATCTCGAACTAAGTTATTAGCGCAAGAGGCAATCTGTAGACTTGAGCTGCACACTTTAGAGTTAGAAAAATGCTATATCTCTACGCTTTCTTCATACGTTTGTCTGACAGCTGTACCCCGTGCTGAGTAATTCAGCTCATATTTTTTAGGTACAACATTTTCCCATCAAGCTCCTGCTCTTGCATGATGTCGCCTCTGACACACACAGTAGGGGATTTTCAGCTTCTGTTATGAGAAAACGTGCTTACTCACTCACCTGAGTATGGGACATGTGTCGGTCTTTAATAGGTGCTTGTTCATGTTTCTTGTATTGCAACAGTTGTTTTGTCAACTTTTTATCGTCGCTTGGTATATTTAATCCAGGCCCTTGGATCTCCCACTAGTCTAATCATGTGGCCTAGATCAGTTCCTAAAGTTTGTGCAAAAATAGGAGAACCAAACCTAAATCTTACCACCTTTGCATTCAAAAAAATTCCTCTTATTTTTTTTCTCAAAATATTTAGAGCTCTTCTGCATTCCCTTGTTTTCCATAAGCTTGCACGTTCTTATCTACAATTCTGCTATCATTTCCTCGACCGAGAAACTAAATTGTAAGTACTCTTATACCTGGTTTAAATTTCATTTTCTTATTTTTCAATAAATTTTATGAATTTTCCATTATATTTTCTTACTTTGGTTCTATTTGAGTTTAGCGTGTGTTTTTGTTAGGCCAAAAATAATAGAGAAATTTACATTCCTTACTGTTTTTATAATTTAATTACAAAATCACCTACAAAATTTTATTTGCAAAAATACCTTGCCACATCATCAAAAAATACCGGATTCTATAAGTAATATACCTGAATTTGAATCTTTCCCGAAATCTCGGTTTTCCCATTTTTCTGAGTTTAAAAAAGTAACCTTTTGGTTACTTAAAATGTTGATAAGTTACCAATTAATTACTTTTTTCATGAAAAATTTTATTTTTGAAGCATATTGTTTTATATACAATTTGTTTACCTCCAATACTTATTTTTTGAAACTTTTTTTTATCTTAAAACACTAATTAGTCATTTTGAAGTTATATTATAGCGTCTTATTACTTAAGATACTTTTACGTTGCCGATTGTTCAATTTTTAGAAACTAATTAGTTACAATAAAATATAACAAATTACTATATAGCTTATTATTAAAAGTTACTTTTAGTATACTATACAATAAATTCTTTTATATTCTATCTAACAGTTACCAAACAATATCCTAAAGAATCTATTTTTAAAAAAATTACTTGGAATATTTTTAAATAAATTTAAGTTGTTTAGAATACAATATAGTATCTTTTAAATGTAAAATAAGAATACAAATTTTAGTATATCAAATTTTTATCAAGTTTAAAATTTAGTTACTTTTTGGATAACACAATATAAAAAAGAAACTAAAATTTTACTTTTTATTCTGGTCATCTTCTCTAGTGACAGCCCAAAAACAAATACTTCCCACATATCAAAATGATCACCTTGAAGAGTAGGTCGCGTTGGTATCACTTTTGAGCCCAACCAACTAGCGGTGTGGCCGGAAAATATTTTCGAAATTAAAGATAAGAGTGAATGCAAGAAATTAATAAATAAAAAGTATAGTGGAGAGAGAGAGGGAGAGACAGGGGGTTGTACCATGAAAGAAAAACACAAAGAAAATTAAAAAAAAAAAGTTGAAAAAAGAGTATAAAAATGGTGAAAAAAGTAACTTATTGGTTACTTATTAACACTTTAAGTAACCAAAAGGATACTTTATTAAACCCGTAAAAACGAGAAAACTGGGATTTCAGGAAAGTTTCAAATTCAGGTATATTACTTTTAGGATACGTTATTTATTTATGACGTAGGTGATTTTTAAAATTATTGTATATTATAGGTATCTAATTGTAAAGATCCTATAATAATAACACTAGATCCGATTAGAAATAATGCACAAAAAACGGGTGATTTTCTAGGTTTTCTATGTTTAAAAGAGGAACGTCTGCTTATGTGAATGTGATGAATTGAGGGTTTTTAGGTTCAGTTGTAGGTCGCTTAAGGGTCAAGATTTCTCCAGTGGTTTTTCCTTAAAACGCTTTCCAAAAAGGTACAGGGTCTGACATGCGAATCCCGAAGAATCTGGGGTTTCCCAAGGTTGCAGTGCGTGGTCACTAACCGCGCGTGAGCACACGCATTGGAGTTAGGGGAAATCTTAGCTCGTATATATCTTAGATCGAATCCAAAACTCTAGGTTGCCTCATTTTTACCATCATGTTAAGGTTGTATCTTCGATCGCCTTTAACAGACCACTTTGTCACTAGGCGAACCAAATTATGGCCAACCAGAAGTAGTCAGTAGCGAGCTCTTATTCCCAAAATAAGAATAAAGGTAATCATACTGCATCCAAAACCCTTATTCCCCACTTGCCCCAATTGTGATTAGGGAGATTGTGGTTGACCCCAACGCCTTCTTTGAGGTCGAGCATATCGAATCCCGGATAAAGACTCAAGGCACGGTGAACAAAATTTTACTAAGTCACGAGATCGAGTTGGGCTCTGAGGGTCTTGTTGCCCGACTCCGTTGGAGAGAGCACCCCGCTCTAGGATGATTTTGGGGCTTGGAGAGATGAACACCTGAAGGAAAGTGCCTTTCTTCTCCTGGACCAGTATTTCATATATTTTTTTAACTACGTGGAATTGGCACCGTTTCAGCTCCCCCCAAACTTGTATCGACTCCTGGCGAGATTGAATTATTTATTTTTGAAGAACAAGTAGGATGTTCGCACCCCCACCGATATTATGTATTTCGTTTGCCTCAAGGCTAATCCAGAGTCAAAGGGACGAGGTGATGGCTTCTACTACCTCACCAAATTCCCTAGCACAGCCTCCATCATCGACATCCCCAGCCACATGAATGACTATAAGGATCAATTCTTTATGTCAAACGGGTTTACGATCTACACTCATTGATATTTCAACTGTCCTTGTAAGTTTCTTGTCTTCTTTAATTGTACACTTGAACTCTTTGTTAACCAAGTTTGACATATTCTGATCGAGTTGTTAACTTGTGCAGCTATATATAAGATAATGCAGCGGTCGATGACCCTCAGTGTAACGCCCTACCGCCTTAGAGTCGTTACTAAGTGAGTTTAAAATGTGCATTGAACTCGCTAATCGAGGTTTTAGGAAAAAAAGTGTAATTAAACCATAATCAAAATCATAAACTTGAAAATAAATCATTCATTGAAAATTATAAAGCATTTAACATTTGGGATCCCAAAAATATTGTTTAGAAATATTTAAAATTCAAAAATATAACCAGAGTCAGCTAAACGAAAAAATTTAAGTTTAGTACAATCATCCCCCAAAAGTACCCTTGGTCGTGGCAGCCAGGCAGACCAGACATGTACGCACCGCTCATCACGCTCACCATACTCAAGGTTGGTCGACTTTCCCCTTGCCTTTACCTGCACCATAGAGCACCCGTGATCCGTAGCCCATCAAGGAAACCCCCACAAGCAGATAATATATGCATATCAAACACTTAACATATAAACAAGCCATCATCAGGCTATACACGTACGACCTTGTCGTCCCTGGCGCTTTACCTGGCCCTGGGTTCGCGGTCCGCACCATGAGGATATCCCAGGTATCTTTTGGGGTTTCGCCATGGAAACCCGCACTTCGCGTGCTAAACACTGCTTCAGGCCCCTTGCCGTTCTCGGCCTTCGCCGTTCCCGGCCATTGCCATTCCCGGCCTTTGCCGTTCTCGGCCATTGTCGTTCATTCATTTATATGTACACATAATATAACTAAACAGATACTTAAACACATATAAATTCAATCAAAGGGCTACGCCCTGTAACACAATCATATAGGGCCGAGCCCTGCAACTCAATCATTAAGGGTCGTGCCCTACAACTCAAGCTCTATGGGAACAGTGGTTTTCTTACCTGTGTCCCAAGCTTTCCAAGCACCGATGTCCCGAGCACAGTCCCCAAGTCTGAGCCTCGCCGAAACCCTAGTCACAACGCATTAACAATTTCCACCCATGAAGTTCTAGTCCATTGAATAGCTTTGGGTCAAAATTCTAGTCTCCTAGACATTGAATTATTAATCCGGGTGATAAAATCCATCCCGAGCCTTAACTATTGAATTCCCGAGCCTAAAACCTCTTTAGAACCCAAAAATGCACTAAGCTTCGTGACCGTAGGAATTCATGCTGCGGCCCCTAGCTCAACTCGAGGCCCTGCCTCAAATCAGCCTACACGCGCCGCGCCGCGCCTCCAATTCCAGACGCCTCTACGTTCTAAGGGGTTGCGGCTCAGCAAGAACAGCGTCGCGGCCTGACCCCTCGAGCCCAGAAAAACTTACCATTTTTACCTTAAAAACCAATCTAATTAATCCCAAAATCAAGTCAACAATCCAAACAAATCATCACAGAGGTTATACTATAGATTCAGCAACAAATCCTAACAAAGAACTAGCCCTAAACCTCATTAATTCTCAAGAATGATCCTTCACCCAACACACATGCAAACTCTAAGAAAAACAAGTAGCTACTCAATACAATTCACTGAGATTAGAGCTTACCTTAAGCTGAAGTGAATCCTCAAGTCAGTTCTCTAAGCTCTAAGCCTCTAGCTCCCTAAATCCCAGTTGAAATTCCTTAGTCTTTGATTAGATTCACCAAGGTTTCCCCAAGCTTCCAAAGGATGAAAATCCGAGAGAGAGAGAGAGAGAGAGAGTTCAGAAGGAAGGGTCAGTTTCTTTTTTTTCTTTTCTAAAGGGTTCTTTTGGTTTTGTTTTATTTAACTCAAGTTCCTAAGGTTACCTAAAGGCTCGGGGTACCAAAAACGTCCCCGAGGGAAAAATGGTAAATTTCCCCAATATTCCCTCCTAAACATTCTAACTTCAAATATATCTCCAAATATTTATTTCCATAACCCGATAACCCCATAAAAACATCTATTACCCGAAGTACCCCTTGACTCGTCCCGAGTCAGATTTTCAACCCCGTTGTGACTTTCCAGCTAACTGCTCCCTAGGACTGTCTCGGATCGTGCAACACAGATATATCACATTTATGCCCTCAATGGGCTAAAATTGCAAACATGCCCCTAATAACCAAGCGGGGCCCACATGCATCACTAATCACATATTCACACAAATTCACATATTATGACAATAATTCACTTATTGCCCTCCAGGCACGCTAGTCAAGGCCCTAAGCCTTATTAGAAAATTTGGGTCATTACACTCAGAGATCAATACGAGACTTTGGCCCAAGCTCCTGCCAAAGAGAAAGAGTTCTGTGTAGTATTGAATGATGCCACCATGGTGGCTTGCATGCTAATCCGTAAGGATCAGACACTAGCCATCAAGTCCCGAGGCCCCCTCCCCAAGCTCCCTCCTTCCCGAGAACTCCTCCATGTCGTTGAAGAGGTTGATGAAGAAGAGGAGGCCGCGCCACTGGTGCACAAAAGAAGGGATCCCGAGGATAGACAAGATCCTGGCCAAGGGTGAGTTGAATCAGGGCAGCAACCAGCACCTCCGGCCAAGGTAATCCATATAGAGAAATGAATCTAGATAATGAAATTTTAAGGCTAATCTGATTCAACCCGAGGCAGCTCGTAAGCCGACATCCAGGAGATCCGGACCTAAATGTGATCATTCTCCAGAGCATTGACCAATTCGCCATGCGCATTGATCATAGCTATCTCAAGTGTACCATAGTGGTAGATAATACCTTTCACTTTAGGTCCACTATTTTTGAAGAATACAGTACAAACCTTTTGTCATGGCCTTCCCTGAGTCATGGTGTCTATACCACGGGTATTAGGAAAGTCGAGCACAAGTCTAGTCCAAACGAGGAGCTTGAACCCTGTAGGTCTCAAAATGTAGTAATACTAAAGTCTCCCCCTCCTCCGATAATCCAAAAGTTAGACCTTTTACCCAGCCATGTTCATAATCCAGAGTTGATCATATTAGTTTCCTTCTCTAGCTCAGAGGGTAGGGTTCTTGCTCTATTCTTTTGTGTTATCCTGACTAATCATTTCTAAGATTTGACTCTTCTGCTCGTCCTTTTGCAAACGAAGATTGAAACCATGAACTAGTGACACAAGGACTAGCCGATAGGAGAAGGAAATCCTAATCGCACTTATGATGGACACAGAGGTTTTATTTATAAAGGATTTTGGTTCACGCTTTGATGCGGCACGAAAAGCGGATGGGAAGCCAACAAGTACTTGGTATAAGCTTTTTCATGTGGAGTTTAAGATTTATTATTTAGCAAGCTCGGAGCTTTAGGTGGAAGGTTTCCAAAGAAAATCGAATGAACTCATCACGCAGGATTGCCAGAGCTGGTTGACTCAAGACAGGCAGTGAGCCAAGAATCATAAAGGATTTGGTGGCGATTAGGAACAAGTTACCAGGTGAGACTGAAAACTAGGATGTGGAGGAAATAATGGAGTGGAAATGAGAATACACTATAAGGACAACACGAATTAAGAGAACAAAGACAACACGAAAGTATCTGGGTGTATGTTTGTTATAATTGGACATAGCTATAGTACTTATCCAAGTTATATCGTGATGATCCTGAGTAGTGGGGATCAGTTATGACGGAAATATTCTATGGAAATTTTGAAGTGACAAGGAAAATTTTGATTTGTTAGAAACTTTAGTGGATGAGACAAATCTTGAGATATTATGGAATAGGAATTTCGAGGATGAAATTCTTTTTAAGGGGGGGATAGTTGTAATATTCGCCTTTGCATTTCATGGGTATTATGGTAATTTTGGCCTTTGAGGGAAATTTGGTCATTTATGTTGATGCATATGTGAATTATTTTATTTATTATTTCATGATAATGTGTGATTTATTTCATGATTATGATGTGTGTATGTATAGTAGCGACAAGACATGGTTCCTTCAAGTATTGAGGGTTTAAGTGCCAATTATATTGGAAATGATGGGTGAGAATAGAAATATGATTCTTATGGTAGAAATTTTAATTTCCGTAAGTCAAAACTATTAGCTTAAGTAGGAATTACTAAAAAGGGCTTAAGTGGTTTCATAAGGAAGCTTAGATGGGGGATAGGATGGTAATTATGTATTATTGATTATTGAGAATTAATTAATTAGGGAAAAATAATGGTTGAATCTATCGTCGATGTATCGATCACAGCAAGGATTTTCTCTGAGGTTGAGATCTAGAATGTTGGAGAAGTAAGAATCAACTTGAAGGTAAGATCTTATTACTCTTTACAATCTATGTCATGTTTATGATTGTTCATGGAATTGAAGCGTAGATGATATGAATTAGTTCTTAAAATGTCATGTTAGGTTATTTTATGAATATAATTTAATGTTATAATCATACTATGGAAGAATTAATGATGAAATAAGGACTGGTTTGGGGATATATGCTCATAACTTAGGAAGAATGAGTTTTATTACGTAAGAATTGTTAGAGTTGTTGAGTTAGGATATTCTCATAAATTTTTGGTATCTTATTGATCTATAATAATTTTATGATGATATATAGGGATTCAATATGAGAAAAACGCAAGAAGAATTGTTCAAATCGGATTTAAATTGAGAGAGTTATGGCTATTTAAAGAACAGTCGCGATCTGGGTTCTCCGTCGGGCGCGACCGCGCTACATGCCCAGAAAACATGTTTTTTCCTCATTTTGATTGTCTTGGTTGGGGCTTTGATGGTATAGTTTAAGGATTTTCTAATTGGGGATTTTATGACTTTTTTAAGGACATTTTAAGGTTGTTAGGAGTCCTTGAAAGTCTAAGAGAGATTGCATGAGTCTAATATGATGTATGATCTCTAAGTTCAAGCTTGTATATTGTTTGGCTTAGGACTTGCTAAAGGATACTTGAATGGAACAAGGAACGTGTTTTGGAGTGTTGCTGGACCTGAGGTAAGAAGAGTAGTCACTATAACACAGGGTGTGCATTTGAAGGCACAAATTTATGTATATGTGATCTAATTAAGTTTATGTATGTTATGGTTATGATTATGATTTTGTTATGTATGTTATGAGTTTATGAATATTGCATGTTTATGTACTATGTTGCATGCTAACATTGATATGGGTGTGAATACACTTGAGCAGAGTTGATATAACCTATGTTTATGTTATGACATTGTTTGGTGCTTGGTAAGATGTTGGGTAGGCTAGTTATCGAAACAGGTAAGTGTCCGAGGCCGTGGAGGTTTAGGGCGGGACGCCACTCGCTACTATAAACTGTCAACACATGCTTATGTTCTTTGTTTGTTGTATACTTGTGTGACATGCTTACGTGATGAAAATGCATGTGTACATTATGATAAATGCATGCTTACGTTTCTCGTGCTTAATTGCACACTTGACCAAGTTAGCACTGGTTTGCGACCGGTATGACATCGGTAATACGTGTTACGATTGTATGATGAGATGTTGTGGTACAGTAAGATTATGAAATAATTATGATATGTTATGATATGATATGGTATGTTAAGTTATGCTATGAGAATGATGTGATACGATATGAATTATTATTGAACTATATATATGTTAAGGTATAGATTATGAGTAGTATATGAATTAGGTTGTGATAGTTTGAATTAGTTTATGTTTTATGTTTTATATTTTATGATTATGTTTTCTGTTTCAGCTTTGGGGTTGTGACCTACATAGCTCTTCTTGTTGAGTGTTAGCTCACGAGTACTTTGTGCAAGTAAGGGCAAAAGCATAGTAGATGAGGCAATGAGTTGGAGTAGGCTCTGTCCGATGTGTGCATGTTGTGATTGGTTGACCTGGGGGTCAAGGGGTTGCTACTTATGTATTATTATTATAAAGTTTTTTTTAACCTTTCGTTTATGTTGTGTCTTAAACGTGTATTTTTACTTACGTCGTGCATGTGAAACATGATTTATTTTAAATATCGATATCTTGAGTTTCATGTTTTGTAAAAGGTGTTAATTCATGTTTATTTTGATAAAAGTTTTTTTTAAGAGATTCATGTAAACATTAATTTACTTAAATATGGAGTATTTAGTAAATTAATAGGTTTTAAACATTCAAAGCTTGTGGGGTCGGAACTGCACTTGTCGTCAAGAAGGCAAGAATATCAAAGAAACCCACCTCCACTGTCGAAGCTTCCACTAGATCTCATGGAAAGGATAAAGGTGCCAGCTCCACCATAAAACAATAGTAATGAAAGCAACCGCCAGCTCCTCCTCCTCCTCCTCCTCCTCCTCCTTGCAAACCTGCTCTGATTCCTCAAGTTATTCAGAGCGAAGCCCCATCTGCTCAGCTTCCAGACATGCAACTCCCACTCATGTCGCTCGAGTTAGCAAGGATCCCGAAAGCACTTCGTGGTCCCCTCCACGAGATGGTGAATCGTCTGGTGGTTCACACCAACAAGGTGAACGTCAAGGCCCTGAGGGCCATAGAGGAGAATTCCCCGGAGAATGTCATGGAGTTGGCATTGGGAATGAATCTGAGTGTAAGTTAACCCATTTATCGTTACATCCATTTTTTCATGAGCTAATCTTACTATTTATTTTTCTTCCATAGTCTTGCTTAGCTCAAATCCGCGTAAGGAGATTCTCAATTCTGGACGCTGAGCTTTTGGGTCATTACCTCACCAAGTTCCAGAGCCAACTCTCATAAGAGCCCTCCGAGACCGTGGAGGCTTCTGGAGCTGTTTAAGGGGGCGATGATAAGGTGACATCACAAGGGAAAGTTAACGAAGATCAGTGATTTTTAAGGTGTCCTCATCCTTCTTTTATATATGTATATATTATTTTAAGTTCTTGGAACCCATTGTAATTAAGCTTTCAAAAGCTGAGACAATCGCCTTCGGGCAGTTCGAGGTTATTTCTCCTCGAGTTATTCATATACTTGTGCTAGTACATGTTCATTAATTTCTGATATATTTTTGTTCCCCTTAACCTATTATCTTGCCATGTTTAAGAACTTTAAGTACTTGTACATTTGCAATCATAGGTGTTATCTTTACATTGAGATAAACGCATAATGGCTCGACCAGTTAATTCTGGTCAATGACCTGGTTATCTCCAGGTTTTGCTTGCCTAATAGCATTATACCTGTTTGGAATCAGGCCTCGGACCTGGTTATATCCAGGGGTTTGCTCACTGAATATTATTACACCTGTTAGAAATTAGGTCTCGAACCTGGCTATATCTAGGGGTTTGCTTTCCTAATAGCCTTAAATCTGTTAAGAATCATACCTCGGACCTGGTTATATCCAGGAGTTTTCTCACCTAATAGCATTATACACGATAGGAATCAGGCATCGAACCTAGTTGCATCCAGGGGTTTGCTCGCCTAATAGCCTGTTAGGAATCATGCCTCGAACTTGGTTATATCCTCGAGTTTGCTCGCTTAATAGCGTTATACTTGTTAGGGAACAGGCCTCGGACCTAGTTATATCCAGGAGTTTGCTCGCCTAATAGCATTATATCTGTTAGGAATCATGCCTCGGACCTGGTTATATCCAGGAGTTTGCTCACCTAATAGCGTTATATCTGTTAGGAATCATGCCTCGGACCTGGTTATATCCAGGAGTTTGCTCACCTAATAGCATTATATCTGTTAGGAATCATGCATCGGACCTGGTTATATCCAGGAGTTTGCTCGCCTAATAGTGTTATACATGTTAGGAATCAAGCCTCGGACCTAGTTATATCCAGGAGTTTTCCTAGTTGATTTCAAGGTTTTGTTTACTTTGAATTTTCTTAACTTAGTTCATATTTTGAATTTCTTTGAAAATTCAAGCTTTAAGAAGTTGTAGAATCATCAATTTTCCAAATTCTAAGTTGCGAAACTTTCATCTAAATTTGTTGAATACTTCAAAGACTTTTTTAGGGTTATAGGCCCCCAAGCAATCAAAATTTATGAATATTCTAGATCACTTTTATAGAATGAGCTCATGATTAAGATACAATATTGATTCCACATTTAAATTACGTAGCAATCATGTGTTATTAAAATTGAACGACTTTTATAAATAAACCTTACACGAAAAAATGCTAAAAAATGTTAAAAACTAACAAATTGTCCTATTATCGATGGTATTTTTTTAGATGTAGAGCGTTCCAATTCCAGGGGACCAATTCTCCACTTAACTGAGCTAGTTTGAAGGTTCCTTCACGTAAGATTTCTAGGATCTGGTAGGGTCCTTCCCAGTTCGGTCCCAATACACCATCTTTAGGATCCTTGTTCGCCAAAAATACTCTTCGAAGCACTAAATCACCTAGTTCAAGTCTTCGTCCTTTGACTTTCAAGTTAAAGTAGGGAGTAATCCTCTGTTGATAATGGGCAGGTTGTAATTGTGACTCCTTCCACTTTTCCTCGATCAAGTCCAGAGATGTGTTGAGCAAGTCGTGGTTTCGATCCTGATCAAAGGTTTTCTGCCTATGTGATGTTACTATTGCCTCAATTAGGAGCATAGCCTCACTTCCAAAATTTAAAGAAAAGGGAGTGTGCCCTGTGAAGGGGTGATGAGAGGTCCTATAGGCCCAAGTACTTGCGATAGCTGCTCAGGCCATAATCCCTTAGCTTCGTCTAGTCGTTTCTTTAAGCTCGCCTTTTTTATTTTATTTACACCCTTGACCTGCCCATTAGCTTGCGGATACACCACAAACTCTTGGTTATGTCATACTTCTCACAAATTTTCGTGAAAAGATCACTATCGAACTGGGTTCCTTCATTAGACACAATCTTCTTTGGAAGCCCAAAATGGTATATGATGTTCTTCACAACGAAATCCAAGACTCTCTTAGAGGTTATGGTCGCCAAAGGCTCGACCTCGACCCACTTTGTAAAATAGTCGATGGTGACAACTGCATAGCGAACTCCACCTTTTCTAGCTAGTTGTGAACCAATCAGGTCGATCCCCCATTCTACGAATGGACAGGGCGATATAATCATGGTTAGCTTTACTGGTGTTACTCTGGAAATTGTGGCAAAGTGTTGGCACTTATCAAACTTTTGGACATATGAGGCCAATTCCTTTTTTAGCATAGGCCAAAAATAGCTCTACCTCAATGTCTTTAGAGCCAAGTTTTTCCCCGCATCCTGGTCTCCACAAAATTCTTCATCACGTAGGATAGTCTGTGCTTCCTCTGGCAAAACACACCACAAGAGGGGTAATGAATGCGCTCGTCGGTATAAAATTCCCTCAACCATAACATACTGTGGGAACTGATACAATAATTTTCTTGCATTCTTTCGATCTTCTAGTAGTTTACCGAACGTGAGGTACTCGACAAAATCAGTGCAAGAATTGTGGAAACCTATGCATTCTGCTATAAAATCAGTGAGCGCTTGACTCTAGATTGATATTCATTGCTTATACAATATCTTGAACTTACTGAGTTCGATGGCCCACTTAAGCAAATGTCCCGATGCCTCAGGTTTTTGCAAGACTTGCCTTAAAGGTTGATCGGTTAAGACGTGGATGGTGTGGGACTGGAAATATGACCTGAGATTTCTCAAGGCCAATATCAAGAAGAATGCGAGTTTTCTATTAAAGGGCATCTGGATTCAGCTCCCATAATTCATTTACTCACGTAGTACACCTGTTTCTGTGCTCGATTTTCTTCTCAAACTAATACGACATTGACTGCATTATCTGTTACAGCTAGGTATAAATATAAACATTCCCTAGCTGCTAGTTTTGATAATATCGGGGGCTCAGCCATGTGAGTATCTAGACGCTGAAACGCCTGCTCTCATTCTTCAGTCCACTCAAACTTTTTGTTTCCCCTAAACAAGTTGTAGAATGGGAGACACTTGTTAGTGCATTTTGAAAAGAAGCGATTTAGGGTTGCCACCTTTCCGGTTAAGCTTTGTACTTATTTATGCGACCTAGGCGAAAGCATTTCTAGTAACGACATGATCTTCTCTGGGTTTGCCTCTATCCCCCTTTTGTTGACAATGAAGCTCACCCGAGGAAACCCCAAAGGTGCACTTCAGAGGATTTAGCTTCATGTCATATTTCCTTAGCACGCCAAAACATTCCTCTAGGTTGAATACATGGTTGCTGGCAGTCTTTGATTTAACGAGCATATCATCGACGGACACCTCCATGTTTTTCTCGATCTAGCTAATGAACATTTTGTTGACCAGCCATTGGTACATTGAACCAGCATTCTTCTGCCTGAATGGCATAACCTTATAACACTATACATTCTGCTCAGTCATGAAGCTAGTGTGCTCTTGGTCTATAGGGTTCATTGCGATCTAGCTATATCAAGAATATGCGTCCATGAAAGACATGAGCTCGTGATCGACTGTTGCGTCTATCAACTGATCAATTCTAGGTAATGGAAAAAAAATCCTTAGGGCAGGCGTTATTAAGGTTAGAGAAGTCAATACACATTCTCCATTATCCGTTGCTTTAGGACCAAGACAGGGTTGGCAATCCAAGTCGAATATTTTTCTTCTCTTATGAACCCACACTTATGTAAGCGAACTACTTCTTCTTCTAAAGCTTCTGATTGTTCCTTCCCCAAAAGTCGTTGTTTATGTACCTTAGCAGGGCCATTCCTGTCCAGATTCAAAGTATGCATCATAACATTTGGATTGATTCCCACCATATCTTCATGTGACGAAGTGAAAACGTCCAAGTTATTTCTCAAAAACTCGACCAGCTACTTCTTCCTTTTAGTTCCAAGATTCTTTCCAATCTTTACAACCCTTGAAGGTACCTTTGAGCCGATACTGGTTTCCTTGAGCTTCTTGAATGCTTGGGTCTCAGACCTGTCTTTTCCCAATCTTGGATGAATATCATCATGTTGGGCATCCTCTTTATCTTCTTCCTGAGGTTCTTCTGCCCCATGGGCAATTTCTATTACCCAAGGCTCCTCATTCCCTTCAACGATGACCATCGCTTGCTACTTGGGTTGTGATTTCCCCTTCATAGAAATGTTGTCGCATTCTTTGTCAGCAAGTTGATCTCCTCTTACAGTACATATACCTGAGGTCAAGGGGAACTTCATTGCTAAATGTCGGATTGAGGGGACAGCTTCAAAAGTCATCAATGCAGGTCGTCCCAAAATTGCATTGTATGCAGCCGAGCAATCGATTACAACGAACTCGAGCATCTTAGCAACAACTCGCATATCATCTCCTAGCGTCACTACAAGCCAGATCGTCCCTATGGCTATTATTACCTCTCCCAAAAATTCATATAGGGTCATCGAGGTCGCCTAAAGATCAGCTACAGATAGTCTCATATTTTCTAGGGTGGACCTGAATAGCACGTTTACAGAACTCCCATTATCAATTAGTATTCTCTGTACTCTTCAATTGGCGAGCTAAATGATTATCACCAGCGGATCATTATGTGCAAGCTAGACGTGGCCAGCGTCCTTTTCGTAAACATGATTGGTTGTTTCTCCAACGGCTGTTTCTTTTACAACCTTTGCTCCGAAACGAACTCAGAACAATTATGGGTTTTCAGATCCTGTATGTACCTCTTCTGGGCCCTATTACTTGTGCTCGCCAGATGAAGTCCTCTGAAAATAATGGCTATGTCCCTCCATTATATTGGAGGAGAGGAGATCTGATTCCCTTAATCAAGTTGAACCTGGGGTTGATTGACCAAATCTTCCTGAGCTGGCCGAATATTTTGCCCCGTTGGTTGATTAGGAACTTCTCTGTTTCGCACATATAGGGCTAACAGTCTAGCCCGAATAAGAGTCTTTATCTCATATTTTAGCTGACGGCAATCATTGGTGTTGTCGCCGATGTCGTTGTGATATCAACATAATTTGGCTAGGTCTCTCTTCGCCCTCTGTTGCCTCAAGGGCTCTGGTTTCTTCCCTGAAAAGCAATTAGAGTTTGCCAAGAAGATACGCTCTCATGTATCTGCCAGGTTGGTATAGGTGGTGTAGATACACTTGTACTTTTCATCGGGCTTATTCATTTTAGTGTCATTCTGGTCACCCTCACCAGTCCCCTTCCGCTAATTACCCCTTGTGTAACTTCCTCCTAATTCAGGACCGTTACACTGTGTAATTTAAATAGTGCTTAACTAGCTAAATGAGTCATTTAGACTTAAACCGTGTAACTAAAACTAACCACAAGTTTAGGTACTAAAAATTTCAGTCAAAAATCAACCATTTCATTAAAAGAGTTTGATTTCAATACAGGGGATCTCAGTGTAGTTTAAAACAGTTACAAACCCAAAAATGTATACAAAAGCCGACCTAGGCAACAAAATCAGGGTCCAACCCTAGCTTCAACTAATAACCTCGGTCGTGGCAGACGAGCAGACCGCATATGTACACTCTGCCCCTAAAGCTCTCCAACTTATGACTGGTCCAGCTTATCCTTTCCTTTACCTGCATCATTTAGCACCCGTGAGTTGAGGCTCAGTAAGAAAACATAATCATGCTTATAAGCACTACATTATCATATCACAAATTCATAATTAGCATACCTAGCAGTAATAACCCTACTCATGCATGCAATCAATCCAAATAAGTGACTATAGAGTCACACTAGGGCCTATTGCCCAAATTCTCAATATAACCAACCTTAGAGCTGGCCAAGCCAATCTGACTCTTAACATTTCAGATGGCCTTAGGGTCATTCAAGCGTAAATCTCGCTTCATGGTTAATTCATCCACATCGGTCGATGCCTAGCACATTATCATCGCTCTCCATTGATAAGTCGAGTCTTTTAACCTTCAGCTGATAAGTCGAGTCTTCTAACCTTCGACTGATAAGTCGAGTCCTTTTAACCTTCGACTGATAAGTTGAGTCTTTTAACCTTCGACTGATAAGTCTTGTCTTTTAACCCTCGACTGATTATACAAATCTTTCAACCTTCGACTGATAAGTCGAGTCTTTTAGCCTTCGACTGATAAGTTGAATCTTTTAGCCTTCGAGTAATAAGTCGATTCTTTTAACCTTCGAGTGATAAGTTGAGTCTTTTATAATAGGTATGTCTTTGACTATTAAGCCAAGATTTACATCAAAAAACACAGATGAATGCTCAACTTATAAGCCGAGCTTCCCAACCAGATAACCAGAAAAGTAGCCATTATTTAACACAGGTAAACACAACGCAATTAACATGTTTAATAAAACATTCTCAACATAGTAAACATCATGTACTATAACCGGGCCAAGCCCTAAACACAAACCAGGTGCTGGTTTCTTACCTAAGGTCCTGAGTAAGAAGTATTTGATGACCCCTAAGCATGGTCCTTTCATCCCGAGCCTAACGGTTCACCCTAGTCACTCCATAACAATGAATAACTATCAGGAAATGAACTAATAAAGGCTTCCGGACCAAGTCCTAGTCTCCAGGACCTTGCATTCTATTAACCCAAGTAGTGGAATCATTCTCGAGCCCTTAGGTTTGGGTTCCTCACTCCCAAAACCCAATTTTTCTTATTTCCCCAATTAGAGTTGCGACGTCTGTTGGTATTAAATGATCAAATCAAAGGTACGTTTATATGGACCCATTTTAATAAATATTAATACCACTCAGGATCATATACATAGATAAATATTAAATCACATACAAATAGATTAGGGATTACCTCTTGTAGCATCTCAAGTATCCTTGAGTCTTTTTGTATAAATCAACAATCTTCCTATCCAGTGTTCTGAGATCTCACACCCTAATCTTCCACACCAATCTTAAAACACACAAGGATGTGCGTGGGCACGTAAGATTCAAAAGGTTTATTTATGTGACTCACTAGATGTACTCAACACATGAGATCTAGAGAGTTTTGACAGAGAGAAGGTTTAGAATAATTTTCAGGTTTAGAGAAAACTATCGCTTTAGAGAGAGAGTCTGATAATTCATCATTCTTCTTAATATCACGTATATCAGATTTATAAAGATATTTAATCTAATTAAACAATCTTTATTTATTTAAAATATAATTCAAATTAAAACTTACTAGATGTTTTCATTTACTTATCTATTAAGATCATATTTGAAAATAATAATTAAATAACTAATTAAACAAATTTATTTGAAATTCAAAATCCAAATTTGAGGGATAAAATCCTTGATGATAGGTGCCACAGACTGTACTGTACAGTGTGTGTCACCCAGCCCTATTAGGGTTGCCATAATTTTCACATTTGTTTATTTAATCAACTTTTAAGAGAAGATATTTATTCCAACATAAATATCAGTTAATTCAAAATTAACTTTATCTTAAAATATCAGTTTTAAATTAAATAGATAAATATCATACTATAAATAAGATATTTATTATTTTCTCTCTTTATATTAATCTAAACAAGATTAATATTAATTTTAACCTATAGTTTTTCAAAATAAAAACTATATAGTTAAATAATTAATTAATTCACAATTAATCAATTACCCATAATATCAAATAATTATTTACGTACCCTGGACAATTAATTCCTTTGCAATTTAGTCATTTCTCTTAACAAATCTTTCTTTTGACATCCTTACCCTTGACAGTGTAGGACAGAGGTGATCCGGGGACCATAGACCTATAATACGAAGCTCTAATAAACCAGATTATTAATTAAACTCTTTAATTTAATAATCTTATTTATTAATTCCATGATTACTCTACTATAAATATGGAATTGCACTCTAAGTAGTTATAGAATTTTATTTATAGAGTTTTCTCTAGTAGTCCATTGATATAATCAATATATGTAGTTTTGTCCTCCATTATGGTTCGTTAATTAGAGCTGGTCAAAATTACATTTTTACCCTTCTAATTACTTCTTAATCCTTAAGTACCATTAATTCTCTAGCAAACAATTAATCTATAATCTAATTATAGATTTGAGCTCAATAACAATTCAGTTACAAAATCAACTCTTAAGAGAACCGATATTCGATTCGTTAGGAAAGCATGGATTCCAATATTGTAATTCATGTTCCCGGCCATCCATGATATTGAATCTCCAAAACAAAAGTCATTGTCCTCATTATTCTAAGAGACCTTAACGAGTGAATCAAAAGATCCAATAAACATAAACAGGAGTTCATGAATACTAAGGATTTAAACTGATCAACAAATGATCATCTATTATGACAAGAAATAAATCTTTACGTCAAACTGCAAGTTTATAAAGATAGTTAATTCTCATCGGTCCAGTCATATATAATCTCTATTATACACAGCACATTTACTAAGATGTATATCCACATCAGTAATCTGAATCTAGATTACTTGCATCTTGTATGCTTAGCAAACTGTACTAGTAACCATTCATTAAAGATTATATATGATCTTAATTCTCTCGTACTAATACAAGTTCATATTCTCATGAATGAATAGGGAATTTTCTTCATATTATTATATAATTAGTTCAAACAATAATTATAACATTCAAATATAATAAAATTGTACTTTTATTTTAAACCAGAAAAATGTCTTTACAAGCTTTTAGGGCATTAATCCTAACAGCATCCCCCTAGCGCGACGAAGCCAAGGCGGTTCGAGGCTCCTGTTTGTCCCTTTGAGTTCCTAAGGGCTACAGCGCCCAAGAACAGAGTCACAGCGCGACATGGCGAACTCAGAAAGCCACTGATTTTCAGATTCACCAATTCTCCAATAAAAAACAATCCCAAACACATGGTTTTCACCTTTTTCGACCATAGTAATGCTCCCAGCAACTCAAAATCATCAAAACACATCTTAAATCTCAATCCAAACCTCCTTAAACTCCCAAATTTAATCAAGCTTTATAAACGCTTCTAAAAAAATAGAAACTCAAACTCAAGAACTTCAATTACCTCTGTTAAACGTGCTTCCCTAGCCATTTCCTAAGCTTCCATAGCTTCCAACTTGCCCTTAATCCTCTTAAAACTCAAGAGTTCTCAAAGAAACTCACTTGGAAAGAGAGTGAGATCGAGAGAGAGAGAGTGACAGGGATATGTTACTCTGTTTTTCTGCCCTACTTCCTGAGTTATACTACTCAGCTAACTCAAAATAACTAATGGTCTAAAGACCAAAATTCCCCCAAGGAAACTCTCTCCTCTCAACACCCCTCGAGGTCAAAAACATCAATTACACTCACTTCTCACCTAATACTTGAGATTCCCAGTTAATTCTGCTAAACCTGAAATATCACTAATTCTCCCAAAATATGACTCATACTCTCGTGAGTCTCTGTAACTCACCGAATTACTGAAATACCCCTTGGCTCACCCCGGGCCAGGTATAAATTTCATGTTGTGACTAAACTGCTATCTTGCTCAAAAGGGATCGAATCCTGTAGAATATCTCAAAAATATCAACATAATAATGTGGTCTCAATCACATAATATCAAATAATTACAATTAGACCCTCAACGGGTCAAAATTAAAAAATGCCCCTTTAAATAAAAGTAGGCATATTTCGCACATTTAATACACTAAAACATGCATAATCAACTATATAATAATATAACCCATGCAATTCACAGAATCACCTAAATATCCAATTAATTCACATAATATTCCAATATTGCCCTCCTGGGCCCCTAATCAAGGCACTAAGCCAAACTAACAATAGTTCATAAGTCAAAAGAGAAAAATGTATTTTAAGTTTTCACTTATGAAATTTAGATTTGTCTCAAAATTAATTTGGAATTAGTCTGATCTACCACAAGGCTGATCCATTAATTTTCAAATTAATTTATTGTGGATTAGTATATAATTTGTATCGTCGTCTGCATCGAGGACACACTGGGAAACTCCTTCAGTTGTCTCCCCCGCCCTAATGACCACTAAAAGCACCCCATGCCCTCCTATCCAAGCCAGGAGGAACAACAGATTCTGGGGCCTTTCTCTCCTGCTCACTGGGGCCACTACCCCGGCTAGATCTAATAAAATGAGGCACCATCCTCCGAGCATCGCGCCTAGCAGCGCCCTTTCTCCATATCTAATCCTCGGCCCTCTCAGTTGTAAGGGCCTTCTCCACTACCTGTGCATAGGCGGTAGTTCCCGGATCCAAGGTTATCTTAACGTCACGGGATTTCATAACATTCAATCCCCGCAGAAACCAATCTCTTCGTGTCATGTCAGTAGGCATCAGATCCGACGCGAACTTTGCTAACCGGTCAAACTTCGAGGTATATTATGTGACTGTTATCCGGTTCTGAGTCAGGTTCGTAAACTCATCCACCTTTGCATCTCGGACTGTGACACTGTAATACTTCTCATTGAATATGTTTCTGAATTCTTCCCAAGTCATGACTCTAATATTCCTTCTCTAAGACACAATATCCCACCAGATGTGGGCATCCTCTCTTAACATGTAGTTGCGCAGGCTACTGTCTCATTTCCTCCCACCCCCATGAAATCCAAGATGGAAGAAATCATGTCATCCACTGTTCTACCCGTAGTGGGTCTGGGCCACCCTTGAAGGTGGGAGGATGTTGCTTCCTGAACCTTTCATACAAAGGTCTCACATGTTTTCCATAACAAACTGGACTAGCACTGGTGCAACAGCCTATTGAACCTATAACCCAATGCCCTGAGGAGAGGCCTGCTACCTCAACTGTCGAAGCTCTTCTTCTGTTCGATGGAGTCTAGCTTCCATCTCGACAAATAACTTTTCCAATTCGGTGGGGTGGGTGGAGGGTCCTGACCCATGTTGTCATCCTTGGCCTTATTGCAGCGGAGTCTAATTGATCACTGAGGCATTACTGCAATATGCCTGCAATCAATGACGACGCACATTAGGCATGATAACAACATCCAAAACCACCACCTAGCAAGTTCACATATCACACATAGCATATAACAATCAAGGGGCCATGCCATAACATTATGCATATATAATAGCACATTCATCATCCTCTATCTATATATTCAGGCAAACAGGGCACTGAAACAAGAAATTAAGCATATAATTCATTAATTACCAACCAACCCTGAGTCGAGCCTGTCACTGGCAGCAAGCCTATCTCACGCCGAATGGCTCGAACAAATCCACATTATAATGTGGCATCATCAATAGTTCACCAACATGCATGAAAATACACAATTATGCCCTCAACGGGCCAAATTACAAAAATTCCCTTATAATGAAATGTGGACCCACATGCATGCATGTATCATCATATAATAATATAATTCACATAAACATGCATATAATCATTTAATGACATAATAAATCAATTATGGCCCTCTCGGCCTACTAATCCAACCATTAAACCTCATTAGGGATTTTGGGGCATTATAACTCCTTATAGAAATTTCATCCTCGATATTTACCGGAACAGCTCGGGATACTGATTCTGCATATCTTAATCCAACTCCCAGGTCGCTTCCTCGTCCTTGTTGTTCCTCCATAATACCTTAACCAAAGGTATCGTCTTATTCCTGAGGACCTTGTCCTTTCTATCAAGTATTTGAACTCGATGTTCCTCATAGGAGAGATCTGCCTCAAGCTCCAAATCTTCATAACTCAAGACATGAGTCACATCAGATACATACCTCTGAAGAGCTGAAACATGAAATACGTTATGCATGACTAACAATGCCGGTGGAAAGGCCAACCTGTAGGCCACTTGACCAATCCTCTCCAGGATCTCAAATGGACCTACAAATCTAGGGCTCAGCTTGCCCTTCTTCCCCAACCTTCTCACCCCTTTCCATGGTGAGACTCTAAGGAAAACATAGCCTCCCACTTGGAACTCCACGTTCCTAAGCTTGGGATCTGCATAACTTTTCTGTCAGCTTTGAGAAGTGAGCATCCGAACTATAATCTTCTCAATGGCCTCACTGGTCCTCTGAACTGCCTCAGGAACCAAGTATCTCCTTTCTCCTTTCTCATCCCAATGAATGGGAGATCTGCATTTCCTACCATACAGCATCTCATAAGGTGTCATCCCAATGGTTGACTGATAACTGTTGTTGTAGGAAAACTCTATCAAAGGTAGATACTTACTCCAGGATCCACCAAAGTCCAGCACACATGCTCGCAGCATGTCCTCTAATATATGAATCATCCTCTTAGATTGTCCATCTATCTGAGGATTATAAGCAATACTGAACTTCAACTATGTTCCCATGGCCTTCTGTAAACTCCCCTATAACTTGGAAGTGAAAGTGGGGTTCCGATCTAACACGATCGACCTCGATGCTCCATGGAGGTGCACGATCTTTCTCACATAGAGATCTGCATATTGGTCAACTGTCTATGTAGTCATCACTGGTAGGAAGTGAGCTGACTTGGTATAGCGATCCAAAATAACCCAAACTAAATCATGTTGACCTGCAGTCTTGTGTAACCCCACCATGAAATCCATCGTGATGTCCTCCCATTTCTACTATGGGATGTCCAGAGGCTATAATAGCCCTGTTGGCCTCTGATGCTCAGTCTTGACCTGTTGACATGTCAAGCACTTAGCCACATATTCCACTATATCCTCTTCATCCCAGGGCACCAATACAATGATCTCACATCCTGATACATCTTCATGGTACCTGGATGCAAAGAATAAGGAGTAGTATGAGATTCATTCAGAATCTCTCATCTCAATGCAGTGTCTAACAAAACACATATTCGACCTTTATATCTCAACAAGCTCAAATCAGACACTGTATAATCTCTGGATACTCCAGCCAAAACATCCTCTCTAATCTTGATCAGTTGTGGATCACCCAACTGACCCTCCTTAATTCTTTCCAACAATGTAGACTGTAGCGTAATATTGGCCAACTGGCCCATTAGCAACTCTATATCAGCTCTGGTTATATCATCTGCTAACTCTCTGGCTATCAGCCTCGCACTATAAATCTGTCCCGGACCCTTCCAGCTTAAAGCATCAGCAACCACGTTGGCCTTTCCTGGATGGTACAAAATCTCACAGTCATAATATTTTACTAACTCCAGCCAACGCCTTTGTCTCATATTCAGGTCTTTCTGCGTGAAGAAGTATTTCAAGCTCTTGTGGTCAGTGTAGATCTCACACTTCTCCCCATAAAGGTAATGCCTTCATACCTTCAATGAAAAGACCACAGCCACCAACTCTAAATCATGAGTGGGATATCTTTATTCATATTCATGCAGCTGACGTGAGGCATAAGCGATCACCTTCCTTGACCGCATTAGAACACAGCCCAAACCTTGATGTGAGGCATCACAGTAAATTACAAACTTCTCCTGATCTGTTGGAAGACTCAGAACTGGAGTTGTAAACAAGCTCTGCTTCAGTTCTTGGAAGTTGTTCTCACACCTGTCTGACCACACAAACTTCTGATTCTTGCGTGTTAGCTCAGTCAATGAAGTAGCAATCTTAGAGAACCCTTTCACGAAACGTCTGTAATAACCTGCCAAACCAAGGAAACTCCTCACCCCAGAAGCATTCTTTGGCCTTGGCCAATCTCTGACTGCCTCAACCTTGGCTGGATCTACCTTAATCCCCTCCTTACTGACAATGTGCCCAAGGAAAGATACCTGAGATAACCAAAACTCACACTTCTTGAACTTTGCAAACAATTTGTGTTCCCTTAGTCTCTGTAGAACCAATCTCAAATGTTGATCATGCTCTGACTCTGACTGAGAATAAACAAGGATATCATCGATGAAGACGATCACAAACTGGTCCAGATAATCCTTGAACACCCTATTCATCAAATCCATAAAAGCAGCTGGGGCATTAGTTAATCCAAAAGACATGACTAGGAACTCATAATGCCAATATCTAGTGCGAAAAGCAGTCTTTGGTATGTCTCCCTCCTTGACCCTCAACTGATGATTACCAGAACGAAGGTCTATCTTTGAGAATACCTTTTTACCTTGCAACTGATCAAACAGATCATCTATCCTTGGCAGAGGGTACTTTTTCTTAATTGTTAACTTGTTCAGATCTCTGTAATCAATACACATCCTCAGAGAACCATCCTTCTTTTTCACAAACAGAATTGGCACACCCCAGGGTGAGAAACTAGGTCTGATAAAACCCAAATCCAATAGCTCTTGCAACTGTTCTTTCAATTCTTTTAACTCAGCTGGGGCCATTCTGTAAGGTTCTCTAGACACTGGCTCTGTCCCTAGTGTCAGTTCTATCACAAACTCAATCTTTCTGTGTGGTGGCAATCCTAGTAAATCTTCTGGAAACACATTCAGAAACTCACAAACTAGTCTGGTCTCTTCTGGTCTCACTGGCATGACCTGAGTGGTATCCACCACACTGGCTAAGAATCATATGCAACCTCCTTGCAATAGGTCTCTAGCCCTCAAAACATGAATCAAAGGTATGTGAGGTCCATGCATAGTGCCAACAAATACAAAAGGGTCCTCACCTTCAGGCTCAAAGGTGACCATCTTCCTTCTCCAATCTATGGTTGCCCCCATATTTCACTAACCAGACCATACCTAGAATCATGTCAAAGTCAGTCATACCAAACTCTATCAAATCCACTGACAACTCTCTGCCCTCCACTGTCACTAGCAAAGATCTGACCCATCTCCTGGATACTACTAACTCCCCAGTGGGTAATAAGGTCTCGAACCCCACATCATAATAATCACATGGTCTACACAGTCTATCAATAATTCTACTAGCAACAAAAGAATGTGTAGCACCAGAATCAATCAAAACAGTATAAGGGGTTCCATCACTAAGAATCTGACCTGTAACTACTGAGGGTGAAGCCTCAACTTCTGCTTGTGTCAATGCAAACACTCGAGCTGGGGCTGAGTTGTCCACTTTTCTGGGTTCTTCCTTTCTTGCTTTTGGGCAGTCTTTCTTGAAATGTCCCACTGCCCCACATAAGAAGCAGGCCTTTGCCCTACACTCTCCCAAATGGTGCCTCTTGCACCTAGGGCACTCAGGATTTCTCTTCTAGGCCTCACTGCAACATTGACGACCCATTGTATTTCCACAGGGTCGCCTGTCAGAACCTTCCTCTTATGATCACTGGGGCCTCCAACCCTACCAGAACCCACAAATGGAGGACCTGTCCTCCTCAACTATCTTCTGGCTGCATTGTCCCGCCAGATCTTATTCTCTACGCTCTCAGCTATGAGCGCCTTCTCCACCACCTGTGCATAAGTAGTAACTCCTGCCATAGTGGTGATACGAACATCCCGGGCTAATCTAGGTTGTAGCCCCTGAAGAAACCTCTCCCTTCTGGTCCCATCAATGGGTACCAACTCCATGGCAAACTTTGCCAATCGATTAAACTTCAGGGCATATTCAATCACTGATAAACTCCCCTGAAGTAATCTGATGAACTATTAACCTTTAGCGGTCCTAATGGCATCATTGTAGTACTTCTCATTAAACAGAGTCTAAAACTCTTCCCAACTTAGGGCATTGACATTTCTGGTCTGGGATATAACCTCCGACCAAATTCGGGCATCCTCCCAAAGTATGTACGTGGCACAGACCACCCTCTCATTTCCAAACACCCTCATAAAGTCAGGGATGGTGGTAATCATGCTCATCCACTGCTCTACTTTAGCAAGATCTGCACTGCCCTCATATACTGGAGGTTGCTATTTCTTGAACCTTTCATAAAGAGGCTCCCATTTGTGTAACGACCCAAATTTCCTAATAAGGTTTAGGACCTTGATTAGGAGGCCTGTAACACCCCAAGTTGCTAATGAGGTTTAAGACCTTGATTAGCGTGCCTGGAGGGCAATAAGTGAATTAATATGCTAATATAGGAATTTCAATGAATATGTGATTAGAATGCATGTTTAGGTAGTATAAATATGCATGTGGGCCCCGTTTGCATGATAGGGGTAAATTAGTAATTTTAGCCCGTTGAGGGCATAGATATGATAATTGTATTATGTGGTTTGTACCACATGGGTGTGATGATATTAATGTGATGCACGTGCCGAGACGGTCCTAGAGAGCTAGATAACTCAAAAGTCACAACGGGATTTCACACCCGGCTCAGGAGGAGCCTAGGGGTACTTTGGGGAAATTCGTGAGTTGAGTTGAGAATTTGTGGTTAATGGTTATTGGTGATTAGGTAACCTGAGTAACCATTAGTAACTGCTGAGAGTAACAAGTTTAGATGGAAAATGGTAGAATTGTAATATAAGTGAAAGGACAAGAGTGCCCTTGAGGTTTAGTTAGAAGAGGAATTAGATGGAAGGATAAGATGGTCTTTTGGCAAGGATTTAGATAACTTCAGCTGAGAAGAGAAGTCATTCACGTTTTAAAACTTAGGTATATTTTGTTTTGGCTGAAAGTTTGAGGAGAAAAACTAGAAAGAAAGGAAAGGAAGAAGGGAGCTGAAACTTGAGAGACCTAGGAAGAGAATCAAGTGGTTGGAGGCAATTAAACTTGATCATGAACCAAGATTTTTCTGAGGTAAGGATTTATCTCTGTTTTGTTAAGTTTCTAAGCTTGATTTTCTTAGAGTGTTAGTATGAAAATTGAAAGTTGATGTGTGGCTGTTTGGTGGATTCTTGGGGATGAAGCTTGCTTAGATTCAGTTTAGGAATAAGGGGGATTTGCTTGGAGCTGGACTTGGAGAAGACTCAGGGGTGAATTTCTACTTGAGGTAAGGGTTTTATGCATCTCTGTTATGTATTAGCTGCTGTGAATCAAGTTTCTAGTTTGTTAGCTTAAGTTTCATAAAGTTTCAAGCCAATTGGTGAATTGGGGATTTGATTGTGTGTTTGGGTTTATTGTTGATGTTTATGAGTTGTTAGATGGTCTATGTGGGGTTTTGAATTGAATTTGGGACTTAGGTATGCTTTGGGGTGGATTTGGAAGTGTTTTGGCTCGGGGAAAATGCAAGAGAAAACCCAGAATTATGGGCTCGCGAAGGAGCGTCGCGGCCCTGTTCTCGGGCACCGCGGCGCGAGGCTGATTCTGGGAAGGGGGAGTGCTCTCTGACTTGCTGGGCGCCGCGGCCCTCTAGGGCAGCGCCGCGGCGCTAGGCTATTTTTCAGATTATGGAATTTTGCAATTTTGAGCTTTTGCTCCGGGGGTTTAGGGGATGTTTCTGATGAATTGTTTTAGGAATTTAGGGATTCCGAGAGTGTGGGATTGGTCCCGGGAAGTGGTTTTGGATTGGTTAGTATTAAAGGATGTTTTATATGTGTTGTGACTAGGTCTCCGGAGAGGCTCGGGTTAGAGGACCGTGCTCGCGGCGTTGGTGCATCTAAAAGCACGGGATATAGGTAAGAAAACCACTGTTCCCACAGAGCTTGTATGCAGGGCTGAGCCCAATATGTTTGAATTGCAGGGCGTATCCCTTTGATTGAATTTGTTAGTATTTAGTATATGTTTGTTATGCTATGAATACGATTATGTGAATTTTCGGCAAGAGCCGGGAACGGCGTAGGCCGTGATCTGTAAGGGTCGGGAACGGCGTTCGGCACGTTGAGTGCAAGGCCGAGTACGGCAAGGGGCCGGGAGCAGCGTTGAGCACGTGGAGTGCGAGTTGCTAGGGTGAGACCCTAAAGGATACCTGGGATATCCTCACAGTGTGGACCGCGAAGCCAGGGCCTGGTAAAGCGCCTGGGACAGCATGGCAGTATGTGTTTAGCCCATTGGTGGCCTGATTATATGCTAAGTGTTTGTTGTGCATATGTTATCTGCTTGTGAGGGTTTTCTTGCTGGGCTTCGGCTCACGGGTGCTCTGTGGTGCAGGTAAGGGCAAGAGGAAAGTCAACCAACCATGAGTATGGAGAGCGTGAAGCGGCGTGTACATGTTTGGCCTGCCTGGCTGCCACGGCCAGTTGTTTTGGGAGATGGTTGTATTAAAACTTAGATTTTGTCGTCTAGTCGACTCAAACTTGTAAATTATATGTTGTAAATATTTCTAAACAGTATCTTGGGATCCCAAATGTCAAACACTCAACGATTTGTAGTAAATGAAATTATTTTCAAAGTTTATTTCACTGTTTATGATTTAAATACACTTTTGACCTAAAAACCTTGATTAGCGAGTTAAATGCACATTTAAAACTCACTTTGTAACGGCTTTAAGGAGGTAGGGCGTTACAAGGCCGGGAGGGCAATAATTGATTTACTGTGCTATTGTATGATTATATGCATGATTATGTGGGTCATATTACTATATGATGATAAAGGCATGCATGTGGCTATATACTCTGCTGTGAGGGTATTTTGGTAATTTGGCTCATTGAGAGCGTAATTGTGTACCTGTATGTATATTGGTAGGCTAATGTTGAGACCACATTATTATGTGGGTATGTCTGCAGCTTGTGCTCGAGGCGATTCTAACAAGCGGTTTAGCGGGAAAGTCATAGCGAGGAATTATATCCAGCTCGGTGTGAGCCTGGGGATGTATCTGGGAATTTGGAGTATATATATATATATATATTGGAGATGATTTGATATTGAGAAATATAATTGGTGAATAATTAGATGATGGAAATTAAGTGGTAAATATTTAGGACACTTGAGAAGTTAGTGGGAATTGGGAGCAATGACTAAAATGCCCTTAGGATATCTAAAAGCTTGGTTTAATTGGGAGGGCAATAGGGTCATTTGACTATAAGAGATAAGTAACACCTGCCTTTATACCTTAGTGGAATTATTAGAAAGTGTGAGAAGCTGAAGGAAAGGGAAAGAAGGAAAGAAAGAAGAAAAACTAGGACTTCTCTTCTCCATTCCGTTTGTTCTTCTCTTCATCATCTTTCTGTGAGTTTTGGAGCTGGGATCTTAGGGAACGTTCAGACTGGAGCTTAGGGCTAAGGACCTTGGTGAAGCTTGAAGAATTAGCAGGATTTAGTCAGTCAATTGAGGTAAGTTTTAAGGTTTCTTGATGTGATTTCTGGGTTTTAATGAGATGGCTTCTAAGTTTGAGTTTTTGGATGCAATAAAGGGATATGAACCTGAAGAGTTGAAGGGCTTGAGGCTGGTTGGATGCTAGGAATAACCTAAGGTTGAAATTCTCCATAGAAGGTAACAAGTTCTGGCATTGATGTTCTAGGAATCTGAGTTTCTGGTTGAATCTTTTAGTTCTTGGGTTCAATGTTTGTTTTTCTAGTTTGATGATGCATGTGGTTAGGTCTTGTGTTACTGAGTTGTATGGGGTGAGTTATAGGTGATGGTAGACTCAATTTGGTGTGTAATTGAGGGTTGGAAGGGTTCCAAGGGATTTTGGTTCGAGGAAAGTCGAAGAGGGAAAACAGGGTGTTGCTGGTCTGTGACTAGCGCTAGCCTTTGGGCGCTACAGCGCTAGGCTAGGGCTTCCTGGGCGTTTTGGTTCTGCTTGTAGCGCTATAGCACCCTCCTTAGAGCGCTGTAGCGCTACCCTGTCTCCAGGAAGGGGTTTTTGAGTTTTTCTTTAGGGTTTTTGCCCGGAGGCTCGGGGTTTGATTCCACCACCCCGTTTGGTGGAATTAGGGCTTCTCGGGGGCTCGGGATTGGTCCTGAGGCTTGGTTTTGGATTTGAAGTTTGGTGGTGATTCTGATCTATGGCTGTGACTAGGTACACGCTAAGGTTCAAACGGGATCGCGCTTGGGGATCAATTGAGCGAGCTAGCGGGATCTAAAGGTAAGAAAGCTGCACCTGATTATGTGCCTAGGTTGGGACTAAGTGTTCCCCATGTTTGTATGCATTGTTATGTGAATGTGATTAACCATGTGGACACGATGGGACTAAGAGCTCCCTATACTTGTATATCATGTCTTGTGATGGTATTATTATGCCATGGGACATGCGATAACTGGCCTAAGGGTGTCGGAATTAATATTTGCGCACAGGGCGCGGCTCGGCCACTGGTAGCTGAGGCAGCTTATTTATCACTGAGCTCGGCTAAGCTGGCCGGAGTCAGTGAGTATTACACTGGGGGCGACCCAAGTGAGCCGAAGACAGTGTGTTAAATAGAGGGTGCGACTAAGGGCGCCAACCCTGAGTATTATTTGATGGATGTGATAATCTGTTGATTATGAACGTGAATATTGCGTTATGGATATGATTGGTTGACTGTCTGGATGACAAATTGTTAAATCGTTGAGTGTTATCCCTGATTGGACAAATGTTATGAATTGTTGAATTCCTGGTATGTATTGTGGAATATTTGATTATCGTTGTTGATCTTGCTATGATATCATGCTTTCTTGCTGGGCCTCAGCTCACGGGTGCTACATGGTGCAGGTAAAGGCAAGGGTAGGCTTAATCAACCATGAGTTGGAGAGCTCTGGGGGCGAGGTGTACATTTTCAGCTGCTCGGTCGCCACGGTCGAGGGATTGTGTAGGGACGAAAACCTAAAATGTATATTTTGCCATTAGAGTGGCTTGGATTATTTGTAACTCTAGAAATTTACTGTAACTAAGTCATCTAAACCCTGTTTTGAGTTTCCATGTATTAAACTGTCATTTTCAATCAAAATAGCATGTTCGTGACCAAAATCTTTTATTCCTAATCCGTTGATGATGTTGAATTCACATTTTGTTTAAATGACTTGATTAGCAAGTCTTGCACTATTTTAAACACACAGTGTAACGGTCTTGGTTATCCAGGGCATTACAATTTGCTTCCAACCTCAAGCAGCTACTCAACTGTTGGCACTGATATAGGTGGTGCCTTAGGTACACTGGTCCCTGCAAGAACCTATTGTTGTCTCAGGAGGCCGATTTCTTCTTCCTGCCTCAAAACTCTAGCCTGCAGGTCATTAAACAACTTCTGCCAGTTATTAGGAGCTGGCTGTGGAATCTGATTCTGGTCATTCTCTTGACCCATCCTGTTATTTTGACCTTGATCTTCCTAGCCAGCTGAGGAATCTGTCTGTCTTGGAATCATTCTATCACTTATACTGTGTTAAAACAATCAATACAGCCAGTTAAGCAGTAATAACTAATCCTCGTGCCGCCTCACGGTCCAAGATCAACAGATAATCACCCATATTCCACAAATATATAGATATGCAGATGGACACATGATCATAGCATTTAGCATTTAACACGTATCAATTGATAATTCACAATGAACAATACTAATGAGTATATTCTAGCAATATCAGTACTAATAAGCACGTTCTTGCTAATGATGCAGTAGTCAAGGCACAACCTTATCAAGGTATCACATATAGACAAGTAAAGCATTCATACTTTATTTAAGCTGTTAAATATATAACCCCATAAATAGTTACCAAACCATGAGTCAAGCTTATCTTCAGTGGCGAGTGTACATGCCCAGCCAGTCTACAGGAACCCTAAACCTTGGCAGGCTCTGATACCAAGTTGTAACACCCTGGTTACTCCAAGACCATTACTATGAGCTTTGAACCGTGCTTAACTCGCTAATCGAGTCATCTAAGGTGAAAAAATTGATCAAAAGGAAATGATATATTTTATTTAAAACATAAAATTGTACGTGGGCCCATAAAAGCATTTACAAGTTATTTACAACTCAAAATGGTCATTACAGTGTAAAAACTATAACCCGCCGACCTAAGCGACAAAAATAGGGTTAACCCCTAGTTCCTCTGAGAAACACCTTGGCCGTGGTGGTCAAGCGGCCGCATATGTACACATCGCCACCTATGCTCCCCACTTAAGGCTGGGTAAGCTTTTCTTTCCCTTTACCTGAACCACATAGCACCCGTGAGCCAAGGCCCGGCAAAAAAACTCATTACTTTGAGGTTCTGATAACCATGCTGGGGCGTGTAGCCCTAATCAAATGAGCGAGTCACTAACATGGGCTCAGCACCCATAGCCATGTGACGATGCAGTCACCTGGGCCTTCTGGCCCTGGCTCTAAGTGACTAGCCATTAGACTAGACAAGCACTTTTAGTTTTCCTTGAACTTGAGGTCGGTCAGGCATTAATGCTCATGATGAGTCATTCAATGCTTATGTTGATTAGATCTAATCATTTCAGCTTGTGTTGAACACATCAATTTCGTTCTTGACTCTTAAGCCAATACCATATGGCTCGTGCCAATTTCTGACTCATGGGTCAGTGCCATACATAAGTAAGCAAGATTTGCTAAGAATTTGATATGCAATCAATGTCCACATTTAAACACTCAACATGCCTCATTAATAACCATGCATGTCACATATGTGGTGCAGATTTTCTTACCTCTGGTTCGAGCGAGAAATAATACAAGAATGACCCTTGAGAACGATCGATTCCTTTGATTCCTTAGCGGTCACCTAGCCATAACCAAATATATCTTCCATCAATGAAAATGAGCAATGAAAGGTTCTTGACCTAAACCTCACTCCAGGGACCCCAAATTGTACCCAAATGGTGAGTAGATTCGACCCTGAGCCTTACGAATTGAAACCCCGAGCCAAAAACCCTCAAAAGTGCCCAAATTAGGAATCTGGAAAAGCAAGGTAGCGCTGTAGCGCTACCCCCCTAGCACCCCAGCGCTACAAGCAGAGTAGAATGACCCCTGGCTAGGGTTGTAGCACTACAACCAGGGTTTTCAACCCTGGTTTTTCCCTCCTTCGACTTCTCCATTTCCAACCTTCATGAATTGATTCTAAACTTCACCCAAACTCACATAAGAACCCCAAAACCATATACACAAGTCCTGTCAAAAACTCCCATCAATCATCAATTATCCAACTAAAAATCCAAGCTAAAAACTAAATGAAAAACATAGCAAAACCAGAGTTTTAATGGCTAGAAACTTACCTCAAGCTCAGTATAGAACCCTCTTCAGTGGTGGAACACAGCCCTAGACTCTCAAGGTTCATTTCCCAAGCTTGAATCCTCAAAATAAGCTCAAAAATCCAAAGGAAAAAGAAGGAGGAAAAACTATCGAGAGAAGAAGAACTAGGTACTCTGTTATTGCAAATTCTACAGCCTTCAATGGTTAATATAATCCTTAAGGTGAAAAGAAAATATTGCCCCTAGATCATTTAAAGTCCTTTAAAGGCTTCCAAGGGTAAAACTGTCATTTTTCCCCTATCTCGTTAATCTTAATTAATGCTCTCCAATTCCTGTTATTCCCAATATTCTCAAATACCAATAAGCCATATCCCATTACCCTTTAATTCTCAGTAATGTTCTAATCCTAAAATTACCCCGAGCCTCGAAATCAACCCCGGTATGACCAAACTGCTAACTTGCACTCTGTTGACGGTAAGAACTCGTCAACGATTGATGGTTAGAAAACTTCAATCTCTATACTATAAGAAGCTATGAATTAGATAGAGAGAACTCTAAACAACAGAAGAAAACTCAGGCAAGCATGAGAACCAGAAGCATATATTTCATAAGTCTCGTTTTTACATTCAGTTTTCCAACCCCTTAGCCTGAGGGGTTGGAGCCTATTTATAGGGGAGGCTCTATTGGCCCAGGATACAAACAAGTACCAGACCACTGGGACGTACAAAGGTACTCTGATAAAGTAGTGGCTCAGGGCGTAGTGGTGTCTACCCTGATGGTGTCAGAGTCGTGGCCTTGGACATAGTACTGTCGGCTCTGGCGCATGGTCGAGGGTGTCCCAGTGGTCTCACCACTCTTCGTACAGGTCCGTACCGCCACTACTCCTCAGACGCAGATCATAGGGTCGTGCCTCTGTTCTCTCCATAACCGTACACCCCGTGTCAGCGCACGTGTTCCGTACTCGGTGGTCCTCATCAATTCCCGTTAAATGCTCCACACTCGTTTGGCCTATCAACAAGATTCCCCTAAGTGATCCCATGCCTGTGCCAAGGAGGCTCTTGAGAAGTCGAGGTGCCGAGGGTCAGGGCCGGCCTATGCGGATCGCATAGACACGAGGCTAGGAGCACGGGTACCTCAACACACCCCTCACCCTCGCATAGCGAGGGTCCCTCGCATAGCGAGGCTGCCTCTCCTCCTTCTGAGCATAGCGTCGCGAGGCTAAGAACACGGATACCTCAACACAGCCCTCACCCTCACATAGCGAGGGTCCCTCGCATAGCGAGGGTCCCTCGCATAGCGAGGCTGATGTTCTTCCTCCGAGGTGCGGCGTCGCGAGGCTAGGAGCACGGACACCTCCACATAGCCCTCACCCTCGCATAGCGAGGGTCCCTCGCATAGCGAGGCTGATGCTCTTCCTCCGAGTGTGGACGAGGCTTGATGCCTGCTGGAATGGGGCGCACGAGGATGGCCAGCTAGGGGCCCTCGCATAGCGAGGGTGAAGTTTGGATCGGCGAGTGGCCGAAGTCCCTCGCCTAGTGAAGGTGACTCTCTTACCCCAACTCCCTCACCATCATGTGATGCCCTTTCAGGATGTCTCGTAGCATAGAGCTTCACTTGTGAATAGAATTCACAAGGAAAAAATTCCACATTTACACTTCCCTCCGAGTCTATAAGTACACTTTTAAGTGTGTTTGTAGACTCTCTCTATTTTTCTTGCTTGACACGCACGGCCAGCTTTGGGGGACTTAGCCTTGGAAATTTTTCCAACGTCGCTCGAAGAAGCCTGAAGTGTGGCTTGGAGTTGTGTTTCTTCTTAGTGTTTGAAGAAACACAATAGCCACCTAATACTTGGGGGATCCATGTAAGTTCCTAAGGTTGCGTAAGGACTAATCATCCTCAATCGCAGATCCCAAGTTTCGAAGCCACTTGTCCACACCAAGATCTGCGTAGCCTAGTGGCATGCTCTCCAACTTATTTTCACGAGTTCAAGGGTTCTATCCTCCTCCAAAGCTCTTGAGGTGCTCTTTCCCTTTTTTTTTCATCTTCTTCTTCTTCTTTTTTTTTTTTTTTTTTTTAAAACTTACGGTGCTCTAGTAGGTCCCTCTTATTGCCGTTGTTCGTGGATCACATATTTTTCTTTGATCTGATGGCGATAATCTTTCCGGTGCACCTTGATTATACTTGTAAGGACACATTAACCCGTTGGGCTGTTGGGGTCCTTTTATATTCATTGCGCGCGCTTGTTATTTTTTTGCGAGAAGCGTCCTTCTCGTCCTTATACATAGTACTATTTTTTCCAAGGGTCACTTGTAAGACCCTTTTTGGCTAGCCGGCTTAATGGCCGATCTAGACTTATTGGGCGATTCCCTCTTTACGGCCTCACCTCTTGGGGTGTCGGCCTTTAGTTAGAGGTCATCCTTTTAGATCGTTCCTTTGATATTCATAAGGGTAGCTAATCCTTTTGAATATAAGAGAGATTTTTTTTTGTTTTGCTCATGCCTCCTGTCCTACCCCCCAAGTGCTTGGTGAGATTTAATTCAGCAGGCAGTTCGGTTGATGCTCGCATGAAAAAGAAAAAATCACATGTGAAGTTGTGAACATTTTCATTTATAGTAATCCGATTACAACGACATGCATATAGAGGGCTTACATTTACTTGGGGGTTATGTAGGTAACCTCTTTGATTTTCGTCTACTGAGATTGCCTATCCTGCAACAAACTAAACACAGCTACTGCCTGTGTTGGGAGTGGATGTCTTACTGGTAGTATTTCCTCAGGTGTTCCGCGTTCCATGCTCAGGGTATGATGGCGTCGTCCATGCGCGCCAACTTGTAAGTGTTCGGGGGTATGCACTGAGCCACCTGATAGGGCCCCTCCCAATTCGCCCCCAGCACTCCCGCGCCCGGGTCTCGTGTGTTTGGGAGTACTTTCCTTAGCACCAGGTCACCCACTCTGAAAGTTCTCTCTCGCACCCTCGAATTGTAGTACCTTGCGGCGCGCTGCTGGTATACCGCCACCCTTATTTGGGCTTTTTCTCTCTTCTCCTCCAGCATGTCTAAGCTTTCGGCCAGGGCCACATGGTTGGCTTCGTCTCCATACGCCTGCACCCTGTGGGACTCGACTTGCATCTCGACTGGGAGCACGGCCTCGCACCCATAGGCCAGGGAGAAAGGGGACTCCCCAGTAGTCGTGCGTGGGGTGGTTCTGTAGGCCCACAGCACATTTGGTAGCTCATCTGCCCATGCTCCCTTCATCTTTTCCAGCTTTGTCTTTAGGTTCTTCTTAAGGACCCTGTTGATGGCCTCCACTTGCCCATTGGCCTGGGGGTGCACAACCGCGGAGAAGCTCCTCCTTATGCCTCTTTCCTTACAATATTCATCGAAAGCTCCTCCCTCGAACTGGGTACCATTGTCGGAAATAATCTTGTAGGGTACTCCATATCGACATACAATGAATTTGTTGACGAAAGAGGTGATGTGCTTGGCGGTTATCTTCACAAGGGGTTCCGCTTCTACCCACTTAGTGAAATAATCCACCGCCACCACTACGTACTTCGCTCCACCCCTGCCTGTAGGAAGAGCGCCGATTAAGTCTATTCCCCAGATAGCGAAGGGCCAGAGGCTGGTCATGCTGGTCAGTTCGCTTAGGGGTTTCCGAGGGTAATTGGCGTGCCTCTGGCATTTGTCGCATTTCGTGGCAAAGTCATGCGCATCCTTCACCATGGAAGGCCAGTAGTATCCTTGTCTCATGGCCTTCCTAGCCGTGGAGGGTCCGCTCTCGTGGTTGCCGCACTCTCCCTCATGTATCTCCTGTAACACCTTCAACGCCTCCTCTTCTTCTACACACCGCAGGAGTGGCATTGAGAATCCTCTTTTGTAAAGGACCCCATTTACCAGGGTGTATCTTGCGGCCTTGTACACCAATCTCCGAGATTCGTTTTTATCCGCAGGCAAGGTTCCTTCTTCCAGGTACCTCTTGATTGGCTCGGTCCATGATTCTCTTGGGACGCTAATCATGTGCACGTCTGCACCCTCGATGCTGGGTTTTGGTAAGTACTCCACGGGTATTGATTCCAAGACATCACTATCCTTGGTGGATGCCAGCTTTGCGAGTGCATCGGCATGGGTGTTCTTTTCTCTGGGGATTTGCTCTATAGTATATGCCACCAACCGCCCCAGATAGCCCTTCACCCTCTCCAAGTATGCTGCCATCTTGGGTCCCCTTGCCTGGTATTCTCCCTTTACTTGGCATACCACCAACTGAGAGTCTCTGAAGATTTGAAGGCGCGTCACTCTCAGTTCCTGGGCCAAACGCAGGCCAGCTAAGAGCGCCTCGTACTCTGCCTCATTATTGGAGGCCTCAAACCCAAATCGGATTGCGCAATACATTCTATGTCCCTCGGGCCCAGTCATCATGATGCCCGCTCCTGATCCTCCTTCATTTGATGCCCCATCAACGTGCAAACTCCACTCCTCTACACTTCCTAGTTCTTCCTCCATAACAGACAGCTCCCCTCCTTCACTCCTTCTTTCATTCGGCTGATGGGTGAGCTCTACTATAAAATCTGCCAGCACCTGTCCATTGATGGAGGCCCTTGGAGTGTATACAATATCAAATTGACTTAGTTCGATCGACCATTTCATTAGTCTCCCCGAAGTCTCAGGCTTATGTAAGACCTGTCTCAACGGACTATCTGTTAGGACTTCAATTGTATGTGCATGGAAGTAAGGCCTCAACTTTCTCGAAGCCACCACAAGCGCATAGGCCAATTTTTCGATCTCTGGATACCGGCTCTCTGCGTCCACCAAACGCTTGCTGATATAATATACAGGTTGTTGTTGCTTCTTCTCTCCCTTAACCAAAGCTGCGCTGATGGCATGCTCAGACACTGCTAAGTACAGGTACAGCTTCTCGCCCTTCTCTGGCTTTGCCAACAGGGGTGGCTTCCCCAGGTGCTCTTTCAGCTTGACGAATGCTTCCTCGCATCTTTCATCCCAAGCGAACTTTTTGCTCCCTTTGAGGATGTCAAAGAATGGGAGGCACTTGTCAGTGGACCTGGAGATAAACCTGTTAAGGGCTGCTACCCTTCCCGTTAGGCACTGCACCTCCTTTTTATTCTTCGGCGAGCTCATCTCTATTAGTGCCTTTATCTTGTCAGGATTGGCTTCGATGCCCCTGGAATTGACCATGAAGCCCAAGAATTTTCCTGAGGATACCCCGAAGGTGCACTTGACTGGGTTCAACTTCATCCGGTATTTCCTTAGCATGTCAAACATCTCACCAAGGTCTTTGTTGAGCTCCGTTGCTTCTTTGGTCTTCACTAACATGTCATCCACATACACCTCCATATTCCTTCCTATCTGATTGGCGAACATTTTATTCACCAGCCTCTGATAGGTGGCCCCTGCGTTTTTGAGCCCGAAGGGCATCACCTTGTAACAGTAGAGCCCTTTGTCTGTAATGAATGACGTGTGCTCTTCATCTGCCGGGTTCATTGGGATTTGGTTGTATCCTGAGTAGGCGTCCATGAAACTTAGTAACTCATGTCCTGCTGTCGCGTCTACTAGCTGATCTATCCTGGGAAGTGGGAAGCTGTCCTTAGGACAAGCTTTATTCAAGTTCGTGAAATCGACGCAAGTTCTCCACTTCCCATTTGGCTTCGGCACGAGTACTGGGTTTGATACCCACACAGGGTAGAAAGACTCACGGATGAACCCGTTGGCCTTCAACTTGTCGACCTCTTCCTTTAATGTTGCGTATCTCGTTGGGTCTAGCGCCCGCCTCTTTTTCCTGACAGGCCTTGCTTCTGGGGAGATGTTCAGGTGGTGACACATCACACTGGGGTCTATGCCCACCATGTCCTCATGACTCCATGCAAACACGTCTAGATTATCTTTCAAAAATTTCATCAATTCCTCCTTCACGTCACCTTGCAGGCTCCTCCCTATCTTCAATTTCCTTAAGGGTTCTTCCGTCACTGTAACCTCCTCTACTTCTTCCACTGGTGCTGCTCTTGACTCATCCACGACCCGAGGGTCCAGCTCCTGTGGACCCCCTGTGGGCATACATAGCGCCTCATGTACCACCATGGCCATTGGCTCACGCGGCTTTATAGGCGTGCGGAGTGAGGTGTTGTAACACTCCCTCGCCTCCTTCTGCTCTCCCTTCATACTTGCGACCCCTCCTGGAGTCGGGAACTTGACAACCAAGTGATATATTGAAGTTATGGCTTTCAACTCTTTCAGGGAGGGTCTCCCCAATACCGCGTTGAAAGCTGATGCACAATCTACTACAACAAAGTTAGACATGACTGTAGTCTGTCGGGGTTGCTCCCCCATGGTAAGTGCCAGTTCGATCATTCCAAGGGGTTGTACTGAGTCCCCTGTGAATCCGTATAGGGACGACTGGCAGGGATTCAGATGACGAATGCACAGTCCCATCTTTTCCAAAGTAGGGCGATATAGGATGTCCACTGAGCTCCCGTTGTCCACTAGGACTCGATGCACACGCATGGTCGCCAATTGAACTGTCAACACCAGCGGATCATTGTGGGGAAAGTGTACCCCCCGTGCGTCCTCCTCAGTGAAGGTGATCGAATCGTTTTCTCCCTTGAAGCTTTTCGGGGGTCGTTGTTCCAAACTCATGACACAGGGTGGTGGACTTCGCCTGGCTTCTCTAGCATACCGATCTCGTCCTCTGCGGGAGTCCCCTCCAAACCCCGGACCTCCGAAAATAGTTCCCACTTCTCCCCGGTTCTCTGGAGCATCTCTTTGCGTCTTAGATATCACTGGCTCATCCTCCGACTTCGGCCTTTCTCTCCTAGGGGTGTTACTGGTGGAGTGCCTGGTCCTCCCGTCGCCTACTGGGACAGTGGTTTCCCGACCCTTCTCTTCCCTCTTGGGCAGGGTCACATTCGACTTTCCTTGCACCAGGCCATTTAGCACCCCCCGCATGTTCTCCAAGGTAGTCTCCAGTCTTTGGTTTTTACGGTGCAGTTCATGAATCTCCTCTTCATATAAACGAGATTTAGAACTCGAGCTCACGGAATGGACCCGGGGTTGCTTATCATGTCTACCCGTCGAGGGGCCCGGGTCTTGCCGGCCGGAGTTCGGTATCTGTAGCGATTTAGGGGGAGGGAACTCGTTGGCCTTCCCGAGTGGTACAGTAGTTGTCCTTGGAGGATTCTCACCAGGCGGGGAGGCCGGGTGACGAGGCCTCCCTGTCATTATCGTGAACCTCAGGGTCCCTTGGGAGCTCTGCGTCTCGGGGTGGAGGTGGATCCATCATGGAGGCCTTCAGTTGGACTCCGGTAAGGTGGACCTCCACCTCTCGAGGCTCCCTGAGTCGCTTCGAACGTCTTGACATTTCTCCTTGCCGGAAGTAATGGAAGAACAGTAGCTTGGTGCTTACGTTCCCACAGACGGCGCCAAACTGTTGACGGTAAGAACTCGTCAACGATTGATGGTTAGAAAACTTCAATCTCTATACTATAAGAAGCTATGAATTAGATAGAGAGAACTCTAAACAACAGAAGAAAACTCAGGCAAGCATGAGAACCAGAAGCATATATTTCATAAGTCTCGTTTTTACATTCAGTTTTCCAACCCCTTAGCCTGAGGGGTTGGAGCCTATTTATAGGGGAGGCTCTATTGGCCCAGGATACAAACAAGTCCCAGACCACTGGGACGTACATAGGTACTCTGATAAAGTAGTGGCTCAGGGCGTAGTGGTGTCTACCCTGATGGTGTCAGAGTCGTGGCCTTGGACATAGTACTGTCGGCTCTGGCGCATGGTCGAGGGTGTCCCAGTGGTCTCACCACTCTTCGTACAGGTCCGTACCGCCACTACTCCTCAGACGCAGATCATAGGGTCGTGCCTCTGTTCTCTCCATAACCGTACACCCCGTGTCAGCGCACGTGTTCCGTACTCGGTGGTCCTCATCAATTCCCGTTAAATGCTCCACACTCGTTTGGCCTATCAACAAGATTCCCCTAAGTGATCCCATGCCTGTGCCAAGGAGGCTCTTGAGAAGTCGAGGTGCCGAGGGTCAGGGCCGGCCTATGCGGATCGCATAGACACGAGGCTAGGAGCACGGGTACCTCAACACACCCCTCACCCTCGCATAGCGAGGCTGCCTCTCCTCCTTCTGAGCATAGCGTCGCGAGGCTAAGAACACGGATACCTCAACACAGCCCTCACCCTCGCATAGCGAGGGTCCCTCGTATAGCGAGGCTGATGTTCTTCCTCTGAGGTGCGGCGTCGCGAGGCTAGGATAACGGACACCTCCACATAGCCCTCACCCTCGCATAGCGAGGGTCCCTCGCATAGCGAGGCTGATGCTCTTCCTCCGAGTGTGGACGAGGCTTGATGCCTGCTGGAATGGGGCGCACGAGGATGGCCAGCTAGGGGCCCTCGCATAGCGAGGGTGAAGTTTGGATCGGCGAGTGGCCGAAGTCCCTCGCCTAGTGAGGGTGACTCTCTTACCCCAACTCCCTCACCATCATGTGATGCCCTTTCAGGATGTCTCGTAGCATAGAGCTTCACTTGTGAATAGAATTCACAAGGAAAAAATTCCACATTTACACTCTCAAAAGATCGTCTCATGTCGAATGGCTCGAACAAATCCACATTATAATGTGGCCTCATCAATAGTTCACCAACATGCATGAAAATACACAATTATGCCCTCAATCGACCAAATTACCAAAATGCTCTTATAATGAAATATGGATCCACATGCATGCATTTATCATCATATAATAATATAATTCACATAAACATGCATATTATCATTTAATGACATAATAAATCAATTATGGCCCTCCCGACCTAACAATCCAACCATTAAACCCCATTAGGGATTTTGGGGCATTACATTGACCTTCGTCGTTCACTCACAAACATGCATATCATAGCATAATAATTACAGATATTCACAAATATATTAAGCATAAAAAATAGGGTTGCGCACTAAAATACAAACAATTGGGTCATGCCCTACTCTATGTGTACAACAGTTTTCTTACCTGTGTCCCGAGTGGATAAGCCAATGTGATCCCAAGCACAGTCCCCTAATCCGAGCCTCGTTGAATACCTAGTCACAACACATTTATAATAACCATCCATCAAGCCTTAAACCAATAAATAACTTCAGAATATTAATCTAGCCTCCAGGACCTTGGATTCTACTAATTCAGGTAGTAGGATCCTTCCCGAGCCTTAACATTCAAGTTCCCGAGCTAAAAACCTCATTTTCCCCTTTTTTTCCATTTAGGGCCATGATCCGCTACTAGACAGAAGGCAAAGCCCTCCCTCGTGGAGGACACGCAGCGCGTTAAGCCCTACGCCGCGGCACCTGGGCAATCTCAAGCCTCTCCAGGCCTTTTCGCACACACGGGCCGCGACACCTGAAGAACAGGGTCGCGGCTCAGGCCCCGGAAATCCTCCAATTTCTTGCATTTTCCCCCCAACCGAAACCATTAATTCTCACGCCAAACATCAATTAAACCCATAATTAAGCCTAGAATCCTTATTCACATAACCTAAGCATCACAACAAATCCATAAACAAATCTATACACTCATCAAAGACCCAAAACCAATCTTAGAATCCATTTCACATGCAAACCTATAATTCTAACAGAATTCAGCAGAAACTAAGACAATTTAGTGCGGATTTCTTACCTTTGTTATAAATCCGGCCTGAGCTAATTCCCCAAGTCTGCAAGCTTCAATCCTCACAAGTTCTAGCCTTGAATCCTCAAGTTCCTTCAACAAACTTCAAGCACCAACAGATAATGGGAGTGAGCCGAGTATGAGAGAGAGAGAGCTGGGAATCTCTTTTTGTTTCCTTCTAACTCCTTCTAGAGTCTCACCAGCCTAAGTGTTCAAATCTATCCCTAGTCAGAAGTCCAAAATACCCCGTAAACTTATCTTAATCCTCAAGTGCCACTAAGGGCAATCCCATCATATGCCACATCCCACTAAGTCCTCAAGTATTCCTATAAATCCCTATTTGATCCCGACATATCCAAAAATTGCTAAATTACTACCTGTTACCCGATAAATCCCAAACACCAACTGTGTCCCCAAAATACCCCTAGGCTCCTCCCAAGCCGGGTATTCGACCCCGTTGTGACTATTTAACTAAACTACTCCCTGGGACCGTCTCGGATTGTGCATCAAAGATATATCACCACTCACTCATGGTATCAATCACAATACACACATATATCACATTTATGTCCTTAACAGGCTAAAATTACAAATACGCCCCTAATAACCAAATGGGACCCACATGCATATTTAATTCACCTAAACATGAATTTCTAATCACATAATCATTTAATTCACATATTAGCATAATTAAATCAATTATTGCCCTCTCGACATGCTAATCAAGGCCCTTAGCCTTATCAGGAAATTTGGAACGCTACAATTATTGTGTAAATCATAGATTTATAAATAAGACATATTATTCCAACCACAATTAAGTGAAACATATATTTTAATTATTTTTTAGATTGGATTGTAATTTATTACACATAAAATAAATAAAAGACAGTCTTTTATTAGAATCATTCTTTAGTTCTCTCCCTGTTTATATAGTCTATTAATTAAAGTTAACCAGAAGACATTTCTCTAATAAAGGCTCAAAAATCACATAATCATTTAGCTAATATATAGAGATGTAAGTTGTACCTTTTAGTGTTCAAATCTAAAAGAGATAATAAATTGTAAGTCAATATTGATTGACATTTATTTAAGATAATATTACTTTTGTTGAATACAAAGAAAATTTCTATAAATTTTCATGCAACATTTAAAGAAAAGTCACTTAAAGACGTGTTTGATCTGATCAAAAGGAAGTCTAAACTCAAATTTGGAATTCAAGTAAATTGCATGTGAACTTGGAATTCAAGCCCAACTCACATACAACTAGAATGTTAAGCAAAATTAGTATTTCAGAATTGGAATATAATCATATTAGATAAGATAAAATAGATAATGAGTGATCAATATCGTCTTTGTTATTTCTATAATTTTAACGCTTGTTATACTATGTACATGTTTGATTGTACAACATCAAAGACTTAAAAGTTGGCATTCAAAAGTGGTTATGTGAATAAATTGAAACTTTTCCATGAAGTCATTGAGTGAAACAACTTAATAATCATAAAAGATTACAAAAGAGTTTGTATCTCTTAAATTCTACTTTAATGAAGCATGATTATTATAATCACTATATTTTTTCTAGTTAACTTGTACTAGAAATAATGACTGCAAGTCAAGTAAGCAAGTTACTGATAATTAACAATGATAAAACCAAAATATATCACATATTCTGTAAAGCTTTATTGTAGTGGGAGCGTTCGTTAGTTACTACTTCGTTACAAATATAAATTTTAGTTGGTTATGTGTAACACAATCTAACTATATTTCATTCACATGTAATGAAAAAGATTTAAAAGAAAACAATGGTTGAAACACCATGACTTTAGAAATGGAATTTGGAATTCTATGACATCTAGATTCTTGAACATCCAACTAAAGTTCATTAAACTTCAGTTTGAAACGACATATTCAAGATGGCAAGGAGAACAGAGGAAAGTACACACTTTTCAAAGTAAGGTTAATAGCCTAAGGCTATAAACAGAAAGAAGAATTTATTACTTGAATAAATATATTTTACTGTAACCAAACTTAAATCAGTTTGCATACTCTTATCCATTGCTTTTTGCATGGATTATGAGATTAATTTAAATGGATGTCTAAGTAATCTTTACTAAATGGCTGATATGACAAAACCATTTTAAAATCTCGACCAGAAAGATTCTGTTGTGATTCTTATTCTTAATATTGGTAACGTTCTGATCATTAGGAATGATGTAGAGAAATTATCAATAGAAAAGAAATGTTTAGTTGAACATTTCTAAATATTAGATTTAGAAAAGCCAAGAATGTTCTATACATTCAAATCTATAGAGATTGAAAGAACAATCTTTTGGGATTGTCTCAAGTGAATTATATAGATAAGAAGCTTACATACATTAGTTTACAGAAGTCCAAGATACGCTTTTTGCCTTCCCGGTCAGGAAAATGTATTATCTAAATAATAATTCTTTTACTAGAAAAGAAGGACATGAGACGATATTCCTACAACTCAGTGATGGACAATTTTATGTATTGAATGTTATGCCTTTGAATTGACATTTGTTAAATGGTGGGAATAGTCGGCAGTTGTCAATCCAATGGTGGATTAACTCATTGAATAATTATAAGGACTTAATTTTTTAGCATCTTGAATATAATGGAGATTATATGTTTGTGTATTTAGGAAGTGACCTAAAATCTCAAAGGATGAACTGATTTTAAACCAGATAGAAATCTTCAAAGATTGATATCAGAATCAGTTTACATAACTGTGAAGGAGACAAATTAACTTGGAGATGTATTGACATTTCAAATTTATATGTTTCACCATAGAAGTCAAAATGTAACAGCTACAAGCAGTTAAATAGGCTATTCGATTTAGTTGAGTTCTTTGCAATTCTGGAAAGGGTTTCAGACTTGAATAAACTACTAGTATCTAATTGCAAAAGTAATGGAGATATAACTATTCTAGAAGAACTAGAAATCATGAGAGGGAGAAGCACATGAAATGAAGTATCACTTAATTCAAGACAATTTTATATAATTGATGCAATGATCTTGAAGATAGCTTCAAAATTGATTCTTACAAAACTGTTTACAAAGACTTTGTTAGAAAAATTCATTCAGGATAAGGTGATTGACACATTGAGAGAGATGCCTCGATTTTCTTTAGGGCAAGAGGGAGATTGTTGGGAATAGTGCCCTTAAAGCAATTGTAGTTGACAAATGTTTTAAATGAAATAAATTATTATATATATAGACTATGTCTGATATTATGCTGATAATATTAAGTAAATATCATAAATTTATAAAGTTTATCTATCTGGTCTTAATCTCACATTAGTATGAAAGAATCGAGATTAAGATAATAAACTTGAAACAGTTAACAGTAAAATAAAGTTATGGAATATTTAGACTAATTACTGCTAGTACAGTTTGCTAGTATAATGAATACAAGTGACATAGATATGGGTCACTAATGTAGTAGGACACTTTAGTGAAGGTGCTTTATGTATAGTGATATAAAGAACTGGACCAGATGTGATTTGTTAATACTTGTTTAAACATTATTTCATAGTATTAATCAAACGATGATCATATACACGATGATCTTAATCATGAGGTTACTATGAACTCCTATATATGTCATCTAATCCTTTGATTTATGCGTTAAGGTTTGTCAGAATGATCAGGCTAAAAACAATTATTTTGGGGACTCGAAGATATATATGGCTGGGGACATAGTTTAATAGATATGGAATCTATATCTTCTTATAGATTGAATAATGGTTCCCTATTGGGTTGACTTTTAGAACTGAAAAGGTTATGAGTACTCATGTCACAAACTTGTTGTGACACAACCTTCACTAGTAATGTCAATGGTACACTAGGAACAAGATATAGTAAAATGGGTGAAGCGATAATTTTATTCCCTTTTAATTATGAACCATTAATAGAGTATTAACGTTGTATGGAATGATTATATCAATAGACACTTTTATTCGTTAATAAAGTACTCTGTAAATATATGTATATAATTATCAAGAGTTCAATCTCATATTTATAGTGGAGTAATCATGAGATTAATAAAAATGATTATTTAATCAAAGAGATTTGACTTATAATGTAATATTTATTGGAGCTTGATATTATAGGTCCATAGGTCCCCAGGGTGGCTCTATCAACCCCATATCTAGGTAAGAGTTGATACAAGGGTAAATCTGCAATTTGGAAATTCGAGAATAATTTTATTCTTCGGGTCAAATATACAATTATATGATAATTGAGGTCGAATAATTAATTTAGAATTAATTATTTAATTTTTGAAAATATATTTATTTATTTATTTATTTAAATATAGAATTTTGAAATATATATAAATAAAATATTTAATTATATTATTTGGGTGAGAGAAAATAAAATTGGTAAGTCAAAAATAGTTTTTGATTTATTGAATTTTAAAAGATTATTATAATGATAATCATCAATTTGAATTTTTAATTTAAAATTTAAATTTTGAAATATCGTTGTGATCTTTTTCTTTAAAAGGATAATTCCATATGTTGTGGAATGATTGATTTTAATTAAATAAATAAAAGAAAAATGCAATATCCGTGAAAAGGGAATACTGCTATTCACGCATGACACAATCCAAACATGTGTGTAGCAGTGTGTTGATAATGGATCAGTATTGCTTTTATTTTATTTGTAATTATTTAATTAATAATTTGAAAATAGATATTTTCAAATTTGGTAAATCAGATATTTACCTAAATCAATTCCTATCATCATTATGATATTATTAATATATTATTATTATGATTAGGAATAATAAGGTAATATATAATATCTCTCTCTCTCTATATATATATATATATTGTTTAATAAGAAGAAGAAAAACAAGAGAGTGAAGATTCAGAAAAAGTTTCAAAATTTGTCAAACAAGAAATTGTCATCATCTTCTTCTTTTATTCTAACTCTTCTCAAGTCATAATCCAATTTCTCATGTGTTGAGATATACTTGTGATTTATAAATTATAAACTCATGTTCTCTATGTGCCCACACACATCTTGAGGAGTAGAGAACACTCTGGAAGATCATGGTCTGAGTACTCAAAGCGTTGGATAGAAAGATTGATATATATACGAAAAGACTCAATGACACTTGATAGGCTTCAAGAGGTAAATATTTTTGTTCTTGAATATTTGTATAAATGTGAATATTATATATATATATAAGTATGTGTATATTTAAATATATATGTTGCATGATTAATGATATTGCATATTAATGTTTCTGTTTGAGTGTTTTCTTGAACATATAAATAGTTTATGTGAGTGATGAAAAAATTTTGTGTTTATACTCCGGGCCCACCACGCCAATTTTATTGTGCACTCTGATTATTTTTCCAGCAGAATAATCATTCCTATGAGGTTGGCAGGTTGAGCATTCTGTCGGATCTGTTCAGAAGGTACGAAACTCGGGGTCACAGTTTGAACACATTGACTGACATTAGGAAGATGATTCCTGTGAGGATTGGCAGGTTGAGTGTTTTGCTGAATCTATTCAGAAGGTATGGAGCTCAAAGTTTCAATCTGAACAGATCGACTGATGTTAGTGTTGGGGTTTTATGCCCTAATTAAAACCAAATTTCTTTATAATCTTATTTTATTACCAATAAAAGAATAGAAATCATTTTTTGACTTGGCCAATCACTTTGTTCACATATTTTATTTTCATGATTATTTGTTTAATATAAACTTCTATTAAATCCCAAGCATATAGCTAATCGTATTTATAGTGATGTAATTACAGTGGAATATAAATATGATTATATGTTCAAAATAAGTTAGTCCTAAGATTAGTCAGTGCACAGGATTTACACTGACTTGTCAATCTACGATATGATCTACTTACACATTGTGGTGTAATGTTCTTTCTAGAAAATTAGCAAAGTAGATAAGATCGGATGTATTTGTTACATTGGACAGGGCCGATATTGACAATCGATAAGATAAGTGAACATACCGTTATTATCTATTCTAGTCATATCATATAGTTTACCATAGGTCAGTTCAATCTCATTTCTGAGTGGTTAGTATTCTAACTTAATTGTATTATTTGAGTTCTTTAATTTGTTCGTTACCAACTTACCCTACGGACTAGCCCATACTTACATCTTGGGAACTCGGTAGTATAATTGAGTGGGAGTGTTAATCATAGATATGAACATCTATAGCTTCTGGTGAAGAAGTTAAACAATGGTTTCCACTTAGTTTGGTTCAAGGTGTTAAATGATAGAGATCTTATTTCAGTAATTAAATTAGTTTACTAAAATATCATTTACAAGGAACTAAGTGTTTTAAGGATAAAATACAATGAGGGGTAAAATGGTATTTTAGTCCCATCTCATTGTAGACCGTCTATAGAGGATTGAGTGACAATTATGGTTGTAATAATGGATAATTAATAATGTATCTATATTTGTTATAGAGTGTTCTATGAATTCAAGAGTGCAATTTTGAATCGTTAGTGGAGTCACGAGGAATTAATAAGTTAGTAAATTTATTTGTTAGATTTATGATAACTTATTGGAGCTTGATTTCATAGGCCCATGGTCCCCATTGTACCTTGGATAAAATCATCTAGATAGTCTCAATTAATTGATTTAATTATCAAAGTTGACCAGGTCGATTTGGATAGTTTCACAAAGTTATGTAATTTTGAGAAGAAAAGAGAAATTAGGGAAAATTTATTAATTAAGATAAATTGGTATCTAAATTAATAAATAATTTTAAATCAGGGTTTAAATTATAAATAATTAATTTGATAAAGGATTTAAATAATTATTTAATTAATTAAATCAATAGAAAATAATTCAGGCCTTGATTTTAAGTCCAATGGGCTTATAATCAAATGGGAAATTTCACGAGCCTAAAGCTCATGATTATTTTGACCTAGGGTTGTTAATTGACTATTATTTTATTAATTTTTTAATTAAATTAAATGGCCTAATTGAGTCTATAAAAGTAGTGCTAAGTGAGAGAAGTTCAGAAGTCAAAGACGCAAGTTTCTGATAGTTTTTAGATTGTCTCTAGACACAAGTCCTTTTCTAAGCCTCTTAGTTCTTTTCTCGTTTTCTCTCTGTATCTATCTCATGTGTTGAGAATTGCCCACTCTAGTCTAGGTGATTCCAAGGATACTTTGGAAGAGTGTGAAGAAAATTGAAGAAGGGTTTAGTTTCTTGGTAATACTCTGCGACAGAAAGGATGCAAGGGTTAGAGAAACTGAAGGAAAGACTCATTCATTCCGCTGCGTGTATATTGTAAGCATTTTTATCATTGTTTCTCTTTGAATTCAATTTTAGAAACATGTTGTAGGTTATCTCATATTAATTTGTTTAATATTAGATCTACATGAAAATAAATAAATATTTTGTATAAGTTTTCCCAACAGTAAGGTCGATTATTCCAATGGGACCTATGGAACCCACTTTTCCTCCTTCCGGTGTTAGCATCGGTTACAGGAGGGGGTAATCAAGTCATAATTTCTTCAATCTGCCTATTAGCCAGGGACAGGTCACTTCTTATGTAACGACCCAAAATTGCTAATAAGGCTTAAGGGTCTTGATTAGCATGTCGAAAGGGCATAATTGGTATATGTGTGATCTAATGGTTTAATGCATGATTATGGGGCATGCATTATTAATATGATTATATGAATATGTGACATGCATGTTTGTGAGTATTAGATATGCATGTGGGCCCTTTATAGCTTATAAGGGCATATTTGTAATTTTGGCCTGTTGAGGGCATAAATGTGATTATATGTAATAAATTGTTGAGACCACATTATTATGTGGATATGTATGCAGCGTATGGCTCGAGACGGTCCAAGTGAGCGGATTAGCGAAATAATTGGTAACTAAATGGGATGACGGGATTAATTGGTTAATGGTAGGAACGCTCGAGGAATTACCAGGAATTGGGAGTGAAATGACTATATTACCCTTTAATTACCCTTGGAAAATTAATAAGTTTAGGAGGGTAACAAGGTCTTTTGTTTATAAACTAAGGGATATACTCAGAAACTAAGGAAGTAGAGGTAATTAGAAACTGAAGGAAGGTTCAACTCCCTTACTCATCTCTCTCTTACGATTTCTCTCTTTCACTCTCCCTTGTCAAACCTAGTGGAGCTTGAAGATTGAGGAGATGTCAAGCTGGGTGCTTTGTTGAGTTTTAGCAAAGAAACTTGGGGAACCAAACTCTAGAATTGAGGGCTTGAAGCTAAGGGAAAACATAAGGAAACTTGGGTGATCAAGATGGGAATACTCAGAGAAATTATGATGGAATTTGGTGGCCACTTAAGGTAAGAATTCTGGTGAATCTCTTAATTATACTAGAACTATGTTTAGGATTAAGCTTGCTTAAGGTCTGGTTTTGTTAGTTGGTTCTAAGTTGAATTTGGGTGCTAGTGAGAGTGTGAATTACTACTGAATTGGGGTATTGATTCTAGTATAATTGTTAGGAATTTTATGTTTAAAGTATGTGATTTAATCTTGAACCCGTGGTCGGTTTTGTTTCTAATTGGGAGGTTTATTGGATTTGAGTTTTGAGGGAAATTGGCTGGAAAATGTTGGAGAGAACCCAGATTTTTTGAGTTCGAAGGAATTAAGGCAAGTTAAGCCCTAGACCATTTCAGCAGTTGAGTCCTGAATAGGTCTGAATAGGCTGACTCTGAATCAGTTGTATCTTAGCACTGGCAGTTGTATACAGTGAGTTGTGTACTTCCATGCAGTGAACATGGGTTAAAAAGAATTTATAAATTGAGTTATAAGAATCTGAAGGTTAAGGTTAAGTATTCCAGTAAGGAATAGCCAGTTCAGAATGTGATAGAAGTATTAAGGTTCTGCTGGACAGAGTGTACCTTGGGTTAAGGTAATGCTATAGAGATAGTGAGGTCAAGGAAATGACCTGAGGAATTTGAGCCGATTGTGCGGAATTGTTGTTCCGAGCTATTTGAGTAAATTTCAAGGACGAAATTTTTGTAAGGAGGGGATAGTAGTAATGCCCCGAATTTCCTAATAAGGGTTAGGACCTTGATTAGGAGGCTAGGAGGGCCATAATTGAGTTATGATGTTATTTAATGATCATATGCATGTTTATGTGAATTATATTATTATATGATGGTAAATGCGTGCATATGGGTGTATTTATAAATATAGGGGAATCTTGGTAATTTGGCTGTTGTGGGCGTAATTGTGTATTTTGGGTGCATGGTTGTGATTAATTAATATAGCCATATTATAAGGGGAATTGATTCGAGCTATTCGGCATGAGACGATCATGAGATGTAAGTGTTCGGTCTAGTCATAACGAGTTTAAGTTCGGGGCTCGGGGTGAGACTCGAGGTCATTTTGATGATTAGAGCGTTACCGGGAATTATAGGATAACGGGATATGGATTATTGGTGTTTGAGATTATCGAGATTAGCGAGAATTGGAAAGTGTTAATTATGATTAACGAGATAGGTGGAAAATACAGATTATACCCTCGGGATGACTTTAGAAGCCTTTATTTGACCTAGGGGCAATATGGTCATTTGGCAAAGGATATGTATCATTTAAAGGCTGTAGAAAATGTATGAAAAGAAAACACAGCGTCATCATCCTCATCTTTCTTTCTCTCCTGTACTTATTCCTCCTCCTTCTCCCTTTTGATTTTTGAGAGCCAATGTGAGGTAGCAAGCTAGGAGAGCAAGGCTTGAGGGTTTAGGACTTTGGTTCAATCATTGAAGGATATCTAAATCATGCTTAAGGTAAGATTTCATCCTTGAATATAAGCCATACTCTGTTTTTCTTTATAGTTTTCAGCTTATAGTTTTGATGTGGATAGTGATAACTCTACAAAATAGAGTTATTTTACCACTTTTTATGTGTTAATTGTTGCTTAGTTCTTGAGTTCTTAATTGATTTATTAAGTTTTTAAGTAATTTTACATTTATTAGTCTTATTATAATTTTCTAGATTTTTATATATTTTTATAGATATTTTATTATAATATGTTGAAGTTTAAATTATGTGTAATTAATATAGTTTAGTTAGAAGTAAAATAAAAGTACAATTTTGTTGATCTTTATTGATAAATTAAATTAAGTTTTAATTAAGTATTTTCAAATAATTAATATGGTTTATTTATAATTGAAAATATTTGATTGTTATTTAATTTAATTTTTTTTATGGTGAAGGAACTATGGCAATTTTCAAGAAAGAAATGAAGAAAATGGCAATTTTGTGAAGCAAGCCTCTCCAGGCCCATGCCAGGCCCATGCCCAAGCCCAACTGCTGATGCTCCCACTCACCAGCCAGGCCCGTCTGCCAAGCATTTGATCCCAGCTCTGCATCTCCACGAGCCACCTGTCCACTCTCCTCAACACTCCATCAAAGCCTTCAAGTCCTCCTCCTGCCAGCTGTCCGAAGCTCACCAACAGCCTTTCAGCATATATCACCAATTCCACCTGCCGCATATATCACCAATTCGGCCAGCTTCACCCAAGTCAAGGCCAGCCCCAATTCCACCTGCCGCATGCACAAAGCCAAGGCCCAAGTCGGGCCAATCCAACAGACCGTGGGCCTTCTGCTGCAGCTCACTCATGCCCAGGCCCATTTTCGGTCTTCTCTTCTCTGCAGCCTTCCGAAGCCCAACATCCCATAGCTGCTGCCACTCCAATTCGGCCTAGCCAAGACACAGCCCCATGCCAAGACAACCAAACCAATAGCCATAAAAATAAGATCAAAATTCACATTTTTCATTCCCAAGATTTTTCACCAAAATATCAATTCACTTTTCCCTATTTTTCTTACCTAAATAAACATTCCTAATTTATATTTTTACCTTAGCTTTTCACAAATCTTTTACCCAACCAAACATTTCATCTTTCCAATACTCTTACACTTACTCTATTTATCCTACCACTTCCCAACACAATTAAATTAATCAATTTATTTATTTTAATTTGATTAATTTAATCTCCATATTTTGCCTATAAATAGAGTCTTGTAAGACCATTTGGGGAGCTCTTCTTCTTCATCTTTTTCTTCTACACATTTTTCTCTTCTTTTCACTAGTTTCTCTCTACCATTTTCATCTTTTGAAGAGCATGTCAAGTATGTTATTTTGTAATTTTTATCTAGTTATGAGCTTCTAATCTTTTTCAAAGGTTATTAAGATGATGATGAAGCAAAATGTAACTAGATAGTATTTTTTATTGTATGTTGATTTCCCACTTGTGTAACATTGTTTATGGATTTTTTCTATCAATGATATGCATTTTTCATCTATTATTGAGTGTTAAAGCATATTACACTTAGTTCTTCATTATGCAAAAATATGATATTCTTTGATTAAATGTTTTTCATTAAATTGTTCACATCTAATTCTTAGAGCATAAGTATCATATTTTGCCTAAACATAATCTCTTTGATTTTTTGTAGTTTCATTAGGTTGTAACACAACTAATGCTTAGAAATTATATCTTATAAAAGTGAAGAAATATCCTACCTTTTTGAAAGAGTAACTTGTGCTTGAATAGAAAATCTATTTTGAAAAAATATATAGTGTGATTTATTTCAACTATATTAAAACTTGGGAATCAATATACTTATAAATACTATTGAACTTGCATTTTGTGGATTCTAAAATCTTAATAATCTTATTTTATATATCTCATTTGAAAACAATTTTTCTATTTAATCTTAAATATTTTTTATTACTTGTGTTTTATTTTTCTAAAACAAAATCTCATCAAATATTTGGAACTAGGTTAGAATATTCTTGCTTTGTTTGAAATAGTTTCTTTTGATGTTAGTCAACTCCCATGGGTTCGACCTCGTACTTACATGAACATTATATTCCGAAACGATTCGTGCACTTGCGAGCTTAAATATTAAAACACACCCGTTTTGGGTCCAACAGATAGTTGGAATCAATGGGAGTTTTTGTGTAAGATTGATTGGGTTTTGATGAGGGTATGATATAGATGATGTTTGGGATTGATTTGGAGGGTTGGTTTTAAGAGAAATCGCAAAGAAGAAGAACTAGAAAGTTTCTGGTCTGTTTTTGGCGCAGCAGCTCCATTCAAGGCGCAGCAGCACTAGGCAGGGCAGAGAGCAGGGCTCTCTGACTTGGAAATAGGGCTGCAGCGCCATTTAATAGGGCTGCAACGCCATCTAATAGGGTTGCATCGCTGGTCCATTTTTCAGCAAACCTATTTTAGGGCTCGGAATGATCTTTAAGGCTCGGGGTTTGGTTCCTTTGCCCCGTTTGAGCATGTTAAGATTCCCGAGAGTGCGGGATGGATCCCGGGAGTGTGGTTTTAGATTATAAACCTTTTTATGATTTATTTTATTGATGGGATTCCATATTTGGTTATGACTAGGTGACCGCTAAAGGGTCAAAGGGTTGATCGTTCTCAAGGGTCGTTCTTTTACTAATTCTTGCTTAAACCCAAGGTAAGAAAACTGCACCCTGTGTTTATGTGACATGCATGGCTATTATTGATGCATGTTGGTTGATTATTAAATGTGACATGCATGGCTATTATTGATGCATGTTGGTTGATTATTAAATGTGACATGCATGGCTATTATTGATGCATGTTGGTTGATTATTAAACGTGACATGCATGGCTATTATTGGTGCATGTTTGATTGTTAAGTGTTACGCATATGATGCATGAGAAACATGTGATTAGGACATGCTTTGCGTACTGGGTATGATATCGTTCAGAGTTTGAATCTCTGTGATTATGCATGATCCTAATTGTACTAGTACTTGTTTAGTGAGCATGTTGAATACCTTGTTTATGGATATTGAACATGCGATATATGTTTGGTGGCATGGCTTACTTGTGTATGGCACTGACTAGTCATGGACACTGGCCTAAGAGTCAGAAATGGCATAGCGTCATGAACGTCGGGCCAAATGAAGATTAGATCTAATCGATATCAGCATTGAATGGCTTTATGGCATTAATGTTGGACCGACCCTAAAGTCGATGAACTTACATTGAATGGCTCTATGGCATTAATGCTGGACCGACCCTAAAGTCGATCAACTTGCATTGAATGGCTCTATGGCATTAATGCTGGACCGACCCTAAAGTCGATGAACCTGTAAGCGCTTGCCTGGTCTAAGACCAGATGATCAAAGCCAGGGCATATGGCCCCGGTGACTGTTTGTCACATGGCTAGGGAACGTTGTTCCAAGGTTATGACTCTATACTCTATGGTCATGGGGAAAGGTTATGTTGGTGACTATTCATCATACACCTATCCTATTCAAACTTATGAAAGGTTCTCATATTAGTTAAGCCCTGGTGACCCGATCGTCACATGGAAAAAAGGAGCTATACCCACTTTTGTGACTTTTGCTACTGTCACCTATCTGTTTTGGACTGATAGTCCTGGATTATTATTATGATCATTGTTGATATTATATCATGCTTTATTGTATTTTCTTGCTGGGCCTTGGCTCATGGGTGGTATGTGGTGCAGGTAATGGCAAGAGGAAGTTGGACCATCCTTGAGTTGGAGAGCTTAGGTGATGACGTGTACATATGCAGTTGCTCGTCCGCCACGGCCAAGTTTTAAAGAGGAACTAGGGTTAAACCATGTTTTGCCGCTTAGAACGGCCTGTTGTAAATATTCTTTTGTAATAGACTCTGAAATTATATTTTTGGGATCCCAATGTATATATTAAACGTTCTAATGAAACGTTACATCTTAACCAAATTTTTTTAATCCCTAAACCGCTAATCATACTTTGCTACACAATTTTGGCCAAATAACTCGATTAGCGGGTTTAGCACTATTTACAAGGCACACCGTAACGGTCCATGGAGTTGGGGTGTTACAACTTGGTATTAGAGTAAGCCAAGGTTTATGGTTCCTGAAGACAAGCTGGGCATGTACACTCATCACTGAAGATAGCTTCACTCATGGAATGGTAACTATTTCTGTAGTTATGTGCATAGTTGCTTAAATGGAATGTAAATGCTTTACCTGCACATTATATTAGGGAGCATGATATTTTGGTAGAGCTTGGCTCTTGATTATTGTTGATCCCAAAAGAGGGTGTTTTAATATTTAACTCGCAAGTGCACGAATCGTTTCAGAATATAATGTTCATGTAAGTACGAGGTCGAACCCATGGAAGTTGACTAACATCAAAAGAAACTATTTCAAACAAAGCAAGAATATTCTAACCTAGTTCCAAATATTTGATGAGATTTTGTTTTAGAAAAATAAAAGACAAGTAATAAAAATATTAATGATAAAAATGGTTTTCAAATGAGATATGTAAAATAAGATTATTAAGATTTTAGAATCTACAAAATGCAAGTTCAATAGTATTTATAAGTATATTGATTCCCAAGTTTTGATATAGTTGAAATAAATCACACTATATATTTTTTCAAAATATATTTTCTATTCAAGCACAAGTTACTCTTTAAAAAATGTAGGATTTTTCTTCACTTAAAAAAGATATAATTTCTAAGCATTAGTTGTGTTACAACCTAATGAAACTACAAAAAATCAAAGAGATTATGTTTAGGCAAAATATGATACTTATGCTCTAAGAATTAGATGTGAACAATTTAATGAAAAACATTTAATCAAAGAATATCATATTTTTGCATAATGAAGAGCTAAGTGTAATATGCTTTAACAATCAACAATAGATGAAAAATGCATATCTTTGATAGAAAAATCCATAAACAATGTTGCACAAATGAGAAATCAACATACAACAAAAAATATACTATCTAGTTACATTTTGCTTCATCATCATCTTAATAACCTTTGAAAAAGATTAGAAGCTCATAACTAGATAAAAATTACAAAATAACATACTTGACATGCTCTTCAAAAGATGAAAATGGTAGAGAAAATAGTGAAGAGAAGAGAGAAAATTATGTGTAGAAGATGTTGAAAAGATGAAGAAGAAGAGCCCCTCAAATGGTCTTACAAGACTCTATTTATAGGCAAAATGTGGAGATTAAATTAATCAAATTAAAATAAATAAATTGATTAATTTAATTGTGTTGGGAAGTGGTAGGATAAATAGAGTAAGTGTAAGAGTATTGGAAAGATAAAATGTTTGGTTGGGTAAAAGATTAGCGAAAAGCTAGGGTAAAAAATGAATTAGGAATGTTTATTTAGGTAAGAAAAATAGGAAAGAGTGAATTGATATTTGAGTGAAAAATATTGGGAATAAAAAACATGATTTTTGGCATTTTGGTGGCTGTGCTGGCAGCTTGTGGCATATGGGTTCGGCTGGGCCAAAGATGTGGGCCGTGGGTGAAACAGGCGGGCCTGGCAGAGGAGATTGGGCCTGGGAATAATTGCTTCAGGTGAGTCCTAGGCGTGATGAGGAGCATGCTATATGCTGAAGCTGATGACTTGGAACAGCTGGCGTTGGCTGGAGGCTGGTGATGCTTGTCCGTACGGCTAGCGTGAAGGAGATGTTGCTATATGCTGAGGCAACTGGTGGGCCTGAGCAGTGGGCCTTGCTTGGGCCTGGAGAAATGCCACTTTCCTTGCTTTCCCTTTACAGAAATGCCATTTTTTCACCATTCTTCTTTACTTTTCAAGACCATAAATTCCCTACAAAATAAATATAAAATAAATCATAATACAATATTTTCAATTATAAAATAAATCAATTTAATTCTTTGAAAATATTAATTATAACTTAATTATATTTTACATTTAAGTTCAATAATACAACATTTTTTTACCACTAATGATTCAAATAATTAACTACAACATTTTACAACAAAATACTTATATAAACACACAAAATTATATAAAATCATGATAGGACTACTAAATTCAAAATTACTTAAAAACTTAATACATCAATTAAAAACTCAAGAATTAAGCAACAATTAGCACATAAAAAGTGGTAAAATAACTCTATTTTGTAGAGTTATCAATTATATGATTATATGCTCCGTGAATATATATATATGACTGTGATCATATGATTGCCTGCTCCATAAATATATAACTGTGTTATTTGCATGCTGGGGTTGGAGGCATGGTTTGAGCATTGGAAGAGCAGGGATTTTGAGTAATGTATGAATGCCATGGGCATGCTTGTAGCACTGCAAGTGGTTTATGATTGTGGTGTGGTAAGATTTATCCCGTGGGAAAAAACCCTTGATATGCTTATTGTGATTAATGGGTCAAGTTATTGACTGCAGATTCAATCAGCAGGTTTATATTCAAGGCAGATTATGAGGCCTGGTGATAGTTATACAGGGGCTGGGAGTTACAGCCAGGGTATCAGTTCTTCGTCTGCACTTATGAATGTTCAGCAGACGCTTACAGATTTGCAATTAAGATTGCAGAGGCAGGAGGAAGAGATCAGGTATTTGAAGCAACAACGGAGTCTGTTGGGGAGTACCTCTTCCTTTGCTATGCCAGGGGTGGCATCAGTTTTAGCTCAGCCTAGGGTTGAGAACAGATGGGAATTTCTTAGTGGAAGATTCCAGGAGTATTACCTTCCAGTTTTTGAGGGAGGCCTAGATCCATTTAGAGCTGAGCAATGGATGGGCATGATCAGTTCCATTCTTGACAGTATGGGGCTGGTAGGTCACGATAGGGTGATCTGTGCTACATTTGTACTGCGGGATGATGCCCAGACGTGGTGGGAAGTGATATCCCAGATACGAGACATAGCTGTGATGGATTGGAAAGAGTTTAGGCAGTTGTTCAATGAGAAGTATTACTGTGATGTAGCTAAGGATGCCAAGATGAATGAGTTTCTGAATCTCGTTCAGGGAAAGGCATCAGTATCCGAGTATGTTAATAGATTTAATGGGTTGACCAAGTTTGCTTTAGACATGGTACCCACAGCTGTGGCTCGGAAGGAAAGGTTTATTCAGGGTTGAATCCTGGAATAGCTCAGGGCATTAGAGTTGCCCCAGTGCATGAAGTCTCTACCTATGCTCAGATGGTAGAGAAGGCTCTTGCTGTTGAAAGCATAGTAGTTGAGAAGAAGAGTGCCAGGGAGCACGGAGCTCAGATAGTGGTATCTCCACTTATTGGAACAAGTAAAAATGAAAGCTTGAAGACTCGTCCAATATGCGCATGGTGCAGGAGGCGTCATTTGGGAGAATGCCGAACGAGGTCATGTTTTGCTTGTGGTATGGTTGGACATTTCAAAAAAGATTGCCCAAGGCTAAGAGAGCTTGAGCCAAGGAGGATAGACAACTCGATTCCAACTCGAGTGTTTATTCCAGAGCAGTCAGAGACCGAGACTAGTTCCTCAGGGGTGACAGGTCAGTTTTCTAGTTCTGAGTTTTGAATTATGTTGTTTGGCTTTGGTGCCATGCTTTTCTTTTGTTGGTATATATATAGAGAAGGGTATAAATATGGTGTACATAGATCACATGGTCATGATGTGATGAGAATGTAATACGGTATTGGCAACTTAGGAGATGGGTCGGGTTATGGAAGGACTCATCAGTGATTTTGATAAAGCTGGTTATGACAGGCTTTGGTTTGATCCAGGGTTTGGACTGATTAAGTAATTAAAGAGCAATCTTGAATGGCAAGGAAAGTATAGTAATCCTCGGGCTTGAGAGCAAAAAGCCTTGTGTTAGGCGGTTTGGTACATGGTTCTTTATGTTTATGATACCTGTAGTGAGAGCTAGAGTTTTATGCAGGGAGGTGCATGGAACTCTTAGAGGAGCATGGAACTCTTAGCTAACGTGGTGGATACCATTTAGGTTGTGCCAGTGAGATCAGGATAGACTGGATTAGTCTGTGGGTTCTGAATGTGCTGCCAGGTGGTCTGCCAGGGCTCCTTTTTATGAAAAGAGACTAGAATGGTGATTGGATTAGTGCCAGAAATAGAATCAGATGTAAACACTGTTTTGAGTGGCTCAGCGGAGTTATAAGAATTAAGAGTTTAGCTGCAGAGTAAGATGGAACTCTTTAAGGTTGATCTTGGATCTGGTTAGGACCAGTTAGAGATCAGAGAGAGGAAGTTATATAAAGGATTGTGTTGGTATCAGATTAGAGCACTGCGAGTGCTGAATGTATTTTGAGAATCGATTTAATGCTAAGTGTTGTGAGTCAGATGAATAGAGCATTCAAAGGTTTATATGAATGAGATTTGTGATCGCCTTGGACGATGGTATTGTGGTATTTTCTTTGAGGAGATGTGCCAAAGTTGGAGAGTGCCTTGGGAACAAGAGTGTCCATGAATGGTAAAGATATTCCAGGTGCCTTGGGGAAGGTATTTTGGGTCTTTTATGGGCCAGGATCAGTTGGTAGATTGCTATGACATCCCAGTAATAAAGAAAAGTGATTACCTACGCAACATGTTGATTAAAGAATTTGACCAGGACTGGAATAGAGTTTCTGGTGGGCCAGGTGGCCAATTCATTATTGAGATTATCATCTCAAGAAAGATAAAAAGGAAAGATAGATAAGTGAGCCACAGATGGGAAAGATTGAATGGGAAAAACTTTAGCTGGATTAGCTAAAGGGTTGTATAGCGTTTGATATGAATTTATTGTGGTATAGAGGTCGGATTTGGAATCCGATGGACATCGAGATTGACTGAGAGATTCTGGATGAATCTCATGCTATTCTTTTGTTCTTTTCATTCAAGCATCATGGAAAGGTAACAGGTTATGAAAGCTTTATAGTGATGGCCTGAGATGAAGAGGGAAGTAATGAGATGCGTGTAAAGTTCTTAACCTGTTAGCAGGTCAAGACAGAATATCAGGAAACAGCAAGGCCATTACAACCTTTGGGTATTTCATAGTGGGAATAAGAGGGCATCGTGATGAGTTTTGCGGTGAGATTCCCAGGTTGATGGATCAGCGTAAGTTGGTATTGGGTCATTGTGGACCAGTTTGTCCAAGTGAGTTCATTTTAGAGGTAAAGATAAGCAAATGGTACAACTGATCGGTATTCAAATATCTTTGTAAAAGAGATAGAGCACCTTCATGAAACTCAAGGTCTATCTTATTAGATGAAGACTTTATTGTGACTTCCAAGCTTTGGAAGGGTTGGAAGGCCATGAGAATAGAGATAAAACTCAGTACAGTTTATTACTCTCAGACTGATGGAAAATCAGAGAGAGAGGGTTATCCAATTATTATTGGAGAAACATCATATAAGATGAATGCGTTAATGTATATCTAAATCCTGAGGTGGTTCAGAGGATTAATGATATTGCTGGAGATTGAAGCTTGGTCGCTTATCTCCCAGAATAAATGGAAAAGTTTTATTGAATTGGAAGGCAGAAATTTGGAATTCCAGGTAGAAGAATGTATCTTCTTTAAAGTATCACCATGGAAAAAGGGTGAGGAATTAAGGCAAGTTAAGCCCTAGACCATTTCGGCAGTTGAGTCCTGAATAGGTCTGAATAGGCTGACTCTGGATTAGTTGTATCTTAGCACTGGCAGTTGTATACAGTGAGTTGTGTACTTCCATGCAGTGAACATGGGTTAAAAAGAATTTATAAATTGAGTTATAAGAATCTGAAGGTTAAGGTTAAGTATTCCGGTAAGGAATAGCCAGTTCAGAATGTGATAGAAGTATTAAGGTTCTGCTGGACAGAGTGTACCTTGGGTTAAGGTAATGCTATAGAGATAGTGAGGTCAAGGAAATGACCTGAGGAATTTGAGCCGATTGTGCGGAATTGTTGTTCCGAGTTGTTTGAGTAAATTTCAAGGACGAAATTTTTGTAAGGAGGTGATAGTTGTAATGCCCTGAATTTCCTAATAAGGGTTAAGACCTTGATTAGGAGGCCAGGAGGGCCATAATTGAGTTATGATGTTATTTAATGATCATATGCATGTTTATGTGAATTATATTATTATATGATGGTAAATGCATGCATATGGGTGTATTTATAAATATAGGGGTATCTTGGTAATTTGGCTGTTGTGGGCGTAATTGTGTATTTTTGGTGCATGGTTGTGATTAATTAATATAGCCATATTATAAGGTGAATTGATTCGAGCTATTCGGCATGAGACGATCATGAGATGTAAGTGTTCGGTCTAGTCATAACGGGTTTAAGTTCAGGGCTCGGGGTGAGTCTCGGGGTCATTTTGATGATTAGAGCGTTACCGGGAATTATAGGATAACGGGATATGGATTATTGGTGTTTGAGATTATCGAGATTAGCGGGAATTGGAAAGTGTTAATTATGATTAACGAGATAGGTGGAAAATACAGATTATACCCTCGGGATGACTTTAGAAGCCTTTATTTGACCTAGGGGCAATATGGTCATTTGGCAAAGGATATGTATCATTTAAAGGCTATAGAAAATGTATGAAAAGAAAACACAGCATCATCATCCTCATCTTTCTTTCTCTCCCGTACTTATTCCTCCTCCTTCTCCCTTTCGATTTTTGAGAGCCAATTTGAGGTAGCAAGCTAGGAGAGCAAGGCTTGAGGGTTTAGGACTTTGGTTCAATCATTGAAGGATATCTAAATCAAGCTTAAGGTAAGATTTCATCCTTGAATATAAGCCATACTCTGTTTTTCTTTATAGTTTTCAGCTTATAGTTTTGATGTGGATAGTTGGAATCAATGGGAGTTTTTGTGTAAGATTGATTGGGTTTTGATGAGGGTATGATATAGATGATGTTTGGGATTGATTTGGAGGGTTGGTTTTAAGAGAAATCGCAAAGAAGAAGAACTAGAAAGTTTCTGGTCTGTTTTTGGTGCAGCAGCTCCATTCAGGGCGCAGCAGCACTAGGCAGGGCAGAGAGCAGGGCTCTCTGACTTGGAAATAGGGCCGCAGCGCCATTTAATAGGGCTGTAACGCCATCTAATAGGGCTGCATCGCTGGTCCATTTTTCAGCAAACCTATTTTAGGGCTCGGAATGATCCTTAAGGCTCGGGGTTTGGTTCCTTTGCCCCGTTTGAGCATGTTAAGATTCCCGAGAGTGCGGGATGGATCCCGGGAGTGTGGTTTTAGATTATAAACCATTTTATGATTTATTTTATTGATTGGATTCCATACTTGGTTATGACTAGGTGACCGCTAAAGGGTCAAAGGGTTGATCGTTCTCAAGGGTCGTTCTTTTACTAATTCTTGCTCAAACCCAAGGTAAGAAAACTGCACCCTGTGTTTATATGACATGCATGGCTATTATTGATGCATGTTGGTTGATTATTAAATGTGACATGCATGGCTATTATTGATGCATGTTGGTTGATTATTAAATGTGACATGCATGGCTATTATTGATGCATGTTGGTTGATTATTAAACGTGACATGCATGGCTATTATTGGTGCATGTTTGATTGTTAAGTGTTACGCATATGATGCATGAGAAACATGTGATTAGGACATGCTTTGCTTACTGGGTATGATATCGTTCAGAGTTTGAATCTCTATGATTATGCATGATCCTAATTGTACTAGTACTTGTTTAGTGAGCATGTTGAATACCTTGTTTATGGATATTGAACATGCGATATATGTTTGGTGGCATGGCTTACTTATGTATGGCACTGACTAGTCAGGGACACTGGCCTAAGAGTCAGAAATGGCATAGCGTCATGAACGTCGGGCCAAATGAAGCTTAGATCTAATCGATATCAGCATTGAATGGCTCTATGGCATTAATGCTGGATCGACCCTAAAGTCGATGAACTTGCATTGAATGGCTCTATGGCATTAATGCTGGACCAACCCTAAAGTCGATGAACCTGTAAGCGCTTGCCTGGTCTAAGACCAGATGATCAAAGCCAGGGCATATGGCCCCGGTGACTGTTTGTCACATGGCTAGGGAACGTTGTTCCAAGGTTATGACTCTATGGTCATGGGGAAAGGTTATGTTGGTGACTATTCATCATACACCTATCCTGTTCAAACTTATGAAAGGTTCTCATATTAGTTAAGCCTTGGTGACCCTATCGTCACATGGCAAAAAGGAGCTGTACCCACTTTTGTGACTTTCGCTACTGTCACCTATCTGTTTTGGACTGATAGTCCTGGATGATTATTATGATCATTGTTGATATTATATCATGCTTTATTGTATTTTCTTGTTGGGCCTTTGCTCATGGGTGCTATGTGGCGCAGGTAAAGGCATGAGGAAGCTGGACCATCCTTGAGTTGGAGAGCTTAGGTGATGACGTGTACATATGCTGCTGCTCGTCCGCCACGGTCGAGGTTTAAAGAGGAACTAGGGTTAAACCCTGTTTTGCCGCTTAGAACGGCCTGTTGTAAATATTCTTTTGTAATATACTCTGAAATTATATTTTTGGGATCCCAATGTATATATTAAACGTTCTAATGAAACGTTACTTCTTAACCAAATTTTTTTAATCCCTAAACCGCTAATCATACTTAGCTACACAATTTTGGTCAAATAACTCAATTAGCGGGTTTAGCACTGTTTACAAGGCACAATGTAACGGTCCTTGGAGTTGGGGCGTTACAAGTATGATAACATCGATCCTATATTTCATGAGGGTGGAAAGTAATGACAGGGTGGCTTGTGCCACCTATATGCTTAGGGAGGATGCCCGCATTTGGTGGGAAGTGGCATCACAAACCAGGGATGTTTCTATTTTGAGTTGGGATGGGTTCAGAGACTTGTTCAGCCAGAAGTACTATAATGTTGCCATCGGGGCACCGAAAGTAAATGAATTTGTGAGGTTAGTACATGGTAACATGATAGTTACAGAATACCCCCTAAAGTTTGACAGGCTTGCAAAGTTCGCACAAAATCTAGTGCGTACTAGTGCAGCCTGACAGGACAGATTTATTAGAGGGCTTTATGCTATGATAGCCCGAGATGTGAAAATTACAACAGTACCTGGGGGGACGACTTATGCCCAAGCTGTTGAGAAGGCTCTTACCACTGAGGAAGCGGAGAATAAGATCTGGATGGAGAACGGTGCAAGACGAGAGGTTCGCATGGCATTGCCTCCATATTCAGGGTCTGGTAGGGGCGGAGGCCCCAGTGATCTTAAGAGGAAGACCCCTGACACTTCGACCGCTGTTGATCCTGATAGGAGGAGTCAGGGTGCTCAGGGTGGCTGCCCAGGAGGCAGTGATACATGGAGAAGCTACCCAGAGTGCACGAGGTGCAGAAGACGCCATCCAGGTGAATGTCGGGCGAAGGCCTGTTATGTGTGCAAGGTGGTGGGACACCTCAAGAAGGACTACCCAACAGTGAAGAAAGAGGAAGCAGGGAAGGTGGACAGCTTGACTCCAGCTCGAGTGTTCACCTTGACGCAGGCAGGGGCCGAGGCTAGTCCCTCGGTGGTGACAGGTCAGCTTTCTAGCGTTGGCTCTCCTTTTACTGTATTGATTGACTCTAGTGCTACACATTCGTTTGTTTCTAGTAAGGTGATTGATAGATTGTGTAGACCTAGTGAGTATTATACTGCGGGGTTTGGGGCTATACTGCCTACAAGGGAACTGGTGGTGTCTAGGAGATGGATTAGAGCACTGCTAGTGGTGGTTGATGGTAGAAAGCTATCAGTAGACTTGATTGAGTTAGGTATGGAGGATTTTGACATGATTCTTAGGATGGATTGTCTGGTCAAATATGGGGCAACCATTGATTGTAGGAAGAAGATGGTGACCTTTGAGCCTGAGGAAGAGGATCCTTTTGTTTTCGTGGGTGCGGTGCATGAACCCCACATACCCATGATATCAACATTGAGAGCTAGAGACCTATTACATGGAGGTTTTATAGGTTTCCTAGCTAGTGTGGTGGATACTACCAAAGTTTTTCCAACAGGGCCGGGAGAGGCCAAATTCGTTCGTAAGTTCTTGGATGTGTTCCCTAAGGATTTACCAAGAATGCTGCCGCACAAGGAGATTCAGTTCGTTATTGAGCTAGCGCCGGGAACTGATCCAGTGTCTAGAGCACCATATAGGATGGCTCCAGCGGAACTGAAGGAATTGAAGATACAGTTGCAGGAGCTTCTTGATTTGGGGTTTATCAAGCCTAGCTACTCGCCATAGGGTACTCCAATTTTTTTTGTGAAGAAGAAGGATGGGACTCTGAGGATGTGTATCGACTACAGGGAACTGAAAAAGTTTACCATCAAGAATAAGTACCCCTTACCAAGGATCGACGACTTGTTTGATCAGCTGCAGGGAAAGACAGTGTTCTTAAAGATTGATCTTTGATTTGGTTATCACCAGCTGAGGATCAAGGACGAGGATATACCGAAGACGACTTTCCGAACGAGGTATGGGCATTATGAGTTCCTGGTCATGTCGTTTGGTTTGACCAATGCCCCAGCAACATTTATGGATTTGATGAGCAGGGTGTTCAAGGACTTCTTGGATCAGTTTATGATTTTCTTCATCGACGACATCCTAGTGTACTCCAGTTCAGAGGCAGAGCATGAACAGCATCTTCGATAGGTCTTGCAGAGATAGAGAGAACACTGACTGTACGCCAAGTTTAAGAAGTGTGAGTTTTGGCTACCAGAAGTGACATTCCTTGGACATATTATTGGTGAGGATGGAATTAAGGTGGATCCATCTAAGGTGAAGGCTAAGCATCAGCGGCCAGCGAGGTTGCTACAGCCTTTGGGTATTCCCGAGTGGAAATGGGAGGATATTGCGATGGATTTTGTGGGAGGTTAACCCAGGACAGTGGGGCTGCATGACTCGATGTGGGTGATAGTAGACAGATACACCAAGTCAGCTCACTTTCTTCTAGTGAAGATGACTTATAATGTGGATCAGTATGCGGAGCTATATGTGAGGGAGATCGTATGTCTCCATGGGGTTCCCAAGTCTATAGTATCAGACCGGGATCCTATCTTTACCTCCAAGTTTTGGGGTGGATTGCAAAAGGCTATGGGGACTCAATTGAAGTTCAGCATGTCCTTTCATCCTCAGACTGATGGACAGTCTGAGAGGATGATTCAGATACTGGAGGACATGCTCAGAGCATGCATGATAGACTTTGAGGGATCTTGGAATAATTATCTTCCGTTGATTGAGTTTTCGTACAAAAATAGTTATCAATCAACGATCGGAGTGGCTCCGTATGAAATGTTATATGGGAGGAGGTGTAGATCATCCTTTCATTAGGATGAGATGGGTGAGAGGAAGTATTTAGGACCGGAGATGGTTCAGAAGACTAATGAGGCTATCGAGAAGATCCGAGCTCGCATGCTCGCTTCACAGAGTAGACAGAAAAGCTACGCTGATCCTAAGCGTAGGGATGTGGAGTTCCAGGTGGGGGACACGTGTTTCTACGAGTCTCACCACTGTGAGGGGTAAGAAGGTTTGGGAAAAAGGGCAAGCTGAGCCCTATATTCATTGGGCCTTTTGAGATCTTGAAGAGGATCGGGCCGATGGCCTATAGATTGGCATTGCCACCATCATTTTCGGGAGTTCATGATGTATTCCACATTTCTATGCTTCGGAAGTATGTCTCATATACGACTCATGTGTTGAAATATGAAGACTTAGAACTGCAAACAAATTTGTCTTATGAGGAGCGACCGGTTCAGGTCATAGACAGGAAAGACAAGGTTCTATGAAACAAGACGATTCCTCTAGTTAAAGTGTTATGGAGGAATAACAGGGTTGAGAAAGCGACCTGGGAGCTTGAGTCAGTGATGCGGGATCAATATCCCGAGTTATTTAGGTAAATTTCGAGGACGAAATTCTCAGTAGGAGGGGATAGTTGTAACAACCCAAAATTTCTAATAAGGCTGAAGGGCCTTGATTAGCGTTCCAGGAGGACATAATTGGTATATGTGTGATCTAATAGTTTAATGGATGATTATGTGGCATCCATGATTAATATGATTATATGAATATGTGACATGCATGTGGGCCCTTTATAGCTTATAAGGGCATATTTGTAATTTTGGCCCGTTGAGGGCATAAATGTTATTATATGTGATAAATTGTTGAGACCACATTATTATGTGGATATATTTGCAGCGTATGGCTCGAGTGGTCCTATTGAGCGGATTAGCGAAATAGTCATAGGGTACTAATACCCGGCTCGAGAGGGGCCTAGGGGTATTTTTTTTGGGAATTTGGAGAATATCTCGGGAATTATTAGATACTAAATAAATAATTGGTAACTAAATGGGATGACAGAATTAATTGGTTAATAGGAACACTCAAGGAATTAGCGAGAATTGGGAGCAAAATGACTATATTACCCTTTAAGTACCCTTGGAAGATTAGTAAGTTTAGGAGGATAACAAGGTCTTTTGTTTAGAAACTAAGGGATATACTCAGATACTTAGGAAGTAGAGGTAATTATAAACTGAAGGAAGGTTCAGCTCCCTCGCTCATCTCTCTCTTACGATTTCTCTCTTTCACTCTCCCTTGTCAAACCTAGTGGAGTTTGAAGATTGACGAGATGTCAAGTTGGGTGTTTTGTTGATTTTTAGCTAAGAAACTTGGGGAACCAAACTTTGGAATTAAGGGCTTGATGCTAAGGGAAAAATAGAAGGAAATTCGGGTGATCAAGCTGGGAATACTCAAAGAAATTGTGAAGGAATTTAGTGGCCACTTAAGGTAATTATTCTTGTTAGAATCTCTGAATTATGCTGGAACTATGTTTAGGATTAAGCTTGCTTAAGGTCTAGCTTTGTTATTTGTTCTGAGTTGAATTTGGGTGCTAGTGAAAGTGTGAATTGCTACTGAATTGGGGTATTGATTCTTGTATAATTGTTAGGAATTTTATGTTTAAAGTATGTGATTTAATCTTGAACTTGTGGTTGGGTTTGGTTTTAATTGGGAGACTTATTGGATTTTAGTTTGGAGGGAAATTAGCTGGAAATGGTTGGAGAGAACCCAGATTTTCTCGGTTCGAAAGGGGCGCGTCGCGACCCAACCTTGGGACGCCACGGCGCATGTGGCCTATTTGGCCTGGGTTGTTATCTGAGATAGGGCGCGTCGCGACCCGCCTCCCCTTGGGCTTGGGTACTTGCTCTCTGACTTGTGGGCAAGTCGCCACCCACTAAGCCAAGTCGCGACCAGCCTGGGGATTTCAGCCTTAGAATTGTTTCTAGAATTGGTAAGGCTCGGGGGTTCGAACCTAGGCGCTGAGGACAATTTCTACTACCCAGTTTAGTAGAAATTGAGGTCCCGAAGGCTAGTTTCTGTCTCCAAAGTATTTATTTGGGTTGGAAGTTAACAATCACCCATTGGACACTGTGACTAGGTTTATCGCCAAGGCTCAGGACTGAGGATCATGCTCAGAACCATTCCATTATCTTCGCTTGGAATTAAAGGTAAGAAAAATGCACCCTTGTGTGGCTGTGTTGGGACTAAGATTCCCTGTATTTGAATACATATGTTGTATGATTGTGATAATACCATGTGAGCTTGAAATAAACTGCCTAAGAGAGTCGGGGCTGATAATTCGCGCACAGGACGCGACTCAGCCATTGTGAGCCGAGGTCAGCTAGATAAACACTAGACTCAACCTAAGCGAGCCAGAGTCGGTGGATTAAACAGAGGGTGTGGCCTAAAGGAGTCGACCCTGAGTATTGCATGTTGATTGAGATGAATTGTTGAATTTAAATGTTTAATGTTGTTAGCTTGATATTATGGCCTGTAGAATCTCTGGTTGTCTGTCTGGTGAATTAATTGATTATGTGTTATTGCTATGGTTTTCTTGCTAGGCCTCGACTCGCGGGTGCTACATGGTGCAGGTAAAGGCAAGGGTAAGCTGGACCAACCATGAGTTGGAGAGCTCTGGGGGCGAGGTGTACATCGTCAGCTGCTCGTCCACCACGGCCAAGGGATTATATAGGGATAGAGCCTAAAACTTGTATTTTGCCATTAGAGTGGCCACTGATTGTATATAACTTTCAAGAGCTTGTAAATTGTCTTTTAAAACCTGTGTTTTGGGATCCCATTTACCAAACATCTATTTTAATGAAAATTGACCGTTTATGATAAAATATTTTAACCCTAACCTGATTATGACTTTAGGATCACATTTTTACTCAAAATGACTTGATTAGCAAGTCTTGCATTATTTCTAATACACTGTGTAATGGTCTTGGTTATCCAGGGTGTTACATCTTAACTTGGCATTTTCCATCTTGATATCTGTCATGTACCCCGGATTTAGATTTTGTAGCCGTGATGCTGAACTGTCGACATCATCCAATTCTACTTGTTGTTTTCCAGGATGTTGTGGCACATATGTTCCTTCTCCAATGGGGATGGCCTTACGATTGTCTCCCTGATCCTCAGGCTGACCAATATCATTGTCACGCATTGATCGTGTGACCCCCATAGTTGTTATTGGATTGGATTTTATATGAGGATCCAAGCTGTTATCCAAAAAACAGACACGGATGACGTGGCAGGCGATTTTGAACACGTGGCTGACACCTGGCAGAGTTCTGTTAGAGTATCGACCAGTAAGACATTACAGGCGTGGCAGTTGAATTTTTCTCACGACCAACATGGTCGTACATTCCGCATATTTTAAGATAATCTTGTAGAGATCATAATCAATTCCGAGATTATCTCCAATGATTCCTGATTATCTGATTAATTAGGAGAGAATATCTGTAACAAATTCATATAATCCTCCTTGAGCCTATAAATAGAGAAAGATAGCTCAAAGGAGGGAATTTTGGCTTTTGCTTAATTAAAATTACATACTTACGAGAGACTTAGAGCTATTGTATTACGATTGTACTGTTTACCTTTCTTAGGTTTTTGAAACTCGGAGAACCCTAGTTCTTTGATCACCCCTTTGAGATCTCATATCAATAATAGCTTAAGTGGACGTAGGTCATTACCAATTCTTGGGGCCGAACCACTATAATTTCTTGTGTCCGTTACTATTTGTGCCATTATATTCATTCCAACACATCTATCCACATCAAGCTTTTTGACTCCGTGTCAGTTGACCAAAACAAGGGTCAACATTCTGGTGCTTTCATTGAGAGCTTGATACGAAATCGTCGAAATAGTAATGGCGAAAACAACAAAGAAAAATGGGCAAACGGTTGGCGCTGCACCATCTCAACCGCCTCCTCCTCCAAACATGGCTGAAAATGAGCCACATTTGGAATTTGATGAGGAAGAACTGGATTCCAAGACGCTAAGAAATACCCTGGGGGTATTGCAGGACGAACTGGCCAATCTGAGGGCCAGCCAAGAAAGTGCTGCAGAGACTATGGCGCGGCAGCAACAAGAGATAGAGCGACAATGCCAGGAACTAAGTGAAAGGCAGGCAGAGATGGACCATCGTCAGAGGGAGGCCATGGCAGCCCTCGAAGCTGCCCTGCAGTTGGCTAGGAATCAAGCTGCACCTGCCTCACAGCCTGATCAACCTGCAAATGGGCCACCCCAAAGGGATCCCAATCCTAGCCCGCCGATCCAGCCGTCGAGCCCCCAAAGGCCCGAGCAGCCGCCAATGCCTCAAGAGGATGTCCCACCAAGGGATCCTGAAACACAGCCTCCATCCCAGGCTGCTCGGGGCAATCCCCCACAGCCAAGGCAGAATAGGGCAAGGCAGCAGCCCCGTAGTCCTAGACGCCATAGGGGCGAAGAGCCGAACCCACCGAGTAGAGGGCAGTGTCCTTTTGGCAACAGAAGGAACTCAGAGATAAGCTCTGCGGTTCGGGGCCCCCCACGACATGAGAATGCACGGGGACCTACCGACCAACGCAGGCCACCCTCTAACGCTCGAAAAGTTCCGGCCCGAGGGGGTAACCGAGGGGACAGTCGATCCCACCATAGCCAATCGAGGTTCAAAGATGGCCATGGTTACAACGAGGCCGACTCAGGCAGAGGAAACGTCGGTCGGAGAAATGAAGAGAGAGGTGGGGGCAGAAGCCCACCACCTAGGGAGGAGCAACCCGAGAGACGTAACGCTGGGGGGCAGCCCAGGCAAAATAACGTCTTTAACCGGCTCAAGAGTCTGGCCCCAGGAAATTCGGCTTGCTGGGCCTGTTCTTTTTGAGCCACAGGCGAAGGGTTCGTGGCGGCAAGCGGGACCTCCTTCTCAGCAGGGGCAGGTGGTTGAGCAGAAGGTTGGCCAGAGGGCCCATCCTTGGAAGGATCAGCTGCTCGACCCTTCTTGGGCGAGGGTGCTTGGCTAGATTCACCGTCGTGTCTCCTGGCCGATTTCTTCCGTCAGACCAAGGGAACCTCCTCCTCCTCCTAAGTTTGGTATAAGTCGAAAACATTGGAGGAGGCCATTTCTGCAGAAAAAGATGAGCATGCGGGTAGTAAGACAAAATTAGATGACAAATGACAGTACATCATAAAAGAAGTAAGGAAAATCACAAAGTCTAATACCCGAGCTACTACTACTTGTCGCTACACTACTGACTCTACTAGTCATACACACACTCTCTGGCACGAAGAAGTCTAGCCCTAGATTTGGAGTATACGTAAAATTTTCGTCCCCATCAAATAAGTGACAGGGAATTGGCAAGCTATTTAAAAGCGAAATAACAGTACCGTTTTCATCTGAAGACTCATCCAAGTCTACAACAACTTCTGCTGCCTATTGTTTCCCCTTCCCTTGGGGGGCAGAAGGTCTTTCTGCTTGGGGGGCACCAGTTGGTTCCCTGATCGTAACCCCAGTCGGTCTCCTTCGAGGAGGAGACACTGGGGGTTGCTGCTCGGGATGCCCCTCGGCAGTGGCGTCTGCCACCACGGGTTCCCTCATTTCCTGACGAGGAGTCAGGAGGCCAGACGGCCTCAGGTTTTCATCAGTGACCAGAGACTTAACGCTTTTTTTAGCGTCAGCCATCCTGGCCAATGTGTTGGACCTCAACACCATGTCTGGTGTTAGGTTGGGACATAGCCATGGTCCTGAAAGGCATAAGATACTTTAGAGAAGTACAAAAAAAAATTTGCTAAAAAAAGTAGCGACCAGTGAAAAAGGACATTTACCTCCTCGAGCGAATGCCAAGTTGTCCGTAGTCATGTCTGGCGTAAGGAAATACTCCTGATTGTATTTCCCCACGTTGGAGATATGGGTAGTGTCACTCAGGAATGTGCGGGTTATTTCCTGGTGACAAAAGTGAAAAAAAGCCCGTCCCATACTGTTGAGGGTTGGACTTAAGGTCAAAAAGGAAGTTGACCTAGTGGGGAGTAGGCTCTAGCCATTTTTTGAGTTTGTAAAGGATATAGAGTGTAGCAAGCATTCTATATCCATTTGGAGTAATTTGAAAGGGGGCAACACCGAAGTAGTTTGCCACCCCCTGATAGAACGGATGTAGAGGAAAGGTAGCCCCCACCTCTATGTGGTACCACGACCAGGCGATGTAGACGCCCCCCAGGCAAATTAGCCCTCTAGTCAGCAGCAGGGATCTTGAGATTGACCCCAGTGAGAGGATACTTCCTAAGGTAATTGGCAAGCATCCGGGGAGTCACCTGGCTGGTGGGAGAAAGATACCACTCGACATCAGGAAGGTTTGAATGCCGAGGGCGAGCCCTGACCTGAATGCGAGGGTCCGGGGCAATGTTTTCTCGACCACTGGTCGAGGGAACCCTAGCCTGCGAATCAGGCTGGGCAGCAGGATTTGGATTGTTTTCAGGGTTTGGTTTCTTTTTTCCTAGAGACTTAGAGTGGGGCATTTTAGGTGGTGATGGTTGAGGTCTAGAGGAAGAAGGTCTTGAGAATGGGATCCCGTGAACACGCTGAGCTGGCTGTTCTTCGCCTTCGAGCAGTTGTGCAAGAAGATCATCGTCGATTGGTCGCTCACCTCCCCACAAATCTGGCATTAAAATCTGCGAACAGAGAAATGAGGAAGTGAGGATGGAGAATCTAGAAAGTTTGTTAGAATAACGCTGGTCGTGTATAAAAGTCAAACTTTTATACAACAGCATTCTAACAAAAAAATATTTTTTTCACACAAACAGTTTGAAAAGCATATCAAAAAAGTGAAAGTAAAAAGTTTTTGAAAAAGCTTTTTCAACTCCTTTAAGGGCGGGAAAAACTCAGTTTTTCAACTAGCATAAAAATCAAATTTTTACTTCGGTTTTACGTCCTAAATTTATGATCTCGGCTATCAAACTAACTCGTAACTTCTAAATAGCAAAGAAACATCATCCTATCTACTATCACACGATAAAACCCCTACCTTCATGCATCTCAACCCAGAAACACAGACAACACCAGAACTTAACAGTTAACGCACAGAGGCATGCACGGCAAAAATGAAAGAGCATAAAGGTTCTGAAACTTACCAAAGCAAAGATTGTGGAGGTTTGAAAGAGTGTCAAGCGAAGACAAACAGACGGCTGGTTCTTGAAACGCTGAAAGATGGTCTTCAGAGAGATTGAAGGTTCTGGTTTTAGGGTTTCTTGAAGGAGAAATAACTTGCGTAAAAAGGAAAAGAATACTATGAGAAGGCTATATATATTTCTTTTGTCCGTGGCATGAAAGATGAAGTAATCATCAGTTTCCTCTTTTCGAAGCATGGGGAAGGGTGATAGACGTCAATAGGTTACTTGGGAACCGAAAAGCCGTGACTAGACAGGGGTAGGTTACTTTTCCCAAGGATGCACGAACTCCTCTAACAAATCTGGTGGGGTAATCGAAGGGTCATTTCCTTAAAGTTTATTTATTGTTGGTCGTAATAAATAAACTTGGGGGGCAAATGTTATCCAAAAAACAGACACGAATGACGTGGCAGGCGGTTTTGAACACGTGGCTGACACCTGGCAGAGTTCTGTTAGAGTATCGACCAATAAGACATTACAGGCGCGGCAGTTGAATTTTTCTCACGACCAGCATGGTCGTACATTCCGCATATTTTAAGATAATATTGTAGAGATCATAATCAATTCCGAGATTATCTCCAATGATTCCTGATTATCCGATTAATTAGGAGAGAATATCTGTAACAAATTCATGTAACCCTCCTTGAGCCTATAAATAGAGAAAGATAGCTCAAAGGAGGGACTTTTGGCTTTTGCTTAATTAAAATTACATACTTACGAGAGAATTAGAGCTATTGTATTACGATTGTACTATTTATCTCTCTTAGGTTTGTGAAACTCGGAGAACCCTAGTTCTTTGATCACCCCTTTGAGATCTCATATCAATAATAGCTTAAGTGGACGTAGGTCATTACCAGTTCTTGGGGCCGAACCACTATAATTTCTTGTGTCTGTTACTGTTTTTGCCATTATATTCATTCCAACACATCTATCCACATCAAGCTTTTTGACTCCGTGTCAGTTGACCAAAACAAGGGTCAACACAAGCCTAATCTGCTCTCAACGAAAGCACCAATATGTTGATGCGGGTTTTCACCAACAGTGGATTAAGGAATCTGAAAATAGAGAGATTAGGCTTTTGTTAAACCATAATTGGACAAATAAAAAATATCAAGAACACTCACACACTTTTTACGTTGTTCAATGGTTAAAAAATATCTAGTCCACGAGTCACTCTTATTAATCTGTTTTGATCTCAGTGTGAAATTGTTTGTGACAATTTCACCAGAGTTTTAGTATACAAAATTTCGATCCCATTTTTTGTCCAAGCTCCCCTATATTTATAGGGAATTCTGACTACACAGTTTTGGGTAACCGTGCATAAATATGGCAACATACATTTTTGGGTAACATCTCATTTACATAAATAAATTAACGTCTATTGATTTTATGCCCACAATATCGAGTAATAAATACTGAATAATATCTAAGAATTAATGAGCATATAAGGAATTTCTGAGTCTTTTGGGATTCTTCACTGTGCGTCATGATTTGGCTTTCGTGACCTGAACACCTCCTTCGAGTCGGGTGTCGAAGAATTAATCTGAACTAACATGGTTCACATTCAGAGTTTCACGAAGGCGATCTGGATGTCGCGCATCTCGAACTAAGTTATTGGCATAAGAGGCGATCTGGAGACTCGGGCTGCATACTCCAGAGTTAGCAAAATGCTCTATCTATACGCTTTCTTCATACGCTTGTCTGTCAGCTGTACCCCATGCTGAGTAATTCAGCTTGTATTTTTTGGGTACAACAATTTTATTTACAATTAAAATAAACAAGATGATTTAACCAAAACATTAAATATAACAAAATTTCAACAATGTGAGAAAGTAAATGATTTAGTTTATTTTAATAAATTGTGCATAAGAAATAAATTTATTTTGCATAGTTTAAATCATTAGAATTAAATAATGACTAAAATAAACTAATTAGTTTCAGTTAGAGAGATGTTTGAAATGTATGAGAGAAGTGTGAATTTTTTTTTTTGAAATGGGTTATTTAATGTGTATACTGAATATCAAGGTAAGAGTCATAATGTGATGTCACACTGTATTGTCAATTTACCTTATCAATCGCTATATTTTTAAAAAATATATATTTTAATTTTGGAAAAAATCAAAATCATTATTAACTTACCATAATTAAACAAAATCCAAATAAAACTATATACTCTAATATTTATGTAATTGCGATATGAAATATGTTCAAGAATGTAATTATAAATAATAGTATTATTATTGTATATTTTATCATATTTTGTTATCCAAAATGTAATTTTTCCTATAAAATATTATTGTTATAATAATATATAATACATAATAAATACCTTATATATAAGTATTTTATGTGTACAAATAGTATGATTGTGTAACTAAATAAGAAATTAGAATAACATTTATTTTTTATTATGAATAAACAAGTTTCTTCTCTAATTTTTAAGGTGTGATTTTAATAATATCATAAATGTTTTATGCCTTAAATAGTATAGTTTGTGATATAAAAGGTTATCGTATTATTTTAAAAAATTCATAAATAATATTTTGATTTATTTTTCTTTTAATATATTTATTTCATTCTTTTATATATAATATTATTTATTTATTTAAAATTTATATGATAATCATAAAAACTTAATAAAAATAATTAGTAAATTTTTTAAATAAAACTAATTAAACGTGCATTGTACATTGTTTGCACAAAATATATATATGTAAAATAAATTATTTAAACCTTGTTTTTGACATTACAAATTATTCAAAATTTCTACCATGTATATCATTATATAAAAAAAATTAAATTATTACTATCTAGTTATCAAAAATATTATACCCGTTTTTGGGAAATCTCACGTAGAAGTCCCCTTTATTATATATTAAGAAATTTGTGGAGTAGATAAAGTTCAACACAACTTTTGTTGATCATTGGTTGGGCGGTGGAACCCTTCCAACCCGTACCCGACCATAAGATACTCTTATTTCACGTTTATCATATCATGAGTTCTATCCGAATTATAGTTGAAAATTGAGTCAATGCAATTACGATATGTGGTGAAAATTAAGGCCAAGAATTCTAACAATTTAATTTTTTTTCTTATAAATAAAAGATACAACTCTTAAAATAATATATTTATATGTATAACCTTTATCGTTTATATATTTATTTATTAGGTAAAGGAATGGAGAATGGGAGTGCGTGGGTCGGTCATTGGGCAACACCTCATGCTCCCACGTGGGATGAATGTGGCAAAGTCCTGACTGAATAGCATGAGTGACGCACGCACACAAATTATTTGCACAAAAATATGCTGAAGGCCAAAGGCCAAGGGTAGGGAAGGGTAGGGGGCCTCCCCCATTTTTCTTTCCTACTCTTAAAACTTGCCCTTTGTTTGGTAAGGAAAAAAATAGTCGAGCTTTGGATTGAAAAGTGAAAAGAAACAAAAAATAAAATAATATAAAATGTATATTTGGTAGAAAGAAAAAATGAGTGGAAAAAAAAGTGGTTTCATATAAAATAATTTTCTTCAATTTTGTGGTGAAAATGGGTGGAATTTTTTTTCATAACTAATAAAAAGTTTTAAGTTTTAATGCATCCTTTACTCATTTAATTTTAAAATAATAATCAAAATGATATAAATGTAATTGTAAAATAAATTAACTTTCTTTCATTCTTCTTTACCAAGCAACTACGATGGAAACACACTTTCTTTTCCATCTAAATTTTTTTCCACCAGACATAGTGTTAGGGCTATGCTGTGCCAGCCACATATACATTCTTCACAATCTTTATTTGGATCCGTCTACTCAACTTTACCCAATAAAACCGTTTTATTTTGGCACCCAATACTAATTGTACCCTTAGTTGATTAGTGTGTTACTACTACTATTTTCAACACCCATCATAGTAATAAGATATGCATAATATAATTAAGAAAAAAATATTGTGTAATTAATTACACAGTATAATCATTATATCAAATGCATAAAAAATAACTACATCAATATATATATATAAATATTATTTCATATGGATATAATTATATATTTAAAAAAGAATTATACATTTAAATCTATTTTATTAGATTTCATTTCAATAATTGAGATTATTGATCATATCATAAGTTAACTACACAATAACTTTGTCCTACTATACAATTATTTTGTCCTAAAAGTAATGTTAACTTTCTAGTATGATTGAGGAAATATGGTGCATTTTTCTTACTATATGGGATGAACTATTATCAACATGGACCAACAAGGCAAATAAGATGAAAATTATTTGAGGAAGTTGAATAATTTGGCAAGCAAGATTCAGTTATGTCTCTTCATGGTACTCCATTTATTATTGAGAAAATTTATGTATAAAAAAAATTATAAAGCATAACAAAAATACAAATTGCATCAGTTTAATAAATAATAATGAGGTAAATACGCATGTTAGCCTCAGCCATTTCATCATGGGTTTATATTATTAGGAGAGATGTCAATTTTTTTCAAAAGTATCATATAATTAAGTCTCCAAATTTTATTTCTTAAGAAAAAAAAGTCTCCAAATTTCATTTTGTATTATTTAATATCCAATTTATTTAGTTTTTTTAAAAGAAATAAAATATTCCATAGATTAAATAACAAATCATCAATCACCCACGGTGTATTACAATCACTAATTCACAGCTTGATAATTGTAATACCCTTTGGTTTTGTTTTTTCTTTGGGAAAATACGCTTTGGGTTTCTCGGGGTTGATTTATATGCTACATATCAATATCTTTAAACCAAAGAGAACTAAATGATACTTTTAGATTTAATTAATATTTATAGAAAAGGTTGAGACCTCTCATAAAATGTCTTCTTTTATATTTAATATTTGAATTAATTTTGAGTATTTTTTCAAAATACTTTTCACATACATCTCTTTTATATAAAAAATGTGTAGATAATAGAAATTTTTTGTTTTAATAGTTTTTTATTTTTTTCCGTTAACTTTAGTTAAACATTTTTATATTTAACAGAATATTTTTATATTTAACTGTAGATTGTAAACATGACTTAAACTTAAATAAAATTAAATAAATAATTAAACAAATTAAAATATGATATTTTGAGATAGTTTACCATGATAATTATTTAAAATAATAAAACCATATATTTAATAACTTAAATAAAATTTAATTAAACTTAAACTTAATATTATATTAAACATATAATATATAATCTTTTGTTGAATCGGTCAAATTCAAAAACTAGAACAAACATAAACTTAAACAAAAATAAATTAATTAATTAATTAAAATAAAATATTTTTAAGATATTTATTGATAATTTAAATAATTAAAACATATTTATTTAAAAGTAATAAAGACATACATATTATTTTTTTATCTTATAAATTTGTATGATAGTTTATTTTTTATCAAGTGATTGAAGCTCTTTTTATTCATCAAATTCAATAAATGACATTGTGAAATACATTAGAAACTAAAAATAATTTATGCATGTATATTACTGTCTACACTATGACTTTTTTTATTTTTATTTTATTTCTATTATTAATTTCTTTTTAAATATTATTGTATTTTATATATATGTCATGTAGTTATGTAAATATATATATGTTAACGTTGTGTTCAAATATCATATAAGTAGAGATTATTGATATACATATTTATATATACCATAGAATTATAATTCATTCTATTACATATATATATATTTTTTTAAAACAGTGTACCAGTTTTTATTAAAAGTATAGAGATTATTGATATACATATTTATATATACCATAGAATTATAATTCATGCTATTACATATATATATATTTTAAAAACAGTGTACCAGTTTTTATTAAAAGTATAGACAATATTTACAACTTTAAAACTAAACAAACATGCATTGCTCGTTGCTTCTACCTAATATTCATATATACATAAACACTTAGTAGTATTCTAATATACTGTTCAATACTCAAATTATTGTTGCTACATTTATTAATTAAATCAATATTTAAATTTGTATTAGCAAAATATTTAATATTTGTAAACTATATTTTTATACATTTTAAAAATACAGTAATTATTTCTTAAATAAACTTGTAATGAATGTGATATTTTCTTATCATATAAGGTTATCCTTAAGAAAAATTATGTTTTAAATATTATTTTTATAAATTTGTGCCTATTTTTCCTTTCTGAAAAATCTATTCCAATTAATTTATTTGATATTTTCTTAAAGGGAACACACACATTGGGTACCCTGTTTCATTAAAATATAAGTTTCATGCTGGGAAAGAGATTCTGGTGGGGAGGTAATGTGGATAAACAGAAATTACACTGGTGTACTTAGGAGAGACTTTGTTGGCACAAGTCAGATGGAAGAATGGGGTTTAGAGACCTTGCCTTATTTAATCAAGCTTTGTTAGCTAAGCAGGCCGCAAGACTTTATTCTAATCTGGATTCTCTCGTTGCAAAGGTTATGAAAGCACTCTATTATCCTACTTCCTCAATGCTCACTGCCACTAGCTCAAAAAAATCATCTTTCATCTGGAGATCAATTTTATGGGGTAAAGAGCTTTTTCTCTCAGGGGCTAGGTGGCTTATCAAAGATGGAAAAAATGTCTCTGTGTATCATGACCGCTGGATCCCCCGCCTGAATGGTGATAGGTCTTGTTCGAATCATTTTCTTCCTGAAGATCCAATGGTCTCTAGCCTTCTTCTCCCTGATGGTAATTGGAACTCTGTTTTGATCAATGAGGCTTTTAATTTGCAAGAGGCGACTGCTATTCTCTCTATCCCTCGCTATCATCTTCCTATTACTGATTGTGTTATATGGCATTTTGAGTCTTCAGGTTTTTATACCGTTAAAAGTGGATATTGGCAGGCCATTCGTTTGTTGGGGATGGGCCAGGCTTCAGGCTCTAATGGAGTTTCGGTGATATGGACTAAAATCTGGCAATTAAATATTCCTGGAAAAGTGAGGCAATTTTTGTGGAGAGGTGCAAATAACTGGCTACCTACCTTTTCCAACCTTTGCAATCGAGGTATTTCTGTTGCTTCCTTATGCCCTTTTTTCCTAATGGGACCTGAGACTATACTCCATGCTTTATGGAATTGTGATAGACTGAGTAACTTTAGACACGCGGTTGGTAATATTATGCATGTTCCTCCTTACACTGGAATGGACATTTATGAGTTTTTGTTAAATTGCTTAGATTCTTTATCTGTAACTGACTTTGGAAAACTCATTGTGTGTTTCTGGCATATTTGGTATCGGCGTAATATATTTGTTAATGAGAAGACTACTCTTCCTGATCAGATGGTTATTGATTGGAGCTTGGCATTTCTAGATCGTCACTTGAATGCCAATGGTGGCTCTTCCCCCGCCAGTGAGTCCTTGAGGGAAACCCCGAAAGTGCATCGTTGGGAGAAACCAGTAGAGGGTGTTGTCAAAATTAATTGTGATGCTGGCCTTGACCATGTTGCGAAGAAGGCAGAAGCTGGGGCGGTATTCCGTGACTTTCATGGCATGGTCCTTGCCTCTAGTACGTGGTCTTGGGATCATTTATTGGACCCTACTATTGCTGAAGCCTTGGCTGTTTATCACAGTATTTTGTCGTGCTCAAGACTTGGGTATCATACGGTGGTCATTGAATCTGATTGTGCCATTGTTGTCCGTGCTATTAACAGTCACAAGATCGAGCATTCTTATCTAGGATTTATTATTAGGGATATTCTTGCTTATTGTAACTATTTTCATAGTATCTCCTTTAATTTTTGTCCTAGAATGGCCAATAGTGTTGCTCACTCTTTGGCTAGTTTGTTTTATCTCTTTCTAATGATTTTGTTTGGTGGCCTGGATACCCCGAGTGTATCAATGTTGTAATTCAGAATGACATTACTTGATCAATATATTTTATAGGCACTCTTTTTCCTCTTGAGGTTTATCCCATTGGGTTTACTCTTGACGTTTTAATGAGGTTTTTTTCTCAAAAAAATATATATATATATAAAAAAAATTTCCATTCGGTACCTATAATTGTAAAATAGGTCAAAAATGGTACATCAAACAAGAATTTGGTCAATAAATCTTTTTTAAAGACCAAAATGGCTTTATTATAACTAATTATTTAAAAAGGAAATTTATCGTATATATGGTTTTATTTTTATTTTTATTTTTACTATCTCATTTATTTATTTTTTCCATTTCTATACATGCTATTTAGCAAAATTACAATTTTATTAGTTTACTATTTTCTCTGTTAATTAAACAATTTATGTCTCTCACAAGTCTTTTCTCTCTTGCACACATGTTATACATATACATATAATTAATATATCTTCCCACCTACATGCAAAGTCCATCTAATATATATATATATATATATATATATATATAAAAATATATTTACTATAATTGTTAATTGGCAAACACCAACAACACATAATTCTTCAGTAAATTTGAACGTCCGATTTCGTTACTCTAGTATTAATAGATAACGATAAAAAAATTAATATATCATCAAACATTTTAAATACATCCACTAGTTGCAATAATATTAGAGTGAACAATCTAAATTTATTTTGTGAAGGAGAAGACTCTATGTTTGTGTTACTAATGCTCTCTTAGCTACTCACACGACAGCTGCAAAAGACAACATGCTTCTACTTGAGAGATGATTGATTTATTTATGTTTTATTTTTTTAAGTCTAATTTTTTTTTATGATTTTTCAAAAATGTAATGTCTTTTTTTTTATAATTTCCAAATTATTTTGAAAAAGCAACTTAATTAATTTGTTAATGCAACCAAGTCAATTTGGATAAACAACCAAATTAACATTAAAACTCATTAGCATCCTATAAAGCAACTCATAAATTAACTCATAAAACTCCTTAATAAACATATAAAACTTTTAAAACAGCCTGTTAAGCAACTCATGAAAGTCATTAAGCAACCCAATAAAGCAACAAGAGTTAAAAAAACTTGTAAGATTGCTTAAGTAACTTGTTAAGCAACCCATAAAACAACATGTTAAATAACATATAAAACTACTTAATAAGCAACCTGTAAAACTCTTTAATCAACTTGTTAAGCAACTTAATAAAGCAACATATTAAGCAACTAATAAAATTGCTTACGCAACCTATGAAGCAACTCGTAAAACTCTTTAAGCAACTTATAAAACTCCTTAAACAACTCATTAAGCAACCCATAAAGCAGCATGGCAATCAATTTATAAAACTACTTAATAAGCAACCCATAAAACTTATTTGCTTTAGTCTCTCAAAACTGAGTTTATTTTAAAAATAAAATAATGGAAGTTGTTTTTTTTTTAAGTGATGAGTTGCTACTTTTTTTTACATAAAGTATTTGTTTATATGTTTTTACAAGTATTGTATTTATACAATTTTAAATATATATATATATATATATATATAAAGAGAAAATTAGATGAATTTGATATATGTAGTTGAATCTAGGGTTAACAAATGCAATAGAGTTCATAAAAGTACAATAGAACCTAGGTTCTAATATTTTCTATATATGTATAAATATATATGAATAAAATATTTCATAAGGCAATCAGCTTTGTTTGAACTTGAGAATAAATGAAAAAAAAAAGTAATTTGAGATTAATATATATCTCTTTATATAAAAAGTGTGTAGATAACATAAATTATTGGTTTTAACGTTTTCTTTTGTTAACTTTAATGAAATATTCTAAATATTTAACGAAAGAGTAATGATATATACACCCAAAATATGCACCCAAACATTACACACAATGACGTGTCACTGCTTTTTAAAACAATGGATCACAGTTTTAATAAACGTGATTTGCTAGAATAAACTGCCACATCACTGTGTGTAATGGTTGGGTGTATATTTTGGGTGCACATATCATTACTCAATATATTATTATTATAATAATATATAATACAATACTAGATATTTAATAATTAACAAATTAAAAAAATATTTTTATTATTATATTAGTATAAATCCAAATATTATAAACTATCATTATTATAACTAGACATTTATTAATTATTAATATAAATTCAATTGTTATAAAATCAGGATATTTGCGGCAAAACACCCTATTCTATTTACAAAAGTTGCGACAAACCCTCCAATAAAAAAATTTGGCAGCAAAACCCCCTATTTTTTTACAAAAATTACGACAAATCCCCCAATCAAAAAATTTGGTGGCAAAACCCCTTTCTGTTAATGGTTTGTTGCAACTTCCCCATTTTAAGTGTTAAATGTCATGTAAGCAAGTTAAGTGCCAACTAAGATACACGTGGCAACACTTTATATGGCCACATGCATCTCAAAAAATAGTTAACTATTATTTTTTTAAATAATAAATTTAATTAATAAAAGAATAGAAAAAATAAATTTAGAAGCTTTTTCAATTATAAGTTTTTTAAAATTTTAATTATGTATATTATTATTATTTTAAAACATTAAATTAATAGAAAAAAAAAGAATTAAAATAGTTAAACAAAACTTAAAATAGAAAAAATAAATATAAAAACCTTTTTCAATTATAAGTTTTGTTTAATTTTAATTATGTATTATTATTATTTTAAAGCATTAAAATAATAGAAAAAATAATTAAAACACTAAAACAAAACTTAAAATACAAATATAATTTTTAAAACTTTTTTCAAAACTTAAATTTATTTGAAAAAAGTTTTTAAATTTATTCCCTTCAACATTTAAATTTACTTGAAAAAAGTTCTTAATTTTTTTTTATTTTAAGTTGTTTTAAAAAAAATTCTAATATTTTAATGTTTTATAATAATAATAATAATAATAATAATAATTGTTAACCGAGATTTTCGGTAACTATATTAATAAATGTTACTTAAGGATAATTGTAATAAAAGCTGAAGATTAACACGGGGTTTTTACGTGGTTGGGGCGTTAACTAGCCTTAGTCCACGAGTCTGTGGTATTAGAGCTTGAAAAACATTTTACAATGGAGTTTCTCTCTGTATTCTGACAGGGTTATTGTATCTCAGATGAAGGGAGATCCCTTTTACAGTGTTCTGTAGCTTATATTTATAGGCTTATGGGAACACTGGGTTTGGGCCGAGTACGACCTGAGCCCATCGGAGATATGGGTATTCTTGGCCTTTCTAGTGGAGGCCCAATACAAAAGATACAAAATACATGAATTCCAGACTAGCTAAGGCCCAATAAGTTGACTCAAGAGCTATATCTCGCCCGACAAAACGGTGCTTTTGGTCTGGACACTTCGAGTTACGAGGCAGATTCAGGAGACAAGACCAGTCAGAGTACTTGGCAGCGCAGATCTGAAACAACGGCGTGCAATCCCGAAGTGGCCTTTTCTGCACGTGAAAAGTGGCGACAACGCCCACGCGGAGGGGGGCGGCTTCAGGTTCCAGGACGCTTGACCCCTCCAACCGGGGATGAGGTGATCTGGGTCCATTTACCTTTGTCCCTCTTCATTTACCACAGGCCCGGACCGTACCAGGGTCCAGGACCTGGACACGTAGGTCATGGGGGGATTCGAATGATCTGTACATCACCTGGACGACCGTCCCAGAGGACTGGACCCGGAGGGCCATGCCGGACCCCTCAAATGGGCCCAGACACGCACCCCCGGTCCATACCCCTCTCGGACACTTTCCGTACCAAGAGGTCTTGGGCCGGGCCCGCATGCTTACATGGCCCCTGACAATGGGCCTGGATGAAGGCCCCGAGCCCATGCAGGAAACGGGGATAACATTTACCCCCCATGCCTTCGCCTAGGTCTGCCAGAAGGAGGGTTGCATTGTTCCCAGGACGCTCGCACGGTTGCCTCCCCAGTTCCTGCCCGAGATCACGAGTTCGTGACAGCGGACCATGGCACTGGTTGGATGTTTGGCCCGGATCGTTTACCACGATCCGGGGACGTTTACCTTTGTCCCGCTCTACGGCAAGGATACACGTGTCACTAGGCGATTGCTGCACGGGTCTTGAAAGGTCGCCTAGCACTCCCAAGGGTTGCTAGGCCTAGGCTAATGTGTCAGCGCACGTCACAAGGCGTCCCATCCGCACGGGGGTCCATCATTAATGTCCCTGGGACGAGGTGGACCGTAGGATGGGGCAACCTTTGGCATCCGCCATTTATGGGCCGTCAGATCTGAGATGGCGAGGATCCACCCTGAAAGGACTTATAAATGTCCCTGCGCGATTCCTGACCATCCGATGAAGAGACACCTGTCCATTGGATCGTGGCCCAGGACTTAGGGCCATTATAAATACCACACGAAAACCAAATTTGGCACTTTTACACCTTTGAACTAGCTTAAGAACTGATAAACACTACTCGAGCCTTGCATTTCCGACATCGCCGACAGCATATATCGCAATCTGTTAACTCTGCGCCACCGCCTGTTCCCCAGAACCCCAACTTCTGCCCTTCTTCCTGAAGACGCATCTCGTGTTTTTCCTGTCGACGAACTGCTACACCGGCTACACCACTTCAAGAACGAGGTCCTGCCGTTCTTACAATCAGACAGTCATCATCTTCTACGGCCGACAACTCATAGTAAGTCCTCCTGATTCTCTTGAAAACTTTATGAACCTATGCTCTTTTAATGCGTGCGTTTAGGCGTTACGTTTAGGAGTTGTTAGGAAGGCCGCCTAGTTTGGGTTGCTCTGTATCCAGATGCTTCCCGGATAGAGGGCGGGTCTTAGTAGTTTCCTTCTATCCCGATTAGGGTCCCGTGGCTCTCTGGAGTCCCGGACCTGATCCGATGGGGCTCCAAGCAGTCCTTAGGGGACCCCCCGTACCTTGACCGACTTTCTTGGGTTTAGGTACTGACTGCTTGGATTTCTTTCTTTGTTCCCAGATCGTCAGCTATGGCAACGGGCGTTACGCTCCATTCAGAAGAAGAGGTCAATAGGGCCCCTGTCGTCGTTCCTAGATCCCAGACGCCTAAGGGCAACAGGTGGGAAATGGACGTGATGCCCAACTTGTTCCGAAATTACCGGATGATGCTGCTCCTGGAGCAGCGTTTGGGCATCGAATCAACTCCCGGACTCTTTCACAACCGCCTGGCCAGGGTCGAGGAGCGGGCGCATACGTCCATGGAAGGATTCGAGACCGGATTCGTGCGGTTCTTGACGTACGTGGGAATTGCACCGTTCCAGCTTCTGCCCCAAGCGTACCGGCTACTCGCTGGATGGCGGGTGTTTTGCATCGTGAAGGAGGTCGCGGAGCCCACCCCTACGGAGATCCTGTACTTCTACAAGCTGGAGCCGCAGGTTAACGTCAAGGACAAGACCCTAGACGACTTCTATAGACTGAAGCCGCGGAGTAGCTATCCCGCTCCTACCAGCTCCTGGAGGCATCCCCCGGACGTCAGGCATTACTGGTTCCTGACGTCCGGGTTCCTCGTGGACAAGAACCCCACACTGCTGCTGGACTTCCAGCGAGTGGGTAAGTATTTTCCTGGTCCTCTCTTTTATTCCTTATCCTTTTTAGTCGTCCCTTATCATATCTTCCGAGTGGCAGGGCCTTTCGCTCAAACTCCCCTTACCGATTTCATTCTGGAAAGGAGGAGGTTTTATTTCGAGTTGAGCGTGGAGGATCTGGATGTGGGGGGCTACGTCACGAATGACAATCTCTGACTGGTCGGGATGCTCGCGGCCACCCAGACCATTGTTATCCCGAACCTTCGGGGCATCCCCTGCGAGAAGAACGTCGTCGTCCGGGAGCAGATGGCCCTGGATCACATTGCCAGTGTGGAAAGAGTGGCGCGAACAAATGAAAACACACAAATCAAAGTTAGAAATGACCCGGGACGAACCCTTATCTAGGCCCCGGGCGTGACTCAATTCCTCTAAAGCAAATGAATGGACCCGATCCCCTATGTCGTCCGGGTTCAGGAAGCCCCCGTACTGGAGGAACCCGGATAAGAACATGAGGACCTCCGAGCCTACGGGGACGGGAATTGAAGGTCTCATCTCCCCATCGGCCCCAAACGCGGGGCCCGGAGGTACTAGCCTATCCCTAGCTAAGTCCCTGACTCGGGGAGCATAAGTTAAGATTAAATGGGAGTTACCTCGCCCTAATACACTAGCCCCGGGAGTCCCGACGTTTGGTAGGGCATCTTCGAAGAGCTCCTCCAGCTCCTCTGAGGTGGCCACTTCTGCCGGTGCCTGGTCCTTCTTGCGCCAGAAGGCGAGGCACCCTTTGTGTTTGTGGGAACGGTGAATGGACCGCGGGTGCCTCTGATCTCAGCACTGAAGGCTAGGGACCTAATGCAGGAGGGTTGCATAGGATTCCTAGCGAGTATTGTAGATTCCTCCAAGGTGGCGAGAATGGGACCGAATGAAACCAGAGTGGTCTATGAGTTTCCAGACTTGTTTCCATCAGATCTGCCGGGATTGCCGCCACAGCGGGAGATTGAGTTCGTCATAGAGTTGGTTTTGGGAGCAGAGACAGTATCCAAGGCACCTTACAGGATGGCTCCGACTGAATTAAAGGAATTGAAGATTCAGCTGCAGGAACTACTGGATTTGGGGTTTGTCAGACCGAGTTTCTCGCCATGGGGTGCTCCAGTATTATTTGTTAAGAAAAAGGATGAATCGCTCCGGATGTGCATTGACTACAGGGAGTTGAATAAGCTGACCATCAAGAACAAGTATCCATTGCCTAGGATCGACGATTTATTTGATCAGCTTCAAGGGAGTACAGTGTTCTCGAAGATTGATCTCCGATCAGGCTACTATCAGTTGTGATCAAAGAAGAGGACGTACCAAAGACTGCTTTTCGGACACGATATGGGCATTATGAATTTCTGGTTATGTCCTTTGGATTAACCAATGCCCCAGCGACATTTATGGATTTGATGAACAGAATTTTCAAGGATTATCTGGATAAGTTTGTGATTGTATTTATTGATGATATCCTAGTGTACTCCCAGTCAGAGATAGAGCATGAGCGTCATCTACACCTGGTATTGCAGCGGCTAAGAGAGCATAAGCTATATGCTAAGTTTAGCAAATGTGAGTTCTGGTTATCGCAAGTTTCATTTCTAGGCCATATTATCAGTAAGGATGGGTTACTGGTCGACCCAAGCAAGACGGAAGCAGTGAGAGATTGGCCTAGACCCAGCAGTGTTCCTGAAGTTAGAAGTTTCCTTGGACTAGCAGGTTACTACCGGCGGTTTGTAGAGGGGTTCTCCAGAATTGCTACTCCATTGACAAAATTGACAAGGAAGAAGATCAAGTATGTGTGGACAGATCGATGTGAGAACAACTTTAAGGAGTTGAAGCGGCGGTTGATTACTGCACCAGTGCTGAGCCTGCCGACAGATGATGAGAAATTTGTGGTCTACTGTGACGCTTCTAGACAGGGTCTGGGATGCGTGTTGATGTAGGCTGGGAAAGTGATAGCTTATGCATCAAGGCAATTAAAGGAGTACGAACAGAGATATCCCACGCATGACCTGGAGTTAGCTACAGTGGTATTCGCGCTTAAGGTTTGGAGACACTATCTGTATGGAGAGAGGTGTGAGATATACACTGATCACAAAAGTCTAAAGTATTTGTTTACCCAGAAGGACTTGAATATGCGCCAGAGACGGTGGCTAGAGCTGGTAAAGGATTACGATTGTGATATCCTATACCATCCTGGGAAGGCTAATGTAGTGGCTGATGCATTGAGCCGGAGGGGCCCAGGACAGCTGTATAGTTCGAGACAGATATCTGACAGACTAGCTGAAGAGATGGCCAGAGCAGGTATAGAGTTGGTGGTTGGTAGGTTAGCCAACGTTACTCTTCAGTCAACGCTCCTTGAGAGGATTAAGGAGGCACAGGGAATGGATCCCCAGTTAGTTGAACGTAGAGAGAATGTCCTAACTGGAACAGCTAAGGACTTCTCTATTTCTGAGATGTGTTTGTTGAAGTACAAAGGACGGATTTGTGTTCCGATTGATCCAGACATTCGGCGAGAGATTCTGGACGAGTCTCATACCACTCCCTACTCCTTGCACCCAGGTTCTACGAAGATGTACCATGACTTGAAGGTTTTGTATTGGTGGTTAGGCATGAAGAGGGACATGGAGTACTATGTGGCTAGATGCTTAACCTGTCAGCAGATTAAGGCTGAACACCAGAGGCCAGCAGGATTATTACAGCCTCTAGGGATTCCCGAGTGGAAATGGGAAGATATTGCCATGGACTTTGTGGTTGGATTGCCGAAGACCGTGGGTCAGCATGACTCGGTGTGGGTGATTGTGGACAGGTATACTAAGTCCGCCCACTTCTTACCTGTGAAGACGACTTATACTGTGGAGCAGTATGCAGAGCTTTATGTAAAGGAGATTGCTTGACTTCATGGGGCTCCGAGGTCGATAGTATCCGACAGAGACCCCACTTTCACTTCCAAGTTTTGGAAGAGCCTACAGAAGGCAATGGGCACGCAGCTTCGATTTAGTACCGCTTATCATCCTTAGACGGATGGACAGTCTGAGAGGACAATTCAGATACTGGAGGACATGTTACGAGCTTGTGTGTTGGATTTTGAGGGATCTTGGAGTAGGTATCTCCCTCTGATTGAATTCTCGTACAATAATAGTTATCAGGCGACTATCGGAGTGGCTCCGTATGAGATGTTGTATGGAAGAAAGTGCAGATCACCAATTCACTGGGATGAGGCAGGTGAGAGAAGGTATTTAGGTCCTGAGATGGTTCAGGCTTAAGGGCCTGGAGTAGTGTGCCTGGAGGGCATAATGGGATTTTGTGTGTGACTTTAATGAGTTTTATGCATGACTATGTGAATTAGTAGGCATGTAGACCTGATTGTCTTAAAAAGAGCATAATTGTAATTTGGCCATTTTAGGGCATAACTGTGATAATTGTATTATGTGATTTGTGCCATGTGAGTGTGGTGTTTTTATCAGGATGCACGCATCGAGACGGTCCTAGTGAGCCAATTAGTCTAAAAGTCACAACGGGATTTTTATACCCGGCTCGGGAGGAGCCTAGGGGTACTTTAGGAATTTCGTAAGTTGAAGTGAGAACTAATGGTTATAGTTTTGGCGATTGAGTAACTTGTGTAACCGTTTGTAACTGCTTTGAGTAACAAGTTTTAAGATAGAAAGTGGTAGAATTAAAATAGAAGTGAAAGGACTTGAGTGCCCTTGAAGGTTTAGTTAGGAAGGGTTATTAGGAAGGGGTAAAATTGTCTTTTGGCAAGGGAATTAGACAACTTTCAGCTGGGATATTGGGGTACACGGTTTGGGCATTGGGTCATTTGGTGTTTTGATAAAAATTGAAGAGAAGAAAAAGAAGAAGAAAGAAGAGCTAGGGCAAGTAGAAGAAAAAGAAGAAGAAGTGTAGAGGGGGCTGAAGTGGGAGTCTAGGAGGAGATCAAGGAAGCTTTTGGGTGAATTCTCCACTTAAGGTATGGATTTTATACACATTTAAGTTTGGTTTCTGTTTTGATTTGAGGAATTTAAAGCATGAGTTAAGCTTTTTAAGGTTTTGGTTTGAGTTGCTGAAATTAGAAATCAAAGGGTGGATTTTTGGGTGTGATGGTGTTTTGATCTTGATTCGAGTATCTATAGGTTGTTAGATGGTTCATATGAGGTTTTGATTTGATTTTGGGGTTTAGGTATTTGTTTGGGGTGATTTGGAGAGGTTGAAGCTCGGGAAAAACGCATGGGAAAACCCAGAAAATCTGGGTTCGCGAAGGAGCGCCCCGGCACGAGGATGCTTCAGGATGTGGCCTAGCCGCTGGGCGCCGCGGCCCTAGGCCATTTTGGCAGCCAAAAAGTTGAGTTTTTAAGGCTTTTGCCCGGGGACACGGGGGATGGTTCCAATGTATTGTTTTATGGATTTAGAGGTCCCGAGAGTACGGGATTGGTCCCGGGAAGTGGTCTTGGGCTTGGTTAGTATTAAAAGTGTTTTATGTGTGTTGTGACTAGGATTTCAGAGAGGCTCGTGCTAGAGGACCGTGCTTGTGACCTTGGTGCATCGGAAAGCTCGGGATACAGGTAAGAAAACCGTAACACCCGAGAATAGGGCATGGGCCCACAGTGTGATTGCAGGGCATGGCCCTAGATTGTATTATGCGTAAATGTGTAATCTTAGATGAACTATTATATGTTTGAATGGTTATTTCAAAATGTATTATACGTGCGATTATAATGAAATGAACTGCTAAGGCCGAGAGCGGCGAAGGCCGAGAGCGGCGAAGGCCGGGTACGGCCTTGGGGCCGGAAGTAACACTCAGCACATGGGATGCTTATAGCCAGGGTGGGACCTAAAGGATACATGAGTTATCCTTACGGTGAGGACCGAGACCCCAGGCTTTGGTAAGGCCTCTAGGGAGGCATGGCCGTGCTTGTTTAGTCTGATGGTTTTCCTATTTATCAGTGGATTATGTCAGCTATATTATTTGCATATGTTATGTACTATTTGGGTTTTCTTGCTGGGCTTCGGCTCACGGGTGCTCCGTGTTGCAGGTAAAAGCAAATAGTCAGTCAACCGGCCATGAGTATGGAGAGCGTGGGGGCGGCGCGTACATGTTCGGCCTGCCCGACTGCTTTGGTTGGGGGAATTTTGTATATGGTTGTATTAACTCATTCTTTTGATAGTTAATCAAGTGTAAATCTATTTTTGAGTTGTAAATATTTTGTAAACCTTATTTTGGGATCCCGGATGTTTTACACTTAACGTTTTCAATGAAACTAAGCATTTTCAAAGATTACAGCCTTAAATTCTGGTTTAGTCACACTTTTGGTTTTAGAAACCTCATAGAGTCGGTTAGTTGCAAAATTTCCATTTTAAACTCACTTAGTAACGGCTCTAAGGTAGTAGGACGTTACAAACGTCCTAACTCCTTTTTCTGTACTTTTGCAGGGGACTCCGATATGTCAACCCCTGCCAGCAAAATGAGGCGGCTCATCAAGGACAGAGCAGCCAAGAAGGCGGCCAGGAAGAACAGCGAGGTGACGGGCCCGGAGCCCCACCTTACCAAGGAACTGTCCGGGACGGAGCTCCGTCTCGGCGAAGGAGTTCTGGTCGCGGTTCCCCTCCAGGCCGTGGAGCCCGAAGCAATCTCCGCCTCCGTCCAGCTCCCGGTGATTGACTTGGAGGCGGGCGCGGCGGTCAGCTGGAGCTCGGGGAAGAGGGGCCCGGATGCTGGCGCCATAGAGGGCAACACCTGAAAGAGGCCCCGGACGAGGTGACCTGGCTCGGCTGAAGAGTCACACGGTGAGAGCCGGCTGGCCGCGAAGGAAATCCCTGCACCGCTTGTTCTCCCCTACGCCCGACTCTTCTTGAGGAGGGGGAGTCAGCCCTGCAGGATGAGCAGTCCCGGCTGATCAACCTGACTTGGGAAAACGGCCGGTGCTGGAGGGACGAAACTTACAAGGCCCTGACGATCCATCGTCAGGTTGAATTTGCGGAGCGTCTCGCCGAGTTCAGCGCTCCTCAGCCGATCGTGGATCGGCCAGCCGTCGAAGCGGGCTTCCGCCCTAAAGTCGGCCAGGAGGTCGTTCGTCCGGGGTGGGACCGGCTTTAGGCTCGGTCCTCCGTTTTATTTCCCCGAACATCGTTCGTCCGGGGTGGGACCGGCCTTGGGCCGTTCCTCTTTTTTATTTCCCCGGACATCGTTCGTCCAGGGTGGGACCGGCCTTGGGCTGATCCTCTTTTTTATACCCCCGAACGTCGTTCGGCCAGGGTGGGATCGGCCTCCGGCTTGGTCCTTCGTTTTATATCCCCGGACATCGTTCGTCCGGGGTGGGACCGACCTTGGGCTCGGTCCTCCATTTTATTTCCCCGGATATCGTTCATCCAGGGTGGGACCGGACTTGGGCCGATCCTCTTTTTTATACCCCCGGACGTCGTTCGTCCGGGGTGGGACCGTGGGGTTTGCGTCGCCCGGACCTTGGTGGTCTGAGCCGGGACTAGCCTAAGCTTGCGCCCCGCCAAGTGTTTGCTTACACCCGGGATACCCCCCACAAGTGAGCGGAGACGGGTCTGGGGTCACTTGAGAAAGATTAGCATGGATTTTCACAATATTTCTTTATGACGTTTTGCACATGTCATTTTCATTGTTTGAAAAAGGTTCGCCCTGAGGCGTACATTGTTTGCAACGAAAACGTTAAACTGGGAAAAGCTCCCTGACTATTGATTGTATTTACGGAGATGCTCCGCATTCCAAGCTCGCGGGACTTCCGAGCCATCAAGCCGCTTTAAGCGGTACGTTCCAGGGCACACCTTGTGTTGGATCTCATACGGCCCCTCCCAATTTGGGCCCAGAACCCCCACTCCCGGATCTTGAGTAGCAGGGAAGACTCTCCGCAAGACCAAGTCGCCGATTCTAAACTTACGGCTCTTGACTTTGGAGTTGAAGTGCCGCGCGATCTTGCCTTGGTACATCTTCAGCTGCACCTGCGAATCTTCCTGGATCTCTTCGATGAGATCTAGTGATTCTTGGAGTAAGGCGTGGTTCTGGGTGGGATCATACGTGTCATGTCGGTGGGACGGGACAGTCGTCTCGATTGGGATGACGGCTTCGCATCCATAGACCATAGAGTAGGGGGTGTGTCTGGTTGACGTCCGCTTGGTAGTCCGGTAAGCCCATAGTACACGGGGCAGTTCCTCGGGCCATTTGCTCTTACAGGCGTGGAGATTTTTCTTCATTGTCCCCTTTAGGATTTTGTTCATAGCTTCTGCCTGTCCGTTTGCCTGGGGCCTGGCAACCGCGGAGAAGCTCTTCACTATACCATGTCTTTCGCAAAAATTTGTGAAGTGGGCGCTGTCGAATTGCTTCCCGTTGTCGGACACGATTTTGCAGGGGAGGCCATACCTACACACTATGTTATTGATGATGAAATCTAAGGCCTTTTTGGAAGTGATGGTGTTCATGGGCTTCGCCTCCACCCACTTCGTATAATAGTCCACAGCCACGATGGCATACTTTACCCCTCCTTTCCCGGTCGGGAGGGATCCGACGAGATCGATCCCCCACAGTGCGAAGGGCCAGGGGATATTCATCAAGGTTATCTCTGTTGGGGGGCCCGTGGGACCTTCACGTACCTTTGGCACTGTTCGCATTTGCGAACGTAGTCAACACAGTCTTTTTTCATGGTTGGCCAGGAGTATCCTTGGTGCAGGATCTTCTTGGATAGGCTGGGCCCGGCAGTGTGATCTCCGCAAAAAACTTCATGCACCTCATGCATGATGGCGCTCAGTTCAGTCCCAGACACGCACCTGAGGTAAGGCCTGGACAGACCCCGGTGGTATAGCTTTCCGTCCATCATGACGTATCGGTGGACTTGGTACTGGAGTTTCCTGGCTGCGGCCCGGTCGTTTGGAACTTCCCCGGTAGACAGGTCGCGGATGAGCGGTCCCATCCAGGAAAGGGAGTGGTCGACGGTGTGGACGGCGGGGGCCCTGATGCTTGGGACGGGGAGATGGTTGACAGGGACCAGTCCGGCCAGCTCGGCCTCGGCGTCGGTGGCCAACTTTGCTAGTGTATTCGCGAAGACATTCTGCTCCCGGGGGATTTGGCAGATGGAATGTGTTGCGAATGCCTGTAGCATTTCCCTCGTTTGAGTCACGTAGGCCGCCATTCTCTCGCCTTTAGTCTGATATTCTCCCGAGATTTGTCTGACAACTAGCTGGGAGTCGCTGTAAATCTCCAGGTTCGCTGCCCCTACCTCCAGGGCCAAGCGCAGGCCGGCCAGAACAGCTTCATGCTCCGCTTCGTTGTTCGACGCTTTGAACTGGAAACGAAGGGAATTTTGTAGCTAGTGCCCCTGCGGTGACACCAAGATGATCCCGGCCCCGGCCCCATTCTCGTTTGAGGCTCTGTCCACGAAGACTTTCCATACGGGCGACGCGGGGGCTTCGGGAATATTGTCTTCCGGAGAAATCCCAGAACTTCAACGATGAAATCGGCCAGGGCCTGTCCCTTGATGGACACCCTGGGGACGTAGGATATATCGAACTGGCTCAGCTCCATGGCCCACTTCAAGAGTCTTCCCGATGACTCGGGCTTCTGTAACACCTGCCGCAGGGGATGGTTGGTTAGGACCTTTATGGCGTGGGCCAGAAAGTAAGGTCGAAGCTTCCGGGATGCCATCAGCAGGCAAAAAGTCAGCTTTTCGATCAATGGGTACCAAGACTCAGCATCCAGCAATCGCTTGCTTACATAGTATACCGGGAGCTGTGTCCTTTCTTCCTCCCGCACCAACACGGCGCTGACCACGTGCTCGGTCACGGCCAGGTATAGGTACAGGGGCTCCCCCTCTACTGGTTTCGCCAGGATTGGGGCTTTGGCCAAGTGTTCTTTCAGCTTTCAAAAGGCCTCTTCGCATTCAGGTGACCACTCGAAATGCTGTCTTCCCCGAAGGACGTTGAAGAACGAGACGCACTTGTCCGTGGCTTTAGAAACGAAACGGCTCAAAGCGGCCACTCGCCCCGTCAGACTTTGCACGTCCTTGTGCTTCCGGGGAGAGGCCATGTCGATCAGTGCCTTGATCTTATCTGTATTGGCTTCTATTCCCCAGAAACTCACTATGAAGCCCAGGAACTTCCCGGAGGCCACGCCGAAAGTGCACTTTTTGGGATTTAGCTTCATCCCGTACTTCTGGATGACTGCAAAAGCCTCTGCCAGGTCAGCCAAATGGTTCCGGGATGTCTTGGACTTGACCAGCATATCATCGATGTATACCTCCATGTTTCGCCCTAACTGGGCCCGAAACATCCGATTGACGAGCCTTTGGTAAGTTGCTCCGGCATTCTTCAGTCCGAAAAGCATGACTATGTAGCAGTAGATTCCCTTGTCGGTTTGGAAACTGGTGTGCACCTGATTTGCCACATGCATGGAGATTTGATTGTAGCCAGAGTAGGCATCCATGAAGCTCAAGATCTCGTATCCAGATGTAGCATCCACCATTTGGTCGATCCGGGGGAGCGGGAAACAGTCCTTCAGACAGGCTTTGTTGAGGTCCGTGAAGTCAATGCATATTCTCCAGGTCCCGTTCGATTTCAGCACCAAGACGGGATTGGCCAGCCACACGGGGTACACAGCCTCGCGTATGAAGTTGATTGAAGACAGCTTCTCAACCTCCAGTTTAAGGGCCTCGACCCTCTCTGTCCCCAAAGGCCTGCGTTTCTGGCGGACTGGGGTCGCGTTTGGGTCAATACTTAACGCGTGGCAAATGATATTGCGGTCGATCTCGGTCATGTCGGAGTGGGACCAGGCCAGAAGGTCCTGGTTTCCCTTGACTTGGGCGATGATGGCGGCCCGAATGTCTGCCGGCAAGCTTTTTCTGACTTGGATGATCCAGGTCGGATCGGTTTCACTGATGCACACCTCTTCTATCTCGTCCATTGGTTCCAGGACGCGGTCGTCCCCTATCCGCGGGTCCAGGTCATCCTCTTCCTGGACCGCCCTCTCAGCAGGCGGAAGGGGAACAGGTTCGGTGGGATCTTCCCGGATCATGTATATGGGTCAGGCTGACACATGGTAGCATTTCCGGGCGCTCTTTTGGTCTCCCCGAATGGTCCCTACCCCTCCATTGTCGCATGGGAACTTCATGCAAAGATGGTGGGTGGAGGTGATGGCCCCGAACTCGACCAGTGCGGGCCGGCCACATATGACATTGTAAGCGGTGGGGCAGTCCACCACTACAAAGGTGCAGAACTTGAACGAGAGCTGCAATTCACTCCCCAGCATAACAGGCATATGGATCTTTCCCATGGGGAGAAGTGCATCTCCGTTGAAGCCGTAAATCTGGGTCGGGCACGATGCCAGATCCGCTCAAGCCAATGGCGGTGAAAGCGGGCTTGAAACACAGGTTGACAGAGCTTTCGTCGTCCACCAACACGCGGGACACCAACTTGTTGGCGATTTGAGCATCTATGACCAGCGGGTCGTGGTGCGGAAAGTGGACGTTGCGGGCGTCGTCCTCCGTGAAGGTGATGGGGAGGTTTATCAACTTAGGGCGCTGAGCCGGAGCCTGGACAAGGGTGCAAACTTCCTGGTCGTGGTGCAGCTCGCTTAGGTAGCGCTTTTGGTCATTTCTGGATGGCCCTCCCAGGTGAGGTCCACCCGAGATGGTGGCCACATGTCCGTCAACTCGAGGGGGTGCTGCCCCGGAGGGGTAAGGCATTCCGGGGCCGGGAACCTGTACGGCGGGGGCCCCCTGAGGGGCCTGCGCCGGGGGTCCCTATGCATACCCTCCCTGGGGGGGGGGGTATGCCCGAGTCGTTCCCAGGGCCGCGGGTTGTCCGGGGCTTGCTGACAGGCCCGAGACTCCCACGAGCATCCTTACCCACTGGTGGAGGTGCCCTAGCTTGATGAGATTTTCAATCTCATCCTTGAGCTGCCGGCATTCATCGGTGGTGTGGCCCACATCCTTGTGATAGGTGCACCTTTTTCTGGCGTCTCGTGGATTCCTCCCTCCTTTAAACATGGGGCTAGGCTTCCAGGAGTGAACCGCCCTTTCTGTCGCCAGATAGATGTTTTCCCTGGTGTCCACCAAGTTGGTGTATTCTGAATATTGGGGCTCGTAGCCCTTTTTCCCCTTCTTGACCGGCTCGGGCCGGTTCTGGCCTTTGCCCGATCGCTTCCCCCGGGAGGGATTCTGTAACGCCCTGGCTACCCCAGAACAGTTACGGTGAACAGTGAACCGGAAATTTGACTCGCTACCCGAGTCCTTTGGTCAAAAACGTGATCTAAGTGTTATTATCTGGTTAAGGTGAAAACCAGTAAAAGGAAAGGATACATTTCATTAAGTAAATAAACTGCTCATGAGCCTTTCAAAATGTTTACAAGCTGTTCATAATACAAAAGAGTTGCTACTGTTTCAAATTTACAGTCCCCGCCGGCCTAAGCGGCAAAAATAGGGTAAACCCCTAGTCCCTCTGAGAACTCCCCGACCGTGGTGGTCAAGCGGCCCAATATGTACACAACATCGCCCAAGCTCTCCACTCAGGGTTGGGTGAGCTTATCTTTTCCTTTACCTGCACCACATAGCACCCATGAGCCAAGGCCCAGCAAGAAAACACAATAAAGCATGACATAATATCAACAACGGTCATAATAACCATTCAGGATTATCAGTCCTTAACAGATAGGTGACAATAGCCAAAGTCACAAAAGATGGGTACAGCTCCCTCTAGCCATGCGACAATAGGGTCACCAAGGCTTAACTGATAAGTGGTTCTCTCATAAGTTTAACCAGAATAGGTGCATGGTGATTGGTCACCAACATAACCTTCCTCCTGACTCTAGAGTCGTAACTATGGACAGCGTCCCTTAGCCATGTGCCCTGGCTATGAACATCTGGTCTTAGACCAGGCAAGCGCTTATAAGTTCTTCGACCTTAGGGCCGGTCCCGCATTAATGCCATAGAGCCATTCAATGCGTGTTCATCGACTTTAGGGTCGGTCCCTGACTAGTCAGTACAATAGACAAGTAATTATCATTCATTAGCATTTAATATGCAATCCATGTCCACATATATCAACCAACATGCTTCAATAACAAACCATGCATGTCATATACATATACAGGGTGCAACGGTATCCATACACTGTTTTCTTACCTCTGGTTCAAGTGAAAGTTATTAAAAGAACGACCCCTGAGAACGATCAACCTTTAAATTCCTTGACGGTCACCTAGTCATAACCAAAATATAGAATTCATCAATAAAAATGATAACAGAGGGTTCCCAACCATAACCTAGCCTCCGAGACATCAAACACTACTCAATCGGGTACTAGGTTCAACCCCGAGGCCTAAGGCTTGAACCCCCAAGCTAAAAACTCAATTTTGGCCAAAATTACTCTAAGGCCCGCGACCCTCCCCTGCTGCGCCGCGGCGCGCCCTTTAGACAGAAGTGGCCTTCTCTGCCAGCGCCAAGGGCCGCAGCGCCCAGCCCAGACCAGCCAAAAATGATTGCACGCACCTGAAATCTTTCCCCTGCGTTTTCCCTTGGAACCAAGCCCTCTAACCAGCTTCAAACCCCCTCCAAACACTCAATCAAACCTCTAAACATCACCCACAACTCCCTCTCATCAAAACCGAAGCTAAACACCAATTAAAACCTCTTTAAATCCAAACTTTCAACAAGAATCAAAAGCTGAAAAACTAAAGGGAAAAACAGAGCACAACCTGAATTCAATGACTAGAACTCACCTCAAAACCAGATTTGAATCTCCTTCAATGGCTGAACCAAGTCCACCAACCCAGCCCTTGAATTTCCTAGCTTGAAACCTCACCTAGAGCTCAAAACTTCAAAGAAGAAAATGGTGAAGATTGGTGTACGGGAAGGGAGAAGACAATTCTGTTTTGCTCTGTTATTTCTATAACCTTCTACAGCCAACTAAAGGATAATATAAATCCTTCCAAATGACTAAAATACCCTTAAGTCATTTAAAGCCTCTAAAGCCATTTCAAGGGTAAAATTAGTACTTTCCACTTATCCCGTTAATCATAATTAACGCTTCCCAATTCCCGCTAATCTCAGTATTCTCAAACACCAATATTTCATATCCTGTTACCCCAAAATCCCCGGTAACGTCCTAACCTTTAAAATCACCCCCGAGACTCACCCCGAGCCCCGAGCTTAAACCTGTTATGACCAAACCAATAAATCACATTCAAAGATCGTCTCATGCCGAAATACTCGAACCAATCCACATTATAATGTGGTCTCACAATGTATATCATTGACATGCAAACAACTATACAATTATACCCTCAACGGGTCAAATTACCAACACACCCCTGTAAACAAATGTGGACCCACATGCATGCATTTAACATCATATAATAATATAATTCTCATGAGCATGCATAAACACATTTAATGGCATAATCAAACAGTTATGGCCTTCCCAGCCTACTAATCCGGCCATTAAACTATATTAGGGAATCCGGGGCATTACAGATTCACGCTTCCCTCAGTTACTCCTGTTTGTGACTGCTGGGCCCCGACAGGGGCCATGCTGTGACCTGCCGGCGCGACGCCATAACCGGAGAAGTGGGTGGATTGGGCTGGGGCGTATCCCGAAGTGGCAGGGTCGAACACCGTAGGGGTGTAACTGACTCCAGGCGTGACGGCCGGTCCCGGAGCAACGGGGGGTGCGGCGTAGGACTACGCCGGGAGCTGTCCCGCATACCCCGGGAACGTCTGGGGGACGGGATGCGGAGCCGGCCACCCGAAGACCTGGATCTGGGCTTCCTCCCAGTTGATGAATCCTTGGGCCCTCCTGATGAACTCTTCCAAGGTGGCGGCTTTGCTACGCTGCATGTCATCCTAAAGGGGGGACCCGGCCCGGATTCCGGACTGCAGTGCCACCAGGCACTGTCTGTCGTCTACTTTCGTCTTGGAGGCTTCTTCAGTAAAGTGCTGTATGTAGGCCCTCAGTGTCTCCGCGGGGAGTTGCTTAATATTTGCGAGAGCGCTGATTTGCATATCCATCCTCATTGCGGCCACGAACTGCTTTCGAAACGCTGACTGCAGCCCGGACCAAGATTGGATGGACCCTGGCTTAAGTCTCTTCCACCACTCCTCGGCGGGACCGCCCAAAGTGATCGAGAAGCAGAGGCACTTGCCGTTGTCGCTGACATGGGCCACTGTCATGAGTCAGTTGTATCGGGATAGATGGTCCCTGGGGTCGGTATTTCCAGTATAGGTAATGAGGCTTGGCATCTTGAACCCCTTGGGGAGTACGGCGTCCAGGATGTGCCTTGCGCAGGGCTCTTTATCCTCTTCGTCGGAGTCGGTGTCCGCGCCTTCTTGCTTGCGGACCAGGCGATCTGTGACCTTTTTCAATGCGGCCATCTGCTCCATGAGCTGTTTGACCGTGCCATCCTCCAGGGGGATTCTCTCGTTCCTCCTGTCGTTGATGTTGTTCCTGAGGTCGCCATCTCGGGGGAGGATCTTTTCCTTGCGGGCCCGCTCCTTCCGAGCGTTCAGTCCATCGCGCAAGTCTATTTGGGAAATGTCGTCCCCTGAACTGAGGGCATGACGTTCCTCGCGGCGGGGCCGTTCTCGTCGGTTCTTGTTAACCGAGGCACTTGGGTGCAAAGATCTTTCCCGCCCGTCTCGCCCTGGGGCGTGCTGGGGCTGTACATTCCGCGGCTGCGTCCCCTGCGGATCGATCGGGTGGCCTCGTCCTGGGATGGGGCGCACCTTCTCTTTCCTAGGGGGCGGCCGAGAATGGGTCCCAGCTTTTGCGACGGGGGTGGTCTTTTCTCGGGTCTTTCCACCGGCCTTCTCTCCTCCCTGCCCGGGTTTCCTGGGGCTGGCTCAGGAAAAGTCTCCGGGGGAGGGGCCGGGCTGACTCCTTCGGGGACCCCGGCTCGCTCGTGTGGAGCAGGCTGTTGCGCTTCTGGAAGCGGACCAATTGCGGGATTGGCTGCCGGACCCTGCGCGGCTATGAGCGCCTGCAGGGCTTGGAGAAACTCCTGCATCCGTCGATGCGCCTCCGCTTGCTCAGCGATCCTGTCTTCCTGATCCAGGACTTGCTTCCTTAGTCTGGTCACCTCCAAGTCGTGCTGGTCGGGCTCTCCTTCGGGGGTCTCGGGATCTGCTGCTTCGTCGTGGTATTACCCCTCATTTTCCTCTTCATAATATTCCTCCTCGTTCTCCTCTTCGTATTCTGTCCCACCCTCGTAGTCCTGTGACTCGCCGTGGTGAGATGTTTGAGGAGGCGCGTTCTCGGGTAGATCCTGTGGGATATGCTGTGAAGGCAGCGGGTCTTTGTTGCCCTGCTCTGGATTGCTAGGGTCGAAGGTTGTGTGTCGTGTGTTCACCATTGTAGTAAAGGCTTGACGTTAGCACTAGCTTCCTTCAGCTCTCAATGAAAGCACCAAACTGTTAACCGAGATTTTCGGTAACTATATTAATAAATGTTACTTAAGGATAATTGTATTGAAAGCTGAAGATTAACACGGGGTTTTTACGTGGTTGGGGCGTTAACTAGCCTTAGTCCATGAGTCTGTGGTATTAGAGCTTGAAAAACCTTTTACAATGGAGTTTCTCTCTGTATTCTGACAGGGTTATTGTATCTCAGATGAAGGGAGATCCCTTTTACAGTGTTCTGTAACTTATATTTGTAGGCTTTTGGGAACACTGGGTCTGGGCCGGGTACAACCCGGGCCCATCGAAGATATGGGTATTCTTGGCCTTTCTAGTGGAGGCCTAATACAAAAGATACAAAATACATGAATTCCAGACCAGCTAAGGCCCAATAAGTTGACTCAAGAGCTATATCTCGTCCGACAAAACGGTGCTTTTGGTCTGGACACTTTGAGTTACGAGGCAGATTCAAGAGACAAGACCAGTTAGAGTACTTGGCAGCGCAGATCTGAAATAACGGCGTGCAATCCCGAGGTGGCCTTTTCTGCAGGTGAAAAGTGGGGACAACGCCCACGCGGAGGGGGCGGCTTCAGGTTCCAGGACGCTTGACCCCTCCAACCGGGGATGAGGTGATCCGGGTCCATTTACCTTTGTCCCTCTTCATTTACCACAGGCCCGGACCGTACCAGGGTCTGGGACCTGGACCTGGACGCGTAGGTCGTGGGGGGGTACATCACCCGGACGACCGTCCCGAAGGACTGGACCCGGAGGGCCATGCCAGACCCCTCAAATGGGCCCAGACACGCACCCCCGGTCCATACCCCTCTCGGACACTTTCCATACCAAGAGGTCTTGGGTCGGGCCCGCATGCTTACATGGCTCCTGACAATGGGCCTGGACGAAGGCCCCGAGCCCATGCAGGAAATGGGGATAACAATAATACATAATAAAAATAAAACAAAAAATTGAATTGAAAAAAATTAAAATTTATTTTTTCTATTTTTTATTAATTAAATTTATTATTTAAAAAATTAATAAATAATTATTTTTTTGAAATGTGGCCCTATAAAGTGTTGTCACGTGTATCTTAGTTGGCACTTAACTTGCTTACATGACATTTAACACCTAAAATGAGTAACTTGCAACAAACCATTATCGGAAGGTGGTTTTCCCACCAAATTTTTTTATTGGAGAGTTTGTCGCAACTTTTGTAAAAAGAATAGGAGGTTTTCCGCAAATATCCCTATAAAATATCATCATTATAATAATATTTAATACTATACTAGATATTTATTAATTATATTAATATAAATTTAAATGTTATAAAAATATCATTATTATAATAATATATAATACAAAACTAGATATTTAATAATTATATTAATATAAATTCACATATTATAAAATATAATTAATGATTTGCACATTAAATAAATAGATAGTTTGTGATCTAAAAATTATCATATTATTTTTTTTAAAAACTATAAACAATGTTTTGCTTTAATTTTTAATTTAATATGTTTATATTATTTTTTTATATATAATATTTATAATATTGTTTATTTATTTAAAATTTATATGAGTATTATAAAAACTTAATAAAAAAAGTAGTAATTTTTTTGAATAAAAATAAGCAAAGTACATTGATTGTAAGAGCACTCCTAATGGAAGAGGTAAAATGTCTAATTCTTTATAATATAGAGAAAAAATTGTTAAATAGTCTTCTAATAGGTGATGTAAAATTATATTTTTTTACCTAAATGAATAGTATTTCTTTATATGTAGTGAAACACTATTCATCAAGCTATAAATATTTTACTATTTTTTTAATAAACTTTTGTATATATATATGAGTGTGATACTATTATATTTAATTATTTTATTTCTTAAAATGAATAAAATATTTTTAAAAATATAATATTTAAATGATGTAGAGAAAAAATAGAGAAGTTGATATATGGTATAATATAAAAGTTTGAGATAAATTTTAAAAATAATATGTGTTTGGTGATGTATTTTGTAATACATTTATACTACAATATTTAGCTAAAACTCACAAAAACACTTTCCATCAGCTCCTTTATATATATATATATTTATAATAGCTATGCACAAATTCTAATTAATCCACATCTACATTTACATAACATTTACATATCATTTATATAATATTTTAATATTATTATTTTTCTTTATAAGCTTTCTTTCTCCCATTTAGTATATATATATATATATTTTTTTTTTCTTTTTCAATTATTTTATTTTACTTTAATTAATAAAATATGTTTGAAGATATACTATTTAAATAATGTAGAGAAATATATAAAGAATCTGATGTATAGTATAATGTAAAACTTAAAGGTAAAATAAAAAAATGTGTGTTTTTTGAAGCTATTTTAAAGGATGGATAGAGCATCATTGAGAGTGCTCTAACTAGTATTTATAAATATATGAGTACCCTATATAATAATTAATACATAAGTGAGAAATAAGATTGCAGCAAAGTACCTTTCTAAAATTTAAATATATATAGGACAATTTTTTTTAGGAGCTTCACTTTAAGCACTATCGATAGGACTTTCAGTGTTTCTCAACCCGTGAACAGTTTTCGGCGCGACTTTTTTTTATGACCGTGTATATTGTAACTATTTAGAACATCCTGCAAATTTTCAGAAAATTCCGAATAATTTACAATACTGAAAACTAGGTTCAAACATGTTGTTTTTCACGTGCATAAAAAAAATTAGTCACGCGGGAAATAATATGTTTGAACCTAGTTTTCGGTACTGTAAACTATTCGGAATTTTCTAAAAATTTGTAAGATGCTCTAAATAGCTACAATATACACGGTCATAAAAAAAATTACGCCGAAAATTGTTCACGGGATTGTAAACACTGAGAGCCCTACCGGTAGGGCTTACTGTGAAACTCTTATGGGAGAATTCCCATTTCTATATATATATATATATATATATATTAATGAAAGAAAGTTTAAAGCGCGTATAAATATGGAAAAAAAAATTGGTATAGATTTATTAATAAAAAAAACCCGTTAAAAATGTTGACACATGGCATTATTTTTTAAATTATAAAAAAAAGATTAAAAAACATTTTAATTAACAAAAACTATTTTCTTTAATTTTCTATCTCTCTACGTTCGGCTCCTCCTATCCTTCAGGTTCAGGCCGACTAAAAAAATAAACCTTGAATCACGGCAGTCTGCATTGCCTCTTCAACCCAGATCTCGACCCAGGTCATGCATGAGCAATCTGGTTTGTTGCTTAAAAAAAAAAAGCCAAAAACAGAAATTTGTATTGCAGAGACAATGTTACCATGAACAACATATATATATATATATATATATACTTGAGAGTGAGAAAATCGATTTGAGCCAAGGAAAATCCAGAGAGTGAGATAGCCGGTGAGGGACCTCTCCATTTTCAACAAAAAAGAAACAATACTAAAACAAAACAAAAATAAAGAAAATACATAAACATACCACACACATATGTATATATATACACCTCGGAGACAGATGATCTGAAAGAGAATGCATTTTATATTTACTTCTGTTAAGGTTTTTTTTTATTGGAAGTTAAAACAAGTGAGAGAAAATGAGTGCATGATAGCTTTTCACTAAATCTTCTCTTTTCTTTTCATGAACTGGGTTAAATTTGAGTTACATAGTTATGGACTCATGACAATGCACACTGCCGTGATTGAAGTTTTTGTTTTGTTTTTTGTTTCTTTTTCTTTCTGTTTTCCTTGAAATCGACTTGGACTTGATTGAAGGGATGGGGGACCGAACGGAGAGCAACAGGGAAGTAGGGAGAGATTTAAAAAATAAAAAAAAGTTTTTTATTAATTAAAATTTATTTTAACCCTTTTTTTATAATTTTTTAAAAAATGCCACGTGTCAACATTGTTTTTTTAATTATGAGTTAATTTGGTCTTTAAAAAAGAATTATTGGTCAAATTCTGGATTGAGGTACCATCTTTAACCTATTTTACAATTTTTGTATTAGAGAGTACTAAACTTATATTTAAATGAAATATATGATACCAAATGTATATATTACATTTCTTAAATCTATGGTTACTACATTATTTTTTGTTGTCAATACTTTTCTCTTTATTCCACACTAATATAAGGCCAATAAATACAACCTAAAACGTTATCTATATATATTTTATAACTTGATAAAATTATAAATTATAAATTATTCATAAGTACCTCACAAAATTATATATATATAAATGAGTAACCTTGTTGAGAAATTTGATCAACTAAATATTGTAACTTGCCTAAGATAAATAATATTCTTGTAGTTATAATTACAAGATTTACATTAAAAAAAAATATAGCAGGCACTGCTACAATGGTGTACAAAAACTACCATGATCATTCTTACATTTTTACATGCCGGGATGTTATTTTTTTTTAATGATAATGTTTATTATAATCAATGGGAATATTTTGTAAATTTAATTTTTTTTTTGAATAATTTAAGATATAAAAATATAAGAGAATTCTCCTATTGGAACTTCACTTTAAGCCCTACTGGTAGGGCTCTCTCAGTATTTACAATCTGTGAACAGTTTTCGGCGCGATTTTTTTATGACCGTGTATTTTGTAGCTATTTAGAGCATCCTGCAAATTTTCAGAAAATTCTGAATAGTTTATAGTACCGAAAACTAGGTTCAAACATGTTGTTGCATGCGTGACTAATTTTTTTTATGTGCGTGGAAAACAACATGTTTGAACCTAGTTTTCGGTACTGTAAACTATTCAAAATTTTCTGAAAATTTGCAGGATGCTCTAAATAGTTACAATATACACGGTTATAAAAAAAGTCGCACAAAAAACTATTCACGGGTCGAGAAACACTAAAAGTCCTACCGATATGGCTTAAAATGAACCCCTAATAATATTTGTGTGTGTGAAGATATTTAAAGTTTGAAACTCTATTTTGATATTTTAAAGCATTCAAATTTTCTTAAAAATTTAAAGAAAGTTTGTTGGGACTACGGTAAACATCATCCTATAACAAAAACACTCATATAAACACTTTATTATTATTATTTGAAGAAAATAAGAGATGAATATGACTAAAAAGGATAAATTTGAAACATTTTCGGCAGTGTGGGTCAGGGAGCAGATATTGAGAAAGGGAGGAAGAAGAGGAAGCAGAACACTGCACCTGCGCAGCAGCTAGCCTAGCTAAGGAAAACAAGTAAAATATAAAAGAGTATGACAAAAATGCCCAAAGTTTTGTTCTTCCCAATACAGAAATCTCAGGAATTGCATACTAATAATAAATGCTAATTAGAGAGAGTTTGGGGACATTAATGTACTCGCGGACAGAGACTAGACCCCTCTCTCTTTATCTCTAGAGTTTTGGGGTTTCTGAAAAAGTTATTTTAGAGTAAAGAAGTGAGAGAGTAACTAGGTAAATTAGTGTGTAGTGGGGTTTTCTTTTGGAACCTTTTATTGGGTTGGGGGAGGGGTTTGGGATTTTAGGGGGTCCTCACTTTTTGAGCCCTCTGATCTGATATGAAGAGAGAGTATTTATTGAGAGGGTATGGGGGGACCTGAGCTTGGCCCTCTGGCTGAGGCTGTCACCACTTGTAATCTGATGTACTGAAAAAGAATAACAGAAGAAGGAGAAGAAATGAAAAGGGCTATACCTACTACAATACTTGTACTATAGTTCTAGTACTACTCCTACTAACCCCTTTTTTCTTGGTTGTCGTTTGGTGCAAGTGCCGAGGCTCAGCTCAGCTCAGATGTTGGGCCATATGCCATATGGAATGAGACCAGGCCCCACAACCCACCTCCACCTTAACTCTTTCCTTTCCTAACGTTTCTCTTTTCCTGTAACTACTATTTAAATATTTGTAGTTTAGTCAATGTTGACAAGTTTTGGGAATGAATATTCTAACTTTGATAATGGTGTTAATGAAGCAGAACATAGAATCAAATTAGTAGATGCAAATTATTTATTGTATTTTTTCTTTCATTCTCCTTCGTACATGCATAACATATGAATATTATTTAATTTTTTATATTTTAATATTTTTTTAAATTATTAGTGGAATCAACACATGTCATTCAATTTATTAATTTAAGAAAATACAAAAGCGAATGTATTATAAAGTGTATTTAGCATTTTACAAATAATTTCTTTTTATAATATTTTTTTTCCAAATAATGTAACACCATTTAGTATTTCTTTTAACGAAAACTAAAGGAAAGTACTTTGAAATAATTTTACATTTGTCAAAATATTAAAAATCTGATGCCTACTTAATATTTTGTAAAAACTTACCGCATGATTAAATTATATTTTATATAAAACTTTTAATGACTATGGGAAACCAATTTAGTTGAAATTTGATATCTTCTGGGCAATATTTTGACTCATTTTGAGACGAGGTTAGCCTTTCAATCATTTGAGTAACAATAAACACACATTTCATGTGTTGTTTGCCTTGTGCACACTTTTTCCCAATGAACAAATCTTGTTGAGTCATACTCACTTTTTTACCTAAAAACTGGTGTGACGACGTAGCATGAATTCTGTACATGTGGCAGCTGAGAAAAAATAATAATTTATGAAGAGTTTGGTTGACCCTCAACCAGGTGAAAGAGAATCGCAAGAAGATTCATCATACATCTGGTCAAGACTTAGTCAAATCTCCACTCAACAGTCTATTACACACTGCTGACCAGGCTAGTCGATCTTTACTAGGCCAGGGTTGGTCTAATGCCACAGGAAAAACGCTATCAGGTTGGTCAGTTGTTACTCGACCAAGGATGGTCTAATGCCTCGAGAAAAACGCTACCAGACTGGTCGATGCATACTCAACCATGGCTGGTTGGATGCTGCGAAAAGAATACTCAGAGTCAGTTAATGTAGAGATATTTATTAGATATTTCTTATTTCAAATGTAAAAACGGATTAGTAACGAAACGGGAAGGACAGGAAAAAGAAACATGCAAGACTAAGTTGTCCGGGACAGACCCTTATCTATGGAATGGGCCCGACTTAGTTCTCCTAGGGAAAAAGCATGAATTTGATCCCACATGTCATCCAGGTTCAAAAAGCTACCATATTGAAGGAACTAGGACGAATGCATGAGGGTCAGCATGTCCACGGAAATGGGGAAAGGAAGCCCTACATTGCAAACAGCCTTGGTCAAATAATCCTGGTACCATTGCCTATTCCTAACAAAACCCTCAGAATGAGGGGCGTAAGTAAAAAACAGAGGTGTTTTACCTTGCCCTTAGATGCTGGCCCTGGGAGCTTCAATGTTGGGTTGCCTCCCATCGAGTAAGGCATCCAGCTCCTTGGATTCGGCCCACTCCGCAAGGCATTCCCGCTCTACTTTCAACCTCTTCACGTCTGCCTTGACCGCGGCCTCCACCGCCTCAATGTGAATGAGGGCCAATTCTTCCCTTAGAATAGGGCCCCTCTCGCATTGCATTCCCCAGAGGTTGGGGGCGTCTATCGAATGATGGGCGAAAATCATTCTGGTCAGTCAAAGATTCTTCGTGGTCACGAACCCCCCCCCCCCACGTCCAGATCTTCGACACTGGTGGCGGCATATATCTTCTTCCGATCCAAGATGAACTTGGTTAGCCGGGTTTGAGCATACGGACCTATTCACAGGAACGTGAGTATCCAATAAATAAAACAAAGGACGAGATGAAGAACGAGAAAGGATAACTTACCCACGCGTTGAAAGTCTATCACCAAAGTAGGGTTCTTCTCTAGAAGGAACCCGGATGTCATAAACCAGTAGTGTCTGACATCCAGGGGATGTTTCCAGGAGCTGTATGGAGCTAGACTGACACCATGGCTCTTCAACCGATAAAACCCATCTCGTGTTTTATCCTTAGAGTTCAGATGAGGCTCCAACCGATAGTAGTACAACACCTCTGTGGGGGTGGGCTCTGGGATCTCCTTCCATGCACAAAATACACGCCACCCCGCAAGCAACTTGTACGCCTGGGGCAGGAGCTGGAACGACGCGATCCCCATGAATTTGAGAAATTGCTCAAAGTAGTCATGAAGCGGGAGAATGACTCCCGCACTAATGTGGCTTGTGCTCCAAGCCCCGAATACGCCCACTTCAGTATGGGCCTTATCTTCTTTTCGGGCCAACCTGTTGAAGAAAAGCCCTAGAGTTGACTCTATCCTGAAAGATTTATCTAGCTAGTTCAGCATCTAGTAGTTCCGGAACTCGTTTACCTCTGCTTCCATTTCCCACGTGTTGCCAGTGGGAAGCTTTTTCCCTTCCAGGATGACAGGGCTCGCATTTACTACATCTTCCTGGTGGAGGGTGATACCACGACCCATGATCAAAGAACTGGAAGAGACAAGAAAAGCAAGAACCAAGCAGTCAGCACCAAAACCAAAAAATTGGTTAAGGTACGGGGATTCTCCTAAACTGCTTGGAGAGGTCCCCTCCGAACACAGATCCAGGAACAATTAAGGTCCTAAGAGCATGAGTCGGGAACTAAAGGATAAATATCGATTCAAAAGGCAACTAATTCACCTAGACGGTTTTGAGGCATCTGAGTTCAATGATTCAGAGCAGTCCAACCCACTCCATCGATCAATTTATCTATGGAAGGAACTATCACCTAGAAAGTTCCATATTATTCACCACGGCCACTACCAAGAACCACCCTACACGATGTTCGCGGCCTTAACGGCCACATGGTCGCGGAGGCATATATGATAATAAAGAATAATGAAGGAAAATAAGTGATTGACCAGAAAACTTACTAAAGAGACTTGAACTTGGGATTTATTGATGTACAGGCGAGAACGCCGACAGAAATTCAATCTTGAGCAGGAGGAGGCGGTAGAAGAGCTCGTCGATGTTTTCAGAATGGTCATTCAGGGTAAAGTCGTCTTCTTGATAAACGAAGGGTGGCTCCGTTGGAAATAGGTGGGCTCGAAAATGTAGTAGACATCGAAAAAGTTCGTCTGCTATTTTGGACATTCATAGTTTTAGCTCTTTGCTCTCTAGTTTGAAAGTTTAGAACCAGTAAAAAGTGAGGAGAGGAGCCCTCTGGGGTATTTATAGGAGAAAAACTTCCTATTCGATTCAACGGTCCACGTGGAATACCCCCCAAAAATCCACATCCGACGGTTCTTGATAACACAGGTGCATTAACTAGCCCAATCAAGTGCTAAATCATGGATTTGTCAATCCGCGATCCGCGCCTCTCTTATCCAATAGTCTGCATCAAAAATCCCAAGACAATCTTCATTCGATGGTTGTGGACAATGCAGAAACATTAAACAGCCCACTCGAGTGCTAAAAGTACATTTTCGTCTAGATGGGATGCTTCGAGAAATGCACTGACATCCATCAGCCACCTAGGACATCATTGGATTTTCCCTAGGCTATTTGGGCTCAAGTGGCACAAACGTACCGTTCACCTGGAGACACGTGCCTAGGTCAGTGGGAATTCAAAAATTTGGGGATTAACCAGTTAGCACCCAAGTAAACGAAATGGGACTCAAGTAAACGAACTTGTACTTAGGTAAATAAACCAGGAGTCAGGTAATTGATCCAGGATGTAGAAGGCAAGTCTCCACCGCGCAAACACGGACGAAGACTTGGGGGAGGGGGGTAAATGTCGCTCATATTTTCCACCTTGAACATGTGGCATTGTCAAGTGGGTCCCATAGGCCCCCAAGGGAGGTCAAGGCCCGTCAAATATTGAGCAGCCAGGGGCCCGAAGGCCCAGACCTGTCTTAGATTCAACAATGGGCGAATAATCGTATAGTAAAGAGCCCGGACCTAAGACATAGGCCTGAACCAACTTCATGGACTCACCCAATCTCCACCCTCCGGGGTATAGATCATTTTGGTAGACGGTCCATCCCAAGGGATGGGTCCCACCATGTGGGATCCGAATGAAGTTTCTAGTTTCATCCTCTCGATCCAACTCACTACCGGGATCTTTCCTTTGATCTGTCATTGCTAGTTGATGTCCATCTTGGTAGAATAACCCAAACCTTGGTAAATGACCCCGAGCCTGAGTAAACGAACCTGCACCTTGGTGAATGAACCCGGACCATGCGTCCAGGTAGATCAAGGCCAGTTCTTCATGCAGCTGACGTGTCCCCGAGAAATCCAGCAGTTGGTCTCCTTAACTAATCTACAGAAAGGGATACGCATGGAACGTACGATGTTCCTAGGGAACAGTACTACCACTACTATGATAGACTATGTACCCAGAATCCCCCTGGTAGCCCACGTGGATCAGACCGTACTAACATACAAAGGGTAGTTGTAAGGCTCTACTACGCTTCAGCTAGCCCAGTGAGCCTATATTAATAACTTGTAATCATGTTACACTCTTGTATTATAGCTCTGTTAGAGAGCACTTATGATTTATCCCTAATGGGCCCGGATTAGTCCGGCCCAAGCTACATGACCACCTATAAATAGAAACATGTGTGCACTGTAGCAAGGATTCAATTTTCTCATGTATGCATACATGTTGTTGAACTTGCAGAAAACCTCCATTGTTAAACTTTCTAAAGCTCAATAGTAGTGACTCGTGGACTAAGGCTCATTATTTTCCAAACCACGTAAAAACCGTGATCTTGTTCATTTCTTTGCCTTTCTTTCTAGCTCTTATTTCTCAATATATCTATAGTTTTTGAAAAACTCGGTAAACAATTTCGAATAATGTTTTAAGTTTTGTCATGGAGTCAAATGATTGTTTTATTTTATTAAACGGTAATTATGAAACTTTAGAGTTTCTTTTCTTTTTTAACGTTTGGGTTGTCATTTACGTTTGGTTTCTTTATAATGAAAGACGTTTTATAATAACTTTATTTATTATATGAGTCATTAATGCCTCATGGAAATTTGGGAGTTACACCCAAAGCTCAAGATGTTTGGTCACTGATGAACAAGTTCTGCCTGGAAGGGAACTAGAAAATCTCCAACCAAGAAATAGAAGACAACCCGACATAGCCTCTGTGGTCAAAGGACCCACACGGCATTAGAATGCTCCGGGATCTAGCGACCATCGCAGGCCACAAAAGCCACCACCTGTTTATCTAGACAACCCTGATCATAGAGAAAGAGATAGCAGTAGATAAGAAAGGAGATAAGACCAAAGCTGTTAATACCTCGAACAAGCGACTTGGGAACAAATCCCAAACTTTGGAAAATTTTGGTAGTTGAAAAATCCTACAAGCACTTATCTATCTACCAACACTATTCAAATAATGCATATCTAGCAGCGCTATTTTAAAAACGTGTATCTGGAAACGCTTTTCTAATATCGTCTATCTAGCAGCATTGTTCTAAGATCACCTATCTAGTATCGTTGTTCTACAAGCGCTTATCTATCTACCAACACTGTTCAAATAGAGCTTATTTACTAACGCTTCATTTACAATGCCTATCTTATAGAGCTATTATAACATCGTCTATTTATCAGTGTTTCTTTTACAACACCCATCTAGTAGCGCTATTCTAACAGTGCCCATCTAGTAGCACTACTCTAACAACGCCCATCTTACAATGCTATTCTAATAACACCTATCTGCCAGCACTTCTCTAACAATACCCATCTAGTAACGTTTCTCTAACTGTGCCCATCTAGCAGTGCTACTATAACAGCACCCATCTAGCAACTCTATTCTAACAACGCCTATCTTACAACGCTTTTCTACCAGCGCCTATCTAGAAACATTATTCTAAACAGTGCCTATCTACCATCGTTGTTCTAACCAGTGCCTATCTAGCAGCACCATTTTAATGGCGCTTATCACCAGCGCTTTTCTAACACCCTCCATCTAGCAGTGCCTATCTACAAACATTGTTCTAACACTGCCTATCTAGCATCGCTTCTTTCACAGTGCCTATTTAAGCAATGCTGTTCTAATAGTGCCCATCTAGCAACGCTACTCTAACAACCCCTATCTAGCAATGCTATTCTAAACAACACCTATCCACCAGCGCTTCTCTAACAGCGCATACCTATCAGCGCTATTCTACCAGTGCATATCTTCAACTACTGTCTAGCAGCGTCAATATAGCAGAACAAGCTAAACCAAAAACTTGGATGATTATCAAAGACCTGTTTCTCACAGCTGGTCACTCATTTATGAGTTTGTCATAAAAGACCAACTCCTCACAGTTGGTCGCTCACAGTTTGTTATCAAAGACATGCACCATACAGCTAGTATGTAACGCCCTAGATAACCAAGACCATTACACTGTGTGTTTAAAATAGTGCTTAACTTGCTAAGCAAGTCGTTTGAACTCAAACGTGTAATTAAAGACTAAGTCAAGGTCAAGTATTAAAAGATTTGGTCAACAAAATGGTTATTTTTCATTAAAATATTAAGTTTATTCATGAGATCCCCAAAATCAGTTTACAGACTTGTAAAAGACAAATATAATACAGTTTAGTTGTCCTAAGCGACAGGGTTTGACCCTAGCTCCTCCCAAGCTATCCCGACTATGGCGATCGAGCAGGCTGCATATGTACACACTGCCCTTGAAGCTCTCTAACTCACGGTTGGTCCTACTATCTCTTTCTCTTACTTGCACCACGTAGAACCCATGAGCCAAGGAATGCACAACAAGGCAATAGTATAAAAGCAGTAAATATAAATCATAAAACTCAATTAACAATAGGATATTAATAACCAACTAGTAGTATTATTCAACTCGATCAAATATATAAACTAAACTCATCAATCAACAATAACGCTTAGGTGTGAATCGCACTTTTGTTTATGGTAAAATATCCAGGCCCGAAGCCCTTAGGCCGAGTTCCCTATCCTCTTAGCCAACCCCAGCACCCTTAGGTCGAGCTGTGTTCCGCACACTTTCTATCGGCCCCCAGCACCCTTAGGCCAGCCTGCAAACATATATATTCACAAATACACAATACATAGCAAGTAATCAATGGCAGCGTATACAAGCATGCCCATCCAAATATTCTCAGTTACAGACATGTCCATATTCATAATATATTCATATAAAGGTTTTAAGCCCCAATCACAACTCAGGTGCAGTTTTCTTACCTCAGGTCCCGAGCAGCTAGCATATGGCAGCCCCAAGCACGATCCTTAATTCTAAGCCCTTGCGGTATAACCTAGTCACAATGCGATTGTGGATAACCATTAAAATCCTAAACCAATTAAAAGCTTTGGAATAAAATACAAGCCTCCAGGACCTTGATTTCTACTAAACCGGGTAGTAGAAATCGTCCCGAGTGCTTAGGTTTAGATTCCCGAGCCCAAAAGACTAATTTGGCTAAGGCTCCCTGGGCAGGTCACGACGAGGCGCTATCCCCCAATTCCTACAAGTATTCGGGCGATGACCTGACCCTGAGGGTCACGGTGCGCCTAAGAGACAGAAAGTCCCCAGGCTCTTGGGACCAGGAGGGTCGCGATGCCCATGAACAGGGTCACGACGCGCCCCCACAAACCAAGAAACCCAACTTCCATTCTGCATTTTCTCCCCAATTCAGAGCCATAGAATCCAACCTAAACATGTTCTAAATCCATAACTATGTAACGGCCAAATTTTCCTAATAAGGCTTAGGGCCTTGATTAGGGGGCTAGAATGGAAAATTTTGGAATTACATGATTATATGATATTTATGTGTATCATTATGTAAGTTATATCATAATATGACTTGATATGCATGTTTAGGTGTACTAAATATGCATGTGGGCCCATTTCTGTTTAATTGGGCAATTTTCATAATTTGGGCTGTTATGGGTATATTTGGCATATGGTACTTCATTATTATTTGGTTATGCTTGGGTTACTCAACATGAGACAATCCTAGGAGGCAAGCCAGTGGGAAAGTCACAATGGGATCCATACTTGACTCGGAGTGAGTCAAGGGGTATTTAGCACATTACGGGATAATGTGAATAAATATATGATGACAAATTGGGAGTTAGTGAGATCAGGGGGAAATTCTGGAAATTTTGACTATTTTACCCCAGGGGGGACATTTTTGGGACCTCGAGCATTAGGATTTGCTTAAGGTTACTTAAGCTTGAAGTAACCTGTCAGAATAATAAAAGAACGTTCAGTACGTTCTCTCTCTCCCGTTATCCCTTTTCGATACTCGTTCGCATTTTCGAAGGAAAATCGAGTTTTAGGACTCTTCTTCAAGCAAGGATCGAGGCATAGCAATTCTAGGAAAGATTAGAAGCTTATTAGCCAGAGGATTTGCTGAGAAACGACATAATCAGAGGTAATTTAAGCTTTGAATTTCTGAGTTTCCGTTTCCTAGAATTTCTTAAGTTTTGAAATTGGATTTTTCATTTTGAGGAGTTTTTGGATGAATTGAAACTTGGGTTTTGATGGTTTTGGGAAATTGAGATGATTGAGAACTTTGTTTATGAAATTTGGGTATGCTTTGATAGGTTTTTGGAAAGATTTAAAGTGGGAAAATCTGAGTTTCATGGCTGTGTTCGTGGTTGGGCCGCGACCCTTTTATTGTGTGCCACGGCCCAGGCTTGAAAAAAAGAGGTTTTTGGCTATTGGGGGCACTTAGGGCCGCTGCCCCTTTTTGTCAGGCCGCGGACCATAATGTAGACAGAGAAGGGTTTAGCCCCTGCTCTTGATCAGTTCGCGGCTTGGGTTTTATGGGTCGCGACCCAAAAGGGCAGAAATGGCCAAAATGAGTTTTTAGTCATGGGAACGTAAACCTAAGGGCTAGGGTTCGATCTTACTACCCGGTTTGGTAGGATTCGACGTCCCGAAGGCTAGGACTTGGTCCAGAAGTATTTATTTACCCATTTTTGACGTGATGTTATATTATGGTTGTGACTAGGTTATCGCTAGGGGCTTGGAAACATGATCGTGCTTGAGGCTCGTTTATTGGTAACCTGTGCTTGGACCAAAGGTAAGAAAACTGCACCCAATATGTGATGCATAAGATACATGTGATTAGGGCATGGCATGAATGTTGAATATGAGATTGATCAGAGCTTGAGTCTCTGTAAATGTGCATGATCATAATTATGCTAGTGAATGTTGAGTAAGCATGCTGAATGCCTTATATTTGGATATTTGACATATGATATATGCATGGGTGCATTGCTTACTTGTGAGTGGTATTGACTCATTAGTCAGAAACGGTACGAGTCGTATGGAATTGGCCTATGAGTCAAGAGCGGCATAAGCGTATTGAACGCAGAACCAAAATGATTAGATCTAATCAACATAAGCATTGAATGCTTGATCGACCCCAAGTTCGATGAAAAATAAAAGCGCTTGTCTAGTCTAAAGGCTAGTTACTTAGAGCCAGGGCCAAAAGGCTCAGGTGACTGTAATGACACGTGGCTTAGGGTGCGGAGCCCAAGTGCGTGACTCATTAGTCACTTATCTAATTATGGTGCGAAGCCCAAGTGTGTGACTCATTAGTCACTTATCTGATTTGGGTGTGGAGTCCAAGTGCGTGACTCATTAGTCACTTATCTGATTAGGGTGCAGAGCCCAAGTGTGTAACTTATTAGTCACCTATTCAAATATAGACTCATTAGTCATCTATTCAGGGAACAAATTCCCAGATTGACTTAATAGTCATCTATACAGGGGGCAGGGCCCATAATGATTTATTTGGACTTGATTGCATGCATGAATAGGGCTATTATTGTTAGGCATGCCTATTATGATTCAGTGACATGTTATTACCTGTTCATGAGCATATTAAATTTTCTTGCTGAGCATCGACTCACGGGTGCTATGTGGTGCAGCTAAAGGCAAAAGAAAGCTAGATCATCCTTGAGCTGGAGAGCTTAGGTGACGATGTGTACATTTGCGGCTGCTCAACCACCAAGGCCAAGGGTTTAAAGAAGAACTAGGGTTAAGCCCTATTTTGCCGCTTAGGTCGACTGGTTGTAAATATTTTATTGTAATTAACCTTTAAAATATATTTTTGGGATCCCAATGTATACAATAAACATTTTAGTGAAACGATGTATCTTTGACCAAAAATTTTAACCCTAAACCGTTAATCACACTTAGTTACACTATTATGGTCAAATGACTTGGTTGGCGAGTTTAGCACTATTTAAAATGCACAGCGTAAAGGTCCTTGGGTAGTAGGGCGTTACAACTTGGTATCAGAGCGAACCAAGGTTAAGGGTTCTTGTAGACAAGCTAGGCATGTACACTCGTCACTAAAGGCAAGTTTCACTCAGGGTATGGTAACTATTTATGTGGTTATGTGCTTAACTGCTTAAATAGAATGTAAATGCTTTACCTGCATATTGTATTAGGGAGCATGAGATTCTGATAGAGCCTGGCTCTTGATTATTAATATGATTATATGATTACCTACTCAGTGAATATATAAATGTGTTATTTGCATGCTGGAGTTGGAAGCATGGTATGAATGTTGGAAGAGCAGGGATTATGAATTGATGTATAAATGCCATGGGGTCGTGAATGTAGTGTGGTAAGATTGTTCCCGTGGGGAAGGCTTTTGAATATGCTCATCATGTTTAACAAGTCAAGTTATTGACTGCAGATTCAATCAGAAGGTATGTATCCAAGGCAGTTAATGAGACCTGGTGGTGGTTATACCGAGGCTGGGAATTATAGCCAGGGTTTGAGTTCTTCATCTGCCCCTCAGAATTTCCAGCAGGTGTTTGCAGATATGTGATTAAGATTGCAGAGGCAAGAGGAAGAGATTAGGTGTTTGAAACAACAGCAGGTTCTGTCAAGGAACACCTCTTCCTTTGCTATGACAGGAGTGGCACAAGTATTGGCTCAGCCTAGGGTTGAGAACAGGTGGAAATTTTTTTGTGGCAAATTTCAGGAATATTACCCTCTAGTATTTGAGGAAGGCCTCGATCCATTCAAAGCTGAGCAATGGATGGGCATGATCAATTCCATTCTCGACAGTATGGGGGTGGTAGGTCACGATACGGTGATCTGTGCTACATATGTATTGCGGGATGATGCCCGGACATGGTGGGAAGTAGTATCCCAGACACGAGATACACTTGTGATGGACTATAAAGAATTTAGGCAGCTATTTAATGAAAGATATTACTGTGGTGCAGTTAAGAATGCTAAGAGGAATGAGTTTCTGAACCTCATTTAGGGAAATGCATCAATAATTGAGTATGTTAACAGATTCGATGGGTTGGCCAAGTTTATTTTGATATGGTACCCACGGATGTGGCTCGGAAGAAAAGGTTTATCTAGGGATTGAATCCCAGAATAGCTCAGGGCATTAGAGTTGCCCCAGTGCATGAATTCTCTGCCTACGCTCAGGTAGTAGGAAAGGCTCTTGCTATTGAGAGCACAAGAAATCAGATTGAGAAGGAGAGTGTCGGAGAGCACGGAGCTCAAGCAATGATACCTCCATTTATTGGATCGAGCAAGGACAAGGATTGGAAAGTTTACCCTAAATGCACTCGGTGTAAGAGGCGTCATCTGGGAGAATGTCGAGCAAAGTCATATTTCTTTTGTGGAATCGTTTGGCACCGTAAGAGGAATTGCCCAAGGCGAAGAAAGGATGAGAAAAAAGGGGTGGACAGCTCGACTCCAGCTTGAGTGTTCGCTCCGACGCAGTCAGAGTTAGCGATTGAGACTAAGACTGAGGCTAGTTCCTTAGTGGTGGCAGGTCAGCTTTCTAGTTCTAATTTTTGTATTATGCTGACCAGTTTTGGTGCCATGTTGTTCTTTGCTTGTTGCATCTAGAGAGGCATAGACGTGATATGCATATTGCATGGTTATGTTGTGTTGAGAATGTGATACTCTATTGGTAATTTGAAGAGATGGGTTAGGTTATGGTGAGAAGGGACTCATCATTTAACTTAATAAAGGTCGATTATGATCGACTTCATTAAGATCCTGAATATGGATTGGTTAGCCAAGTATGGGGCAATGATAAATTGTGAGGAAAGGATAATAATCCTTGAGTTTGAGAGTGAGAAACCCTTGTGGTAGTTGACATCTGTATTTAAAGCTGGAGACCTATTGCAGGGGGATGCATAGGACTCCTAGCTAGTGTGGTGGAAACCACTTAGGTCATGCCAGTGGGATCAAGATAGACTGGATTAGTCTGTGAGTTTCTGGATGGGTTTCTAGGGGATTTTTCAGGATTATCTTTAACCAAAGAGATAGAATGGTGATCAGTGTAGTGTCTCAGAATTTTACTTAGCTAGATAGTAGTAGTAGTTGCTTGTAGTATGTTAGTTTCCGTGGATATTGGTTCAATCCCGGACTTAGTTGGAAACTCATAGCAGCAGTTATGGATTTTATAAGTTTAACCTATAGTTTAGAAATATTAATTATAACATAAGGTTTAATTAATATTGTTGGTCCTAGAAATATTGTTTATTATAACCTAAGGTTTAGATAGAATTAATAAGAGTGTGACACTTGTCACAAGCATGTTTATTAAGGAATTAAGTATTTTTTATGAATAGTTTAATTAAATGAAAGATCTAGAAGCTCTAGAACCTTCAAGCAGCTCATAGGATCACATTTTTACTCAGTCAAAGCTGTTTAATCAATTCAAAATATGCTGAAAAAGTACAAATACGTGTTTAATATATCAACGTATGCTGATATATCGTAGCTATAGGAGTCGATATGTCGCCTACAGGAGATACGTAAAACACGTTGACTTCGCACGAACGAAAGCACAAAGGCTCGAGGTATAGGTCCAGGCGATATATCGCCTAGGGTAGGCGATATATCGGCCTCTGGGAGATATTTTTGAATACTTGAGGATTTTAAGATTTAAAAACAGCCTTAACCACTTGGACTTGCTCTTGAACGATTTTGACCGAGTTTTGGGCATTTGTTGAACGAAAATTCAAATATTTTTCATTTGATATTCATTTATTTATTCAAATTAAAAGGGGTTAGTTTCACTCCTTGAACTCTATAAATAGGACCTAGTACTCAACCATTTCCTTCATTCTTCAAGCATTCTTCAGAGCCTCCAAGCTGCTAAGATTATTATAGAGAGAAACACTTGGGTTTTGGGATAAAAGCTTTTCCAATCTAAGCTTTTCTAAACACTTGAGAAGTAAGATAAAGTGTTATTTCGTTATCGAGGTGTAGTTCAAAGTCATAGTTCATCCAAGGTATTCTTATCCTTAAGTTCAGTTCTTCATGGTTCTTTAGTTTTCTTTTGTTTTCATTTAGATCCTAACACCTTGTTATGATTCTTGGTTAGGTGTTTAAGTTCTTTGAAACTTAAGGTTTTTCGGCAAGTTTCTATCTTGATGGTTTAGTTTTTTTTTTTTTTTCATCTCCATTTCTTTAGAAAACTCATGGTTTTTACTGTTGGTTTTAGGAGTGTTCCAATCCCGTTCTTGTCTCCATATCCAGTTTTTGGTAAGGAAAATAGGTTAGATTATATGTTTTTATATGTTTATGTTATGATATGTTTTATGCTATGATATCACGTGATATGACATATGTTGTAGTCGCTTGGGCATATGACTTGCTTAGATAGCAAGCCCCAAGAATTTTTATCATTTTCGTGGTTTAGAGTTATGATTTACCCTACCTCGATTAGTAGACAAAGGAACTAGATGGGTTATCATATACTATAGTTGTAATCTAACCTACCTCGATTAGTAGACTAAGGATCTAGATGGTTTTATCACATACCACGTTAATGAGTTAATGGCCATTAATATTGTAGTCCTATATGATATACGTTGTTATAGTCATATGTTTTATGATTTATGACATATATGTTCTTAGTAGATTTTCCTTGCTAGGCATTAGGCTCATTCCTTTTTTTAGATGGTGCAAGAAAATGAACTCGGAAGGCGGGAAGGATTCGTGGCAGCTTGGCATGTGTGTTGAGGATGAATGGATTGAATGGACTGCTGGAAGATCGAGGATGACATTGTTTTTAAGTCTTTTGATTTATGTTTTATGTATTTCCGCACTTATTATTTTTAAACAATTGATTAAAGTTATGTTTTTATGTTTTAAGTACTAAACAATGGGTACCCATACTTTACTTTGTATTTGGCACAATATTTTGGGTTTTAAATAAAGTTATGTTATTTCTTATGTATGTATCCCAAATTAGTAGTTATGTATAGTAGATTTTAATGGTCCGAGGTCTAGAATTAGACGGGGCATTACAATTAGGTTGGTGTCGAGGATGAAACCAGGTCTATGGCACTTTATTGACGGCTTCAGCAGAGCTATAAGAACTAAAGGCTCAGTTATTGAGTAAGATGGTATTCTCCAAGGTGGATCTTTGATCTGATTAGTCCTAGCTGAAGATCAGGGAGAAGGATATGCAAATGATTGTTTTTTTTTTATATATATATCAGATAAGGGCACTGGGAGTGACGAGTTGTTTTGATGAATCAGATGGACAGAGTATTCGAAAGTTATCCGAATTAGATTTGTGATCGTCTTGATCGACAGTATTGTAGTATATTCTCGGTTGGAGATTTTTCGAGGTCAAGGAACGCCTTAGAGGACAGGAGTTTCCTTGGATGGGCAGGATATTACATGTGCTTTGTGGAAGAGTTCTGAGTCTTCTTACAGATCAGAACCAATTTGTAGATTATTATGACACCTTATTGACAAAAAAGGTGATTGCCCAAGCAATAGGTTAGTTGAAGGGTGTGACCAGAAATAGAGTAGAGTTACTGGTGGGCTAGGTGGCCAACATTACATTTTGAGTTTACTATTTTAGAAAGGATTAAAGGAAAACAGTTAAGTGAACCACATATGGGAAAATTCAGGGGAATGTCTTAGCTGGATTACCTAAGGACTATGCAGTGTCAGTTATGAATTTATTGTGGTATAGGGATCAGACTTGGGATCCGATGGACACTGAGATTAAATGAGAGATTCGGGATGAATCTCATATTACCCCTTATTCTCTTCATCCAGGCATCATGAAGATATATTAAGATTTGAAAGCTTTATAGTGGTGGTTTGGGATGGAGAGGGACGTAACATAATATGTGGCAAAGTTCTTAACCTTTTAGCAGGTCAAGACAGAATATCAGAAACCAGTAAGGTCATTACAGCCTTTGTGTAGTCCATAGCGGAAGTAAGGAAACATTGTGATAGGTTTCGCGGTGGGGTTGCCCAGGTTAATGGGTCAGCATGATTTGGTTCAAGTCATTATGGACTAGTATATAGATCAACTCATTTTTTTTATCAGTAAGGATGAGTAATACAGTTTATCAGTATACATACCTCTATGTGAGAGAGGTAGTACGCCTTCATGGAATTCAAGATCTATCTTATCAAATGAGGACCCTGTTATTACTTCCAAGTCTTGGGGAAGGTTGCAGAAGGCGATGGGTATACAATTGGAGTATAGTACAGTTCATTATCTTCATACTAATGATGAATCAGAAAGAAATTTATCCAGTTATTGGAGAGGCACCTTATGGGATATTGTATGGTAGGGAATGTATCACCCATTCATTGGAATGAGATGAGTAAGATGTTATATTTGGATCCTGAGGTAGTTTAGAGGATCATTGAAGTTATTGAAGAGATTAGAGATTGGATGCTCGCTTCTCAGAGTAAATGGAAAAGTTATGATAATTTGAAATGCAGGAACATGGAGTTCCAAGTGAAAGACTGTATCTTCCTTAGAGTATCACCATGGAAAGGGGTGAGGAAATAAGGGCAAGTTGAGCTCTAGAGTAGTAAGGACCATTTGAATCCTGGATAGGATTGTCAGGTTGCCTATGGATTGGCCTTATCTTTGGCACTGTCGGTTGTATACAGTGTGCTTCATATTTCCATGTTGAGGATATGTGTTAGAAGAGACTCGTGTGTTGAGTTATGAGGATTTGGAACTCGAGGTGGAGTTATCCTATGAGGAATAGTCAATCCAGATATGTACAGAAAGAACAAGGTTCTTGGGAACAAGTTATACCTTGGGTTAAGGTATTGTAAAGACAGAGTAGGGTCGAGGGAGTGACCTGGAAACTGGAATCAGTTATGCAGGATTGATATTCCAGACTAGTCAGATAAAATTTCGAGGAAGAAATTTCTGTAAGGAGGGGATAGTTATAACGACCAAAATTTTCTAATAAGGCTTAGGGCCTTGATTAGGGGGCCAGGATGGCAAGTTTTGGAATTATATGATTATATGGTATTTATGTGTATCATTATGTGATTATGTGAGTTATATCATAATATGACTTGATATGCATGTTTAGGTGTATTAAATATGCATGTGGGCCCATTTTCGTTTAATTGGGAAATTTTCATAATTTGGCCTGTTATGGGTATATTTGGCATATATGTGGAATGTGTGTGGTACTTCATTATTATTTGGTTATGCTTGGGTTACTCAGCACGAGATGATCCTAGGAGGCAAGCCAGTGGGAAAGTCACAACGGGATCCATACTTGACTCGGTGTGAGTCAAGGGGTGTTTAGCACATTACTGGGATATTGGGTAATGAGAATAAATATTTGATGATAAATTGGGAGTTAGTGAGATAAAGGGGAAATTCTTGAAATTTTGTCTATTTTACCCCAGGGGGGCATTTTTGGGACTCCAAGCATTAGGATTTGCTTGAGGTTACTTAAGCTTGAAGTAACCTGTCAGAATAATAAAAGAACGTTCAGTACTTTCTGTCTCTCCCATTATCCCTTTTCGACACCCGTTCGCATTTTTGAAGGAAACTCGAGTTTTAGGACTCGGATTCAAGCAAGGATCGAGGCATAGCGATTCTAGAAAATATTAGAAGCTTATTAGTCTGAGGATTTGGTGAGAAAAAACATAATCAGAGGTAATTTAAGCTTTGAATTTCTGAGTTTTCGTTTCCTAGAATTTCTTAAGTTTTGAAATTGGATTTTTCATTTTGAGGAGTTTTTGGGTGAATTGAAAGTTGGATTTTGATGGTTTTGGGCCATTGAGATGATTGGAAAGTTTGCTATGAGATTTGGGTATGTTTGAATAGGTTTTTGGAAGGATTTAGAGTGGGAAAATCGGAGTTTCATGGCTGTGTTCGTGGTTGGGCCGCGACACTATAATTGTGTGTCGCGGCCCAGGCTTGAAAAAAAAGAGGCTTTTGGCTGTTGAGGGCACTTTGGGCCGCTGGCCCTTTTTGTCAGGCCGCGACCCACGACGCAGACAGAGAAGGGTTTAGCCCTTGTTCTTGATCAGGCCGCAGTCTAGGTTTTTGGGGTCACGGCCCAAAAGGGCAGAAATGGCCAAAATTGGTTTTTAGTCATGGGAACTTAAACCTAAGGGCTTGGGATCGATCTTACTACCCGGTTTGGTAGGATTCGACATCCCGGAGGCTAGGACTTGGTCCGGAAGTATTTATTTACATGTTTTTGACGGGATGCTATATTAGGGTTGTGACTAGGTTATCGCTAGGGGCTTGGAAACATGATCGTTCTTGAGGCTTGTTTATTGGAAATTTGTGCTTGGACCAAAGGTAAGAAAACTACACCCATTATGTGATGCATAAGATACATGTGATTAGGGCATGGCATGAATGTTGAATATGAGATTGATCAAAGCTTGTGTCTCTGTAAATGTGCATGATCATAATTATGCTAGTGAATGCTGAGTAAGCATGTTGAATGCCTTATATTTGGATATTTGATATATGATATATGCCTAGGTGCATTGCTTACTTGTGAGTGGTACTGACTCATTAGTCAGAAATGGCATGAGTCGTATGGAATTGGTCTATGAGTCAAGAGCGGCATAAGCGTATTGAACGCATAGCCGAAATGATTAGATCTAATCAACATAAGCATTAAATGCTTGACCGACCCCAAGTTCAATGAAAACTAAAAGCGCTTGTCTAGTCTAAAGGCTAGTTACTTAGAGCCAGGGCCAAAAGGCTCAGGTGAATGTAACGTCACGTGGCTTAGGGTGCAGAGCCCAAGTTGCTTGACTGATTAGTCACTTATTTTATTAGGGTGCAGAGCCCAAGTGCGTGACTCATTAGTCATTTATCTGATTAGGGTGCAGAGCCCAAGTGTGTGACTCATTAATCACCTATTCAAAGATAGACTCATTAGTCATCTATTCAGGGAACAAATTCCCAGATTGACTTGATAGTCATCTATACAGGGGTCTGGGCCCATAATCATTTATTTGGACTTGCTTGCATTCATGAATAGGGATATTATTGCTAAGCATGCCTATTATGATTCAGTGACATGTTATTACCTGTTCATGAGCATATTGAGTTTTCTTGCCGAGCCTCGGCTCACGGGTGCTATGTGGTGTAGGTAAAGGCAAAAGAAAGCTGGACCATCCTTGAGTTGGAGAGCTTAGGTGATGATGTGTACATATGTGGCTGCTCGACCACCACAGCCAAGGATTTAAAGAGGAACTAGGGTTAAACCCTATTTTGCCACTTAGGTCGGCTGGTTGTAAATATTTTATTGTAATTAACCTTTAAAATATAATTTTTGGATCCCAATGTATACAGTAAACTTTTTAGTGAAACATTATATCTTTGACCAAAATTTTTAACCCTGAACCGTTACTCACACTTAGTTACACGATTATGGCCAAATGACTCGATTAGCGAGTTTAGCACTGTTTAAAATGCACATCGTAATGGTCCTTGGGTAGTAGGGCGTTACAACTGAGTCTACTACTCCCAATAACACCTTACCACAACAAAAACAACCCAAAGATCAAGTCAAATGGTTAACCCAAATCAAAATCTTAGCATTAACTAAACAACCCAACCATGCTAAGTTACATCAGAAACTCACCAAAATCAAAGCTAGAATACTTACCTCAATTGCGAATTTGACTCCCCTTGACTTGCTCTACCTATTCCCAACTTCAATCCCTAGCCCTCAAGCTTCAATTTCCCAGCTGCTGCAACAATTTTCCAAGGGTTTCACCAAGGTCTTCAAGTGCCCAAAAACAAAAGGAGAGGAAGAAAGGAAACCGTAAAGAAGGGATAGAGAAAGTGCTGAGAGAGGTTCCTTCCTTTGCTTTCTTCCTCAGTTTCTAGTTTCTTCTCAAACCACCCAGCTGCCTAAGTCCATTCCTAACCCCAAAAGACCAAAATACCCCTCAGGTTTCCTTTTATCCTTTAATGGCCCCAAGGCCAAATCGTCATTTGCCACAATTCCTGTTAACCCTCGAGTGGCCCCTACAAACTCCCAATTAATCCGAGCATGCCCATTTAATCACCAACTAATTGCACATTAATCAATAAATCCTAAATACACACTAAATCCCCAAGGCTCGCCTCGAGCCGATTGTTGGACTCGTTGTGACTATTCCACTAACCCGCTCACTAGGATCGCCTCGAGTCGTATATTGCAAATATATCGACATAATAATGTAGTCTCAATAATTTACACTCATATAATAACATTTATGCCTGTTACAGACCAATATTACAAATATTCCCTTACTATCATGAATGGGCCCACATGCATATTTAATACACATAAACATGCATTTAAATCCATATTGTCATATAAATCATGTATGCCATGCAGTCACACATTTATTCAATTAATTCAGCATGTATATCCCATTATGCCCTCCAGGCATTGTAATCTAGGCACTTAGCCTTAATAGTAAATTTGGGTTGTTACATAGTCGCTCATCTATGAGTTTGTTATCATTAACCTGCTCCTCACAGCTGGTCGCTCATCTATTAGTTTGTAATCAAAGACCTGTTCCTCACAGCTGGTCGCTTATCTATTAGTTTGTTATCAAAGACCTGCTCCTCACAGCTTGTCGCTCATCTATGAGTTTGTTATCAAAGACCTACTCCTCACAGTTGGTCGGTCACCTATGAGTTTATTATCAAAGACCTGCTCCTCACATCTATGAGTTTGTTATCAAAGATTCGCTCCTCACAACTGGTCGTTCATCTATGAGTTTGTTATCAAAGACCTGCTCCTCACAACTGGTCGCTCATCTATGAGTTAGTTATCAAAGACTCTCCTCTCACAGTTGGTCGCTCATCTATGAGTTACTTATCAATGAATCTCCTCTCACAGTTGGTCGCTCATCTATGAGTTTGTTATCAAAGACCTGCTCCTCCCAACTGGTCACTCATATATGAGTTTGTTATCAAGGATCTGATCCTCACAACTGGTCACTCATCTATGAGTTTGTTATCAAAGATCTTCTCCTCATAGCTGGTCACCCATCGATGAGTTTGTTATCAAAGACATGCTCTTCATAGCTGGTCGCTCTTCTATGAATTTACTATCAAAGATTCGCTACTTACAACTAGTCACTCATCTATGAGTTTTCAATGAACACCACTTTTTAGAAGGGTGGCTTGTATTTAAGTGCATCTTATTTACAAGTTTTGAACAAGGGTTGGTCATTTTTATGGCTGGTCACTTACAAGTTTAAGACCAATTATGATCACTCGTACAGACATGATTAGTCCATTCTTTACGAGATAATAAAAGGAACTGTGCGCAACCAGTCATTCTTGTCAATTATTGTATTTTTTATACAAGAATTTGCTCTTTCGTGTGTTGTTTTGCTATATTATAAGATTCAGTACAAGTTCTAACGAAAACAATATTCGAATAGATTAGGTATATGGCAAGTGACCAAGCATCTTAAGTGCCTCGATCACTTGGGGGGCACATGAGATATAAGGCACAAGTAAATCATATGAAAATATGTAAACACACGAGAAAAATTAGTGAAACCACATACAGACACTTAGAATATATTTTTTTCAATTGTTTTTGGGAAAGTATAAAGTGTTGTGCTACGATCGGTCATGCAACATGTGTTGCAATGCATAATAATGTATTGAAATACCAACAGGAATATATTTACACCGTGACCAGAAATGCTTGGATGTACTGAAACTTTACAAGGAATATTGCATTAAGCTACCTATTGTCTCAGCATCACGAACAAGTTGTTCGATTGTTGTCAACAAAAAATATATTACAAGATAAACAAAGGAAATCAAGCAGTATGAGAATGTTGTCAGCAACAGTATCAGCTTCATCCTCAATATTAAGGAAAGTCACCAAAGAGATCTCTTCATTAGGAGAGGCAGGAAGGTCATTCTCCTCGGCAAAACGAGCATCACAATTCTTAAATTTAGCCTGTTTTACATTCTTCGAAAGATAGTTAAAATTAGAATTTGGGTTTTGCTTCCAAAATATGTAGAAGCAGTTGAAGACAACTCTTTTAAAGCACTCCAAATTACTTTGGTTGTCTTGCTAGAGAGTCAATACTTTTTGTTCCTGCTTGGAGACCTTCTTCTCCAGCTTGTTTGACTCCTCACGACTCTCCGAAAGCTCATTCTCCAGCTTTAAGGCTTTGCCCGTGCTATCTTGGCCAATACCTCTGGCCTTCTCCAATGATTCCTTGAATCTTTCAAGATCATCAAACACCTACTTGTTCTCTCTGACCAGTGTCTCCTTCTTCCCAAAAAGTTTTTCGTTCTCCTCGACCAAGCCTTCAATGCGCCTTGTTCAGAGTGAGAAGGACCTGCAAACCAGAAAACATAAAAAGATTTTAGTACAATCTTCTAAATAATACTATATCTAGCAGTAATGAAGATCAAGAAGATTTACACTCAAGAACTCATTGAAGCTGCTACCAATAACCTTGTCGAGGCTAAGACTTGGAAAACTAGCAAAAGCCTGCTTGCTTAGCTTGTGCCTCGCCACTTTGGTCAAAATTATTGGTCGTCAAACTGGCGACATTCTTCAGTAGCTCAGAAATTATAGTCATATCCACCTTCTCGGAAGCCGATCCTTGAGGAGGAGCTGGAGAAGGTGTGGATTTGTTGTTTGGTGAGGGAGTTGTTTCTCTGGTCAGAGGATTAGTTTCCGTTCTTTGCTTTTTAGCTGGGGAAGCCCTACTTGAGCCTCATGCATCCTTCTTTGTTGGTCGCTTGGACCCAGCAGCAGTGCCTCCAGAAGCATATATGTCAAAGGCATCAAACATGTATGCATGGAAACAAAGAGATAGTAAAAGACAACGAATAACAGATTGCAAAATGAGGTGGGTATGTTATCTAGCAGTAATACCATAACTACATATGTTGGTCGCTACATTATCTAAACTACATGTACTACTAATATAAGAGTTATCTGCTTCAAGAAACTCTAAGTCATAGTTATTGGTCGATGGAATAAAATTTCCATCTCTATCAAGTAGGTCAGTAGGGATGGAGAGCAATTCAAACAAAGTATTGTTTGAACGAAAAACATTGCTACTAGACGGAAAGTTAGTACCATTCTCATCTTCCGAAGATGAGTAATCTACATAAGCAAGTCTCTCAGGCATATTTTGTTTTCTCTTGCCATGAGACGGAGGAGTAGGAGCTGGTCATTGGTCCTCATTAGGCTCCCGGATATTCACAATTGTTGGTCGAGGCATGGGTGGTTGAGACACAACCTACGGCTGCCTGAAGGGTGTTTGTTCGTTAGTGCCTTATCCAGTGGCACTCCTAGTAGCACTCCTAATAGCTGAATCTTTTATATCCTAAGCAGGTTACAAAAGACCGATCAGCTGAAGATTTGCTAATATTCACCAGACTGATCGATGCATACTTGACCAGTGTTGGTTGGATGTTGCAAAAAGAATGCTCAAAGTTAGTTAATGTAGAAATATTTATTAGATATTTCTTATTTTGAATGTAAAATATATTACATAAGTATTATTTTATTATATCTTGTTGCATAATTCATGTAAGGCCCACGACCCAATTATGTGAATTTATTAGCCTATAAATATAGGGCTTAGCGAATCATTATTTTCTAAGACAAGCTCTAGACAAAAAGCTAGAAGTTGTCATTTGCATACTTTTATACACAGAGCATTGTATCCTCTCAAGCTTACGAAACTCAGTTGATTGTAGCTCATCTGATCGTGGGTTTGAGATTTCCAACAGTAATAAAAGTATCTAAGTGGGTGTAGATCATTACCAACCTGGGGCCGAACCACTATAAATTCTTGGTGTCATTTATTACTTTAGTCCAGTTCTCATAATTCATATCGTTATCTTGACTCAGTGTCGTTGAACAAATCGCTGGTCAACATTTTGGTGCTTTTATTGAGAGCCAAACTCAAGAACATCGGCAATTAATAAATGATTATCAACCATGCCTCCTACAAAGAATCAAGGCCAGTAGTTAGGCTAGAAAACCAAGGGCATTAACCTGCACAAGACCCCCAATGTCATGAGTAGCCTCAAAATCCACTGCCACCTCAAAACTCTCAACGTCAGGAACAAACTCGAGCAGTGCTAGTAGACACAATGAGCATCGTCAACCACAAAGGTCTGGTTGGCAGGTCGAGCACCCACCAGAGCAAATAAGGGACGAACAGCATGCCCGAAGCGTAAGATGTCTGGTCACTGATGATCGGGTTCTGCCTGGAAGGGACCAGAAAATCTCCCACCAGGAAACAAAAGGCAACCTGGTATAGGCTCTGCGGTCAAATGACCTACATGGTATGAGAATGCTCCGGGACCTAGCGACCAATTCAAGCCAAAAAATGCCACCACTTGTTTATCGAGACAATATATGAGTGCATCTACACATCGAGGCACACTAGCCAAGATACTTACAATGTCTGTGTGGCAAGACAAATCTCAATATTGATGCTCACCCAAGTATTCACAAGCTAGGTAGCATGTTGGTCAAGTGCCAATGCCTCTCATCATGCCTCATTCAACACCATCCGAATAACTCTACTCATGACCCCAAGAAATTGCTCTCATCCATGGTCTAATATTCAAAGTACCATGCCTCCACACATGTTGACATACCGTTGAAATTGTCTGCCTAACTTGTAGCATATAGCAGACCTCGATTTGTCCCTCTCTAGCATAGTGCAACCATCTTATACTTGAATACTATTAAGTCCCATGAATGGCCACCAACGTCATCTTGTGTTGAGACTTATGACCATTGCACAACACAACATCTTTTGAAGGTGTAGGCCACATCCCATTGCAATGACAAACCAACAGGCCAAGGAAAACATACTTGCAAACCTCATGCGACTCACTTTGGCATACTACTATAGATCGGTCTGGTAATGTTCGTAAGTTTTCCTGCTCATGGAGGCATGCAAGTCCCCTTGTGGTCCCTCTATACCCATCATGGATAGTAGTTACTCACTTAGTGCCCATGCACTGGAGTGGTGGAGAGTTGACATCATACTACCCCCTTAAAAAGCATTATGAGCTTGTAGTCTTCATCCATAAGATTAGAATATATGATTTTGGCTCTAGAGACACATGGTATAATAAATATCAAATTTCAGAAACCTTATTGTCCTATTGCATCTATTGGCTTTTAAATATTGGGTATTCCATTTCTCCATATTTTTTTCAAGCATTATTGAAGATAATTACAAAAATAGCCTTGGAGAAGTGTCCTGAATCGATTAGACCATACATTCTTCTTCATATAAATGTAAAATTAGTATAACATATTATAGATTATATTTTAGGGTAGTTCGTCGGTGCACCCCTTCTCCAGTTTATGGCTCGAGAAGTATTTTCAGCGCAAATTCTTTTCAGTGTCATGTATATTGTAGTTATTTAGACCATTTTGTAAATTTTCAAAAATTTTGAATAATTTACAGTGCCAAAAATAATGTTCAAATAAGCTACTTTCCACGCGCCTAGCTATTTTTCGAATCAATTGAACCTTATTTTTCGGCACGATAAATTATTTGAAATTTCCTGAAAATTTCCAATATGCTCTAAATAACTACAATATACATGGCCATAAAAAAATTGCACCGAAAATACTTTCCGAGCTAAAAATTGAATAGGGATGCACCGGTATGCCCCTTTTTGAGGGTGCACTTTAGATTTTCCCAATATTTTATATCCATAAGTATTATATAGGTTATGTTTACTATTGAGGGCATGTGTAATGCCCCGAATTCTCTGTTGTGTTTAACGGCGTGAACAGTAGGCCGGGAGGGCCATACTTGCTTAATTATGTTATTAATTGATAAAATGCATGTATATGTTGATTATATTATGATATGATGTGAAATGCATGCATGTGAGTCCATATTTCTTTATACAGGGGTGTGATGGTAATTTGGCCCGTTAAGGGTAAATTGATTATTTGAACGCATGTTGGTAATATAGATTGAGACCACATTATGATGTGGGTTTGTTCGAGCCATTTGGCATGAGACGATCAAGGAATGTTGATTATCGGTTTGGTCATAACAGGCACAAGCTCGGGGCTCGGGGTGAGTCTCGGGGTGTTTTAATGATTAGAGTGTTACCGGGCATTAAGGGTAACGGGATGTGAAATATTGGAGTTTGAGAATATTGAAATTAGCAGGAATTGGGGAAAGTGTTAATTATGATTAACGGTGTAGGTGGAAAGTACCAAAATTGCCCTTGAGTTGGCTTTAGAGACTTTTAAAGACCTAGGGGTATAATGGTCTTTTGGCTAGGATATATATGGTTTAGATGGCTGTAGAGAAAACATAACCAAAACAGAGTTTTGCTTCTTCTCCTTCCCGTAAGTTCATTTCTCTCTTCTTCCTCTTTGGGGTTTTGAGCTCAAGGTGTGGAATTAAGCTAGGGAACTTGGAGGTTGAGGTTGTAGACATAGCTCAGTCATTGAAGAGGGTTTGGTGTCGAATTTGAGGTGAGTTTTATCCATTGTTTTACTGGTTTTGCTCTGTTTTCGTTCATAGTTTTCAGCTTTAGATTTTGGTATGGAAAGTTGGAATCAAGGGGAGTTCTTGGGATGTTTTACTTGGGTTATGATGAGGGATAGTTATGGGTGATGTTTGGAGGTTTAAATGGGTGTTTGAGAGAGGTTTGGGTGGTGTTTAAATTGGGTTTCAAGGGTTGGTTTCAAGGGAAAACGCAAGGGAGGAAAAACATGGGTTTTGGCTGAAATGGAGCTTGCGCCGCGGCATGGCAGGGGTGAGCCGCGGCCCTTGGGGGCTGCTGGGTTTAGGCGCCTCTGTCTGAGGGGCGGGCCGCGGCATGGCCAAGGAGGGTCGCGGCCCTTAAGGCATTTTTGGCCAGAATTAGCTTTTTGGCTCGGGGATGCAAGCCTAAGGCCTCGGGATTGAACCTACTACCCGGTTGAGTAGTGTTTGAGGTCCCGGAGGTTAGGTTTTGGTTTGGGAACCTTTTATTATTCATTTTATTGATGGAATCCCATGATTTGGTTATGACCAGGTAACCGCTAAAGGACCAAAAAGTCGATCGTTCTCAGGGTTATTCTTTTATTCGTTCTTGCTCGAACCAAAGGTAAGAAAACTGCACCCCAAATGTGACATGCGTGGATATTCATGAGGCATGTTGATTGTGAGAGTATGGACATGGATTGAATATAGAATGTTTAGCATATGTTGCTCATTTGTGCATGGTACTGACTTATTAGTCAGGTTTGGCAAGAGTGCTAGTATCAGCTGTGAAGCTGTGACTTATTAGTCAGGTTCGGCGGTGGTACTGGGCACTGATCATGTTGAGCTGACTTATTAGTCAGGACGGCCTTAGCGTGTGTCACGCAAGCCAACAAGATTTGATCAAATCAATTATCAGCATTGAATGGCTCAGAGAGCATTAATGCCAGACCGACCCCGAGGGTCGATGAATGAAATAAGCGCTTAGAGGCTGGTGGCTTACCTAGCAGCCACTCTCCCACTTGAATTAGTGACATGCATGGCAGTCACTCAGTACGGTTACCAGAACCTGTTGAAGGCTAGTGGCTTACCTATCAGCCACTCTTCCATTTGAATTAGTGACTTGCTTGTCAGTCACTCAGTGTGGTTTATCAGAACCTCATGTGGTGTTTACTCCTTTGTTTGAAAGCTTTACGCTCAGTGTGATTATAATGATAATCATTTGATAATGTTTATATAAAGTGTTATGTGTTCTTGCTGGGCCTTGGCTCATGAGTGCTATGTGGTGCAGGCAAAGGGAAAGAAAAGCTCACCTAGCCTTGAGTGGAGAGCTGATGTGGTGGTGTGTACATATGCAGCCGCTTGACCACCACGGTCAAGGTGTTCTCAGAGGAACTAGGGGGTTTACCCTATTTTTGCCGCTTAGGTCGGCGGGATTGTAACTTTACAACAGTAGTGACCATTTTGTACTGAGAACAGCTTGTAAATGTTTTGTTTGGCTCTGCAGAACAGTTTGTAATGAAAATCTCCATTACCTTTTTACTAGTTTTATACCTTAACCCGTTAATTACACTTAGAGCACGTTTTTGACCAAAGGACTCAGGTAGTGAGTCAAATTTCCGGTCCACCGTTCACCGTAACTGTTCTGGGGTAGCTAGGGCGTTACAGCATGTATTTAGTTGATGAAGTGCATACTATTTTTTTGGCCCCAATGACATTGTATTGATAGATACAATGAGTGCAAGAATGACTTGCACTTGTATCTTAGAAAACATGGTGAAGACTATAGCATAACCTAGCATTGTATCTACTAATAGTTGACTAAAATATGCCAAGTATATTAAAGATCCAAATCTTGTTGTAAGTAATAAATAATTATTTATTTATATATGTATTTTTTTAATAATTATTTATTTATAGAAATAATAGAGACGTTCTAATATTAATTTAACCAACAATATGTTAGTCGCTAACGAATTTGTATTTTGATAAATTACCAAGTGAAAAATATACTACCATTATAATTTTTTCTAATATAATTTATCTTATTTTTTAATTATATATATGTTCTTTATGGCATATCATACTATAAATTAAAGGTTGAGCATAATTGAGACTCGACATGATACACATACTAAGACAAGGACGGGTTGGTTCCATGAGCATGTGAAAAAACATTTCGCAAGTATTAAATTTTAAAAAATTGGTTTTATTTAGTTATATCTCATTATTATTTATTGTTATTATTGTATGAGAATAATTTTACCATGGTTGACGTATCATAATTCTTTATTTGAAAGATGGGAGAAGTGAAGACTCTATTAGAAATGAAAAGATAGGTTTACAATGTTTGAGCACAAAGTGATTGTAATGCCCCGAATTCTCCGTTGTGTTTAACGGCGTGAATAGTAGGCCGGGAGGGCCATACTTGCTTAATTATGTTATTAATTGATAAACGCATGTATATGTTGATTATATTATGATATGATGTGAAATGCATGCATGTGAGTCCATATTTCTAATTACAGGGGTGTGATGGTAATTTGGCCCGTTGAGGGTAAATTGATTATTTGTACGCATGTCGGTGATATATCTTGAGACCACATTATGATGTGGGTTTGTTCGAGCCATTTGGCATGAGACGATCAAGGAATGTAAATTATCGGTTCGGTCATAACAGGCTTAAGCTCGGGGTGAGTCTCGGGGTGTTTTAATGATTAGAGTGTTACCGGGCATTAAAGGGTAATGGGATGTGAATTATTGGTGTTTGAGGATATTGAGATTAGCGGGAATTGGGAAGCGTTAATTATGATTAACGGGATTAGTGGAAATGCCAAAATTACCCTTGAAGTGGCTTTAGAAGCTTTAAAAGACCTAGGGGTATTTTAGTCTTTTGGCTTGGATATATATGATGCTTGGAGGCTGTAGAATAAACAGAACCAAAAACAGAGTTTTCTTCTTCTCCTTCCCGTACCTTCTCCTTCCTTCATTTTCCTTGTGAGTTTTTGTGATATTGTTGAGGATTTGAGCTTGGGAGCTAGGCCTTGGTACTTTAGGAGAGTGTTCCACTGTGGAAGAGCACCATAACCTGAACTTGAGGTAAGCTTTTAGCCACTAGTTTCCATGTATGCTCTGTTTTCATTTTAAGATTTCAGCTCTAGATTTTGGTGTGGAAAGTTGGAATCAAGGGGAGTTTATGTGGTGTTTTACTTGGGTTATGATGGGGGAGAGTTATGGGTGATGTTTGGAGGTTTAAAGGGGTGTTTGGAAGAGGTTTTGGGTTGGTTTGAAGGGTTGGTTCAAGAGAAAACGCAAGGGAAGAAAAACAGGGGTTTTGGCTGAACTGAAGCTTGCGCCGCGGCATGGCCAGGGTGAGCCGCGGTCCTTGGGGGATGCTAAGTTTGGGCGCCTCTGTTTGAGGGGCGGGCCGCGGCATGGCCAAGGAGGGCCGTGACCCTTAAGGCATTTTTGGCCAAAATAGTATTTTTAGCATGGGGATTCAAGCCTAAGGCCTAGGGGTTGAACTTACTACCCGGTTGAGTAGTGTTTGATGTCCCAGAGGTTAGGTTTTGGTTTGGGAACCTTTTATTATTCATTTAATTGATGGAATCCCATAATTGGTTATGACCAGGTAACCGCTAAAGGACCAAAAGGTCGATCGTTCTCAGGGTTGTTCTTTTATTCATTCTTGCTCGAACCGGAGGTAAGAAAGCTGCACCTCAAGTGTGACATGCATGGATATTTGTGAGGCATGTTGGTTGTGTAATATGGACATGGATTGAATATAGAATGCTTAGCATAAGTTGCTCACTTGTGCATGGTACTGACTCATTAGTCAGGTTTGGCAAAGGTGCTAGTATCAACTGTGAAGTTGTGCTCATTAGTCAGGTTCGGCAGTGGTACTGGGCACTGGTCACGTTGCACTGACTCATCAGTCAGAATTGGCAAAGGTGTTGGAATCAACTGTGAAGCTGTGACTTATTAGTCAGGTTCGGCAGTGATACTGGACATTGGTCACATAGCGCTGACTCATTAGTCAGAACGGCCTTAGCGTGGATCACACAAGCCAACAGAGATTAGATCTAATCGACTATTAGCATTGAATGACTCAAAGAGCATTAATGCCAGACCGACCCCAAGGGTCGATGAATGAAATAAGCGCTTGGAGGCTAGTGGCTTACCTAACAGCCACTCTCCCCCGCTAGAACATGTGATGTTCACTCGTTTGTTCGAAAGCTTTATGTCCAGTGTGATTATAATGATAATCATTTTATAATGTTTATGAAAAGTATTATGTTTTCTTGCTGGGCTTTGGCTCATGGGTGCTATGTGGTGCAGGTAAAGGGAAAGAAAAGCTCACCTAGCCTTGAGTGGAGAGCTGATGTGGTGATGTGTACATATGCGGCCGCTTGACCACCACGTCCAAGGAGTTCTCAGAGGAACTAGGGGGTTTACCCTATTTTTGCCACTTAGGTCAGCGGGATTGTAAATTTAAAATAGTAGTGACCTTTTTGTACTGAGAACCACTTGTAAACGTTTTGTTTAGCTCTGCAGAGCAGTTTGTAATAAAAATCTCCATTTCCTTTTTATTGGTTTTGTACCTTAACCTGTTAATTACACTTAGAGCACGTTTTTGACCAAAGGACTCAGGTAGTGAGTCAAATTTCCGGTCCACCGTTCACCGTAACTGTTCTGGGGTAGCCAGGGCGTTACAGTGATTGTCTTACACAAACGAAATATGAGCTCGACAATGTATGTTTAAAAAATGAGCTCTAAGCTCAAATGATTGAACAGATTGATGAGCTCTGAGCTCAAGTGATTGAACAGATTGATGAGCTCTGAGCTCAATATATTGATGAACTCTGAGCTCAAATGATTGAACATATTGATGGACTCTGAGCTCAAATGATTGAATAGATTGATGAGCTCTGAGCTTAAATGATTGAATAGATTGATGGACTCTGAGCTCAAATGATTGAATAGATCGATGAGCTCTTAGATCAAATAATTAAATAGATCGATATGCTCTAAGCTCAAATGATTGAATGGATTGAAGAGCTTTGAGCTCAAATGATTGAATATATTGATGAGCTATGAGCTCAAATGATTGAATAGATTGATGAGCTCTAAGCTCAAATGATTGAACATATTGATGAGCTCTGAGCTCAAATTATTGAATAGATCGATGAGCTCTCAGCTTAAATTATTGAATAGATCGATGAGCTCTGAGCTCAAATGATTGAACAGATTGACAAGCTCTGAGCTCAAATGATTGAATAGATTCATGAGCTCTGAGCTCAACTGATTGAATAGATTGATGAGCTCTAAGCTCAAGTGATTGAAGAGATCGATGTGCTCTGAACTCAAATGATTGAATAGATCGATGAGCTCTGAACTCAAATGATTGAATAGATCAATGAGCTCTAGGCTCAAATGATTGAATAGATCGATGAGCTTTGAGCTCAACTAATTGAATAGATTGATGAACTCTAGGCTCAAATGATTGGATAGATTGATGAGCTCTGAGCTCAAATGATTGATTAGATTGATGAACTCTGAGCTCAAATGATTGAATAGATCGATGAGCTCTAAGCCCAAATGATTGAATAGATTGACAAGCTTGGAGCTCAAATGTTTGAATAGATCGATGAGCTCTGAGCTCAAATGAATGAATAGATCGATGAACTCCGAGCTCAAATGATTGGATAGACTGATGAGCTCTGGGCTCAAATTATTAAATAGATCGATGAGCTCCGAGCTTAAATAATTGAATAGATTGATGAGCTCTGAGTTCAAGTGATTGATAAGATTGTTGCATTCTGAGCCCTATGCGCATAAAGAGACAGATAAGCTATGAACTCATATGAACGAAAATTGATGAGCGCTTGAGCTCAAAGAACGGAGAACAAAAAGATATGTAAAAAGAGTAAATGAAATTGAACACGTGGACCAATGAGGATAAGTGCTCCTAACCTTACTCTTTATTATTTTTCTATAAATAGATGACGGTATGAATGCACATTTTCTCCATGGAAACGGGGCCCCACGGGGACCCGCACTTAATGGGGTGGAGAATCCCCGTCTAAATGGGGAACGGGGCGAGAACGAGGATAATTTTTAATCCTCGAATGTTAAATGGGGTGGGGGCGAGGATAGCACTCCTCACCCCGACGGGGCCCCGTTTAAATTTTTATATATTTTTGTAATATTTTATATGTATTTTATATATTTATTTATATGTTATTGTAGTATAGTAGTAACTTTTTTAATATTATAAATTTTATTTAGAATAATGTTTAATATTTTAAATAATAAATATTGTGCAACATTTTAATTTACATGTAATTTACGATTTTTATTTTAAAATTTTAATTTTAATTTTTTTTAAATAAATGAGTTCCCCGTGGGGATTCCCTGCCCAAATACGGGATTCCCCACCCTGCCCCCGACGAGGAATAAGCGGGGATGGGGCGAGGATAAGGATTAAAAATATAAATGAGGACGGGGACGGGGACGGGGGGAGCACTCCTCACCAATTCCCCGCCCTGTGTGCATCACTAGATGACGAGGGACCATATTTGGGACCACAGGTTTTAAACTAGTTGAAGTTTGTTAAGATTGGGGATTGAGAGAAGGAACATTGAGCTAACTTAAGCATCGGAGTGTCTTTTTCAGGTGCACTCCTTATGTTTTTTTTTCTACTCACCATGGAAGAACGCATTTATGTCATTGGTTAAGCCAATGGAATGTGTAAACTAACTGTGGTCAACATCAACAGTCCAGTAATTTGAAGTTCATAAGCACATAAAACTCACGTAGAAGATTTTGACTAGAACAATTATTATTATTATTATTATTATTATTATTATTATTATTATTATGTTTTTCTAATCTTTCAATGTTAAAATATTTGTAGAAGTTAAAGTTGAAGAGAAACACAACACATGCCGAATGTTAGTGGTTTTTTTACTTCATCTGTCAATAGAAATGAGCAAGAGATTGTTGATACTATATTGGGTGTTCGTCGAGGTCATAAAAAAGTGTTTGGAATAATATTGAAAGGCAATGGTAAAGTTATTGGTGATTTTTTCTGGGCAACTTCATAATCTTTGACTCAACCACCTTTACCACTGTAAGTACAATGATATTTAGCAAATCTTACCAATGCAACAAATAATATTTTTGCTTACAATAGCGAGCTCGATATAGATTTCGAACAAGCTGTTTAGCTAGTATAGGACTTGAATTTACTATGAAGAATCGACCTTAGTTTTAGCCTCGGCCGATTCCATATCCATTTTCCAACACACACCATTGCCATTGCAACATTCTAATATAGTAGAAGAATTGGATTTCTATAAATATTTAAAACTTTGTAACAAATACTTGAAAATGATGAGACATAAATATTATAGATTAGTAAAAAAATTATATTTAATTTATGATAGAAAGTAAAAGTAATATTGAATGAAGTAAATCAGAAAATGTTGTATTCCTTATCTTTATTGAGATGGTGCAGAGTACATACATAATGTCAAGTAAAACAAAATAGAATATGTGTAAGCCTCCTATTGGAGAGTTAGAAAGTTGATACAACTAATTGTAAATTAAGAGAATTACAGAGGATTGATTATTGTTTAACATCCCCCCCACAAACACAAAGGGAGAGGGTGGACTGTGAGCTTGGAGAGTAGTTCCTAAAAACGGGCAGTAACGAGAGGCTTGGTGAGGCAATCCACAATCTGATCAGCAATAGAACCATAGGCAAGAGTCAGTTCACCACAAGCAACCTTCTCTCTGACAAAGTGTTGATCAAGTTCAACGTGTTTTGTCCGTTAGTGTAAGACATGATTAGAACCTAGGCGCAGTGTGATAATATTGTCACAAAAGAGCATTGGTTTAGCATGGAGATGGATGCATAATTCAGAGAGAAGAGACTAAATCCAAGAAAGTTCAGCAACATAGTTAGCAAGAGCGCGATACTCATATTCAGTACTAGACCAGGACACCACGTTTTTCTTGGATGAGGACCACGAGATGAGATTGTGCATAAAAAAGATGCAATAAGCACTTGTACTTTGATGATCGTCAGGGCATGAGGCCCAATCCGCATCTGTAAAACAAGACAGAGAAGAGCTAGAATTGTGGTGTAATGAGAGACCATAGTGGTCGGTACCTTTGAGATAGCGTAAAACACACTTTAATGCTTGAAAATGAATATCAGTAGGTGCGCGCATGAATTGACAAAGCTTGTTAACTGCAAACGAAATATAAGGGTGAGTGAGGGTGCAATACTGTAATGCACCCAAAATACTACGATATTCAATAGTCGAAGACAGGAGAGTATCGTCATGGAGACATAAAGTACCAAGAGCGAGGGGGTGGGGAGAGGCTTGGAGTCACTCATACCTATTTTAGTGAGAAGATCTTGAATGTACTTAGTTTGACTGAGGTAAAAACAGTCAAGGAAGGAGTGAACTTCAACGCCCAAAATATAATCCAATGGCCCGAGATCTTTGACAGCGAACTAGGACTTCATAAAATAAAGTAGCCAGGAAATATAAGCCGAGGAAGATCCCATAAGAATAATATCATCCATATATATCAAGAGAAATAAAGTGTGACCATCATGATGGGAGATAAACATGGAGGTGTCAACTTTAGATCCCACAAAACCCCAATGAAGAAGAGCAAAACTGAGTTACGTAAACCATGCTCGCGGGGACAACTTGAGACCATATAGAGACTTGTGGAGTTTATAGACATGTGTGGGATGAGTGGAATCAATGAATCCCTAAGGTTGAGACATGTAAACATCTTCCTGAAGATCTCCATTAAGAAATGCATTTTGAATGTCAAGTTGGCAGAGTGACCAATGTAAAGAGACAACCACGCTAAGGACCAGACGAATTGCAATTGGATTAATAACCAGACTGAACGTCTCATGATAATACAAATCAACAGTTTGATGAAATCCTTTGGCGACAAGGCGAGCTTTGTACCTGTCGACAGAGCCATCAGCACAAAGTTTAATATAGAATACCCATTTACAACCAATCACTTGAGAACCTGGAGGTAGTGGCACAAGAGACCAAGTGCCTTGGGCTTGCAAAGAATTGAACTCAGAAAGCATAGCAGCTTGCCACTTGGAATCCTTGTTTGCTTCATCAAAAGACAATGGTTCACATGGTGTATCTGCAGCCACACTATATAACACACAAGGTTTAACAATGCCAACTTTTGATCTAGTTATCATAGGGTGATCATTTACAGTTGGAACAATTGGCAAAAAGGTGGGACCTTGAGGATCAACGAGTAAAGGAATAGAAGGAGGAGAAGAGGACATAGAAAGTGGGGAGCTATAAGAAACCGGGAAGGGAAAGACACAAGATGAGAAATAGAGGGAACAAGGGGAGAGGAGACACATGAAACAGAAGGAACAAGAGTGGGAGAGGTGGGTGGATGGGAAAAATAACCACTGGTGAAGGGAAGCGACGAGATGATAGGAATTGTTGAAGCTGGAGAATGGGAAGAAGGAGAAATGGCAGTAGCAAAGGGAAATTTATGTTCATTAAAAACGACATGACGAGTAACATATAAACGGGCTGAGTCAATTTGAAAACAACGCTAGCCCATATGGTGACTACTGTAGCCAAGAAAGACACATGGACAGGACCTAAATTCTGATTTTTGGGAATTATAAAGACGAAGAAATGGAAAACATTGGCAACCAAACATTTTTAGATGGTTGTAGGTAGGACGTTTGGTGTAGAGAGCTTGGTAGGGAGACATGTTATGTAAGAGTTTAGTGGGAAGCCGATTATTCAAATAAATGGCAGTGCTGAATGTATATGGCCAAAAGTTGAGAGGCATGGATGAATGAACAAGTAAAGCTAAGCCAATTTCGACAACATGTCTGCTTTTACGCTCAACCCGACTATTTTGTTGACGTATGTAGGGACAATAAAGTTCACGATGAACACCCTGGGTAGTGAAAATATGAGATAGGGAACAAAATTCTCCGCTGCAGTCAGATCGAACACATTTAATAATAGCATGGAATTGATTGTGAACTAGTTTTTGAAATTGGAGAAAAGCAGTATAAGCTTTATCTTTTGTTTTCAACAAATAAAACCAAGAAAATATGGAAAAATCATTAATAAACAACACAAAATGTTTAACACCAGTAACAGAATCAACAGAGAAAGACCCCCGAAGATCGGTATGCACTAATTCAAAGGGACTAGAAGCCCGAGATACAGAGTGGGAAAGAGACAGCCTATGAGACTTTGTTGATTGACAAGAAGTACAAAAATCCATACATGGAGTTTTTGATTTAGACAAATTACCAGAGGAAAGTAAATCTGAACAACGTCCTTAGAGGGATGGCCAAGCCAAAAATGGCACAGATTTGATGGATTAAAGACGAAAAGATGAAGCTGAGGAAAAGAGGAGGTAGAGACAAACTGAGGCCGAGGAGTACAGACGTGATACAAGCCATTGTCAAGTAGAACCTTGAGGAGGAGGTGTTTGGTGAGCTGATGTTTAACCAAGAAAAATGAGGGATAAAATTCAATAAACGCTTGATTATCATGACAAAACTTGGAAACGCTAAGGAGATTTTTTCGTAAGAGAAGAGGAATGATAAGCATGATGAAGTTTAAGCAGTATTATAAGAGGATGAACCAATATGATAGATAGGGGAAGCCTTACCATTACCAATTGTTGTCTGATCAGACCCATGATAAGAAGATGCAAGCATGTTAAGATCCGGTGTGAAATGATGGGAAGCATCTGAATCCATATACCAGTTTAGATTAGCCATGGACGAGAATGTTGTAGCCTGGTGGGAGGGGGAAAAAGAGTGGTGAGGATTGGGAAAGGTAATGGTATTGAAGTTTTGAGGTGGTGGTGGAGAAGGCTAGTATTGAATATTTGCACGGTGGTAGCAAATATTTCCAGTGTGACTTGGTTTCAAACAGATTTGGCAACGAGGGCGAAATGTGGGTCAAGAAGTAGAAGGCATGAAAAAATGTGGCCTTTGGGATTTCAAAGGAGCAAAAGAAGTCCAGGAAAATGGGTTGTGAGATGGGGCTGAGAGTGAGGAAAAGTAGGGAACGACGAATGCGAGAAAGGGGGTTTTGGTTTGATGGACTGATTTGGTAAGTGAGCAATGTTGGATTGAAGGGAGCTTAGAGTGTTCGTGGCTGTTTATCGTTCCAGGCGAGCATCACAGTTCAAAAAGAGACTAAAGAGCTCTTCAATGGACAGTGAAGAGAGCCGAATGTTGATGGAATCCACAAAAGAGTTATACTCACGACTAAGTCCTTGAAGAAAATAAAGCAACTGGTCTTTATGGGAAACTGGTTCTCATTAAGATATGTTACCATCAATCGTGAATCTCTTTAGAGAGTTTTAGTCCCATCCCTCGAGATGTACTAAATCTTTTGTAAAAGATTTAGTTATTTGTCAAGTTTTTATTTAACTTATCAAAATTTTGATTCTATTTTGAATCATTTCCTATACTCATGTATGCATACTTAATGAGTCATCACTCTCTCATTATTTTATTCAAACCTTGTGCTAGCCATAGTTTGAATAAAATAGTTACACCTCTTATTAAAATAGTGAGTTTGATCATAGTCAACACCCCCACTATTTTCACACTTTAATACTCAAGATAAGCACATTTTATTGATTATTGAATCTAGAAACCTCTTTTTTTTTCTTTCTATAACTCCATTGTCTAAATGATTCCTTCTTGAATAAAATATCTCACAAACTAACCTTAGACATCAATCATGGCTAGATTACTCATATTATACATAAAGCTAAAATAATTTAGAAGGTGGAATTCCAAATCACATAACTTGTATCTGCATACATTTTAATAAGATGACCAAAGTAATCAATCATTTATCAAAATAAATTGACTAATTTTGGAGCATCACCCCCACATCTCATAGATGACAAAATATCATTTTAAAATAGAAATATCTTCATTTCTATTAAGTCATTTACGTTATCCTCTAAGACACTACTAGACTTATAATTTCCAAAATTCATCATGAGTCCTTAAACCACACGATAATTTCACAATAAGTCAAACTAAATAAAAAATCAATGTTAGTTTATTTTGACTCATTTAATTGCAAAAGAAAGACATATCCATTTGAAAGTAATATTCACTTGGTTTGATTTCTTTTCATATTTCACAAGATGAAATATATAAACACAAATGCAATGTGAAAATTTCTCAAGCAAATAATTACTAATTTTCACTTTTAGTTGTCTAAATAATCTCAAAATCACTTAAACAACTTTTGTGCATTTTCTAAAAGTCTATTTGTGTGAGTTGCAAAACTTATGATCATCATTTCTTGAGAATTGTAAATGCACTCTATATGTTACAAACCTTATTATGATCATCATTTCTCAAAGTGTAACTCCACAATATATGTTATATTTGACAAAATAACATTTGTCATATAATTCATTTAATCAAAATATTATATTATTTATAAAATAATATAACAAAATATTGGGAAAATTCTTAAAATGAGACATAGGTTTTGCCTCTACTGATAAGGCGTTGCTATTTTTTGGTACGTGGAAAATATATAACTTATTTTTTTATATGGTAGTGTATATTTTAGTTATAGTAGGTATTCCACTAGTTTTGGAGGAATTTTGAATAATTTATTGTGTTAAAATTGAGATTCAAAAAGTTTTTTTTATACGCATATAAAATAAATTTTTTGAATATTAATTTCGACATTATAAATTATTCGAAATTTCTTAAATATTGATAAAATGTCTGCTATAACTACTTATGTACAACTATATAAAATGATTTAGAATATAAATTCTCCGCATTGTGAAAAACACTAACACTCTTGCAAAACTCATGCCCCACACTAGCATTGTCCTAAAATATTGGCTTAGAACATATTAATAACAACTAGTATTTGTGTGATCACTATTTCATATTTGTTTGCTTCTACACTATTTATGAGTATTTTGATAAAATAAAAATAAAAATGCCCCTTAAAATATATTTATAATGGAAAGAGACTTATTTTCGATATGGCAAAAATATTAGTTCTGGTCATACCTTAATTATCAGTCGGTTGTAAGATGCATGCATAGTTTTTAGAAGCATCTTAAAAGATCCATTATCCACCAGGCTGACCTAAGATTTTAATTAATTAATTAACTAAGCTAGTATATATATTATGTAGCATTTAAACCGATTTATTACAATATGGTAAAAAGGTTGGTGAAAAGATTAAAGACATTGAAAAGGGCCCTCCCTCCACTTTTAAAAAGGGCTCTTATATAATTATAGTGATGGAATATTGGATATTGTAATAATAATATGCTTGGAGAAACGTCACATAAATGGTACTGTGTTAAAAGCACTTAAACTAAAGGCAATTGCCGGAGATTGAAATACATCTTTTTCAGCCACTATGCTAATTAAGAAAACCGAAGGCTTTTTTTTTTTTTTTTTTCTTTTTTTGTGTTTGCCTGCCGACTGTGTTTCTGTGAAGTTAAGATTATTAGGGCATGATGATGATGATGATGATGATGATGATATTTGCGTTTGACGGATAGCGGTTTTCAAAATCAAATATGTAAATGAAGTTTGGACCATTTGACGGATAGCGGTTTTCAAAATCAAATATGTAAATGAAGTTTGGACTATTCTTTTACTGGGGCTTCACTTTAAGCCTTATCAGTAAGGCTCTCAGTGTTTCTCGACCCGTGAACAGTTTTCGGCGCGATTTTTTTTTATAACCATGTATATTGTAGCTATTTAGAGCATCCTGCAAATTTTCAGAAAATTCCGAATAGTTTACATTACCGAAAATTAGGTTCAAACATGCTGTTTTTCATGCGCATAAAAAAAAATTAGTTACACGTGCAACAACATGTTTGAACTTAGTTTTCAGTACTATAAACTATTTGGAATTTTCTGAAAATTTGCAGGATGCTCTAAATAGCTACAATATACATGGTCATAAAAAAAAATCGCGCCAAAAACTGTTCACGGGTCGAGAAACATTGAGAGCCCCACTGGTAGGGCTTAAAGTGAAGTTTGGACCCGTGAACAGTTTTCGGCGCGATTTTTTTTTATGACCGTGTATATTGTAGCTATTTAGAGCATCCTGCAAATTTTCAGAAAATTTCGAATAGTTTACAGTACCGAAAATTAGGTTCAAACATGCTGTTTTTTATGCGCATAAAAAAAAATTAGTTACACGTGCAACAACATGTTTGAACTTAGTTTTCGGTACTATAAACTATTCGGAATTTTCTGAAAATTTGCAGGATGCTCTAAATAGCTACAATATACACGGTCATAAAAAAAATCGCGCCGAAAATTGTTCACGGGTCGAGAAACACTGAGAGCCCCACTAATAGGGCTTAAAGTGAAGCCCCTATAGGAGAATTCCCCTATATATATTGTGTTTTTATGGTAGGGGCTATAAAAAGTGATGCATTGTGGGATCACCGAGATAATAGTTTTCGGCGCAATTATTTTTTATAATTGTGCATATTGTAGTTATTTAAAATATTTTTAAAATATTTAGAATATTCTAAATAATTTATAGTGTTGAAAACTCTATTCAAACAGTTTATTTTCTGCGTGCATAAAAATATTAATCATAAATTCAATAATCTGTTTAAATTTTATTTTCGACACAATAAATTATTTAAATTTTTTTAAAAATTTACAAAATATTTTAAATAACTAAAATAAATATAATCATAAAAAAAAAAAGTGTGTCCAAACAGTTCAGAGTAAAGAAATACAAAAGAATGCACCAATGCGGCTTTTTTTTAGCCCCTAATAAAGAAAAATCCTATAGGGATAAACTTTATTGGAGAATTCTCCTATAAGATTTCACTTTAAGCCTTATTGGTGAGACTCTCAGTGTTCTCGATCCGTAAACAATTTTTAGCGCGATTTTTTTTTAATTACTTATTTGAAGCCCTTATAAAAAAAAAATTGTCTCCTGTATATATACTTATTTGAAATATGTCACTCCCACAATCGAAGTTGGAATGGTGCAAGGCAGCATTGACCAGTGATATAATGATAGTTTATTGGACCCACTAGAGCTTAATTCTAATTCAAGTCATCAACTCGTACTTTTCTCCTTACATTCTAATTAATGACCAAAAAACAAAACTTTAATGAAATATGCTTTGACCAAATTTCCTAATGAATTAGGGTTTATATTAAAAAAAATGCTAAAGACATTTTATATTAATTGAATGCCATGAATTAATAAAAGAGAAGAAAGTGTAAAAAAAATAAAATAGAAAGTTTACTTAATACTACTATGAATTAATAATATTTACTTTTCTTATTTACATTATCTGTTTGAGATCACTTAATTTAAACGATTTTACACATACAGACCTCCAAAAAATAGACCGAAAAGAAGAAGAAGCATATAATGCATACATTCATTAACTAGGAGATTGCACCCTCTTAAAGTCAATTATATACCCGCACACCCTCATTTTTAAAATAAAATAAATAATATTACATAAGAAAGTTTGCCATAAATAATTAAAGTTGATCATAATAATTCAGAAACATATCTATATTCATACACTTTCAATTAACAAACCAAGTATATTTCATCTTAAAAATGTTAAAAATATATTTTAATTAATTCAAATTAATCTCAAGAAGTTTATTTATATAGCTCTATAAAAAATGTGCAATAGTAAGTGTAAAAAAAAATAAAAAGTAATTTTAGTTTTTTTGTTCAAACTTAGGATTAAAATTAGTAGTAGTCTTGAATCGAAGGACAAAAATAATATATTTTTAAAAAAAAAAATTATTTGATACGGAGAAAATAATAACAATAATAAAAACAATTTTTCTAAATATATATTATATAATTTATAGTTATTTTTAAAGGGTACTTATGTAATTAATTTTAAAGTATGGGACATTATATTTACACCCAAGAATGAATTTATATCACTAGAGTTCTTCAATTTTTTTTAAAATTATTACTTAGATACTCAAATTTTATTTTGTATCACTTAAAATATTTCTAATGGAATGTCAAATTGGTATTGCATTGCTAAAATGTAGCTTACTCTCGAAAAAAGTTGCTCCAATGGTGTGATGTATATTTTGCATCACTATAAATGCTAATTTTTTTATTTCCTTTTATATTATTTTTATTATTTTAGTATTATCTTTATATATCAACATTAAATATTATACTTTTTACCTTATTATTTTATTATTATATTTTACTAGCAACAATAAAATATAAAGGAAAATTATTACTTGTTTTTTTATATATTTTCAATAAATATCTAATGAGTATTAACTTAAAATTAATTTTTGTATCAGTTTTTACAATTGTGCATTGGAGCACAATGCTAAAAATTGTGTAAAATATATCATATATTAATTTTTTGTGCCAAATATAACACAAAATTTACATCCACATTGAACTTAGGTCTCTAAACTTACCAAATGTGTATCACATAAGTCCTTTAAGTTAGAAAATATTATAAATCACTTTCTGTTGTGCATTCTATAAACAATTTTCTAATAGATTGGATCTATGTCATACACATTTAATAAATTTGGGAGACCAAGTAATATAAAATAAAGTTCATCTCAAGTGATATAACCCCTCAAGAATATATAAATCCACCCCATTAATTAAAAAAATATTTTAAAAAAATAATTTTAGAAATAAGTTTGTATATTTACTTTTTTTTGTTTTAATTTTTTCTATCTAAATATTTAAAATGCATTATTTATATATATATTTCAGAACATGAAAAGAAGAAAAACAATATATTTATATAAATAAAAGTAGAGTATGTTAATCAAATTTTGAGAAATTAATATTATAACTTTATAAGGAGCTTCCATCACTTTGGTCCTTTGCAACTTATTTGTTATTAAATTTAAAATGGAATTTCATTTATTATGACGCTGAAGTGAACACTTACCCGTACTCTTATAGATTAATTACGAGAGAGATTTCATCCTTTATCTCTCTTATCTCTAGCCAAAGCCAAACAATAAAATTTTATCTCTCCCCACCTATTTTCAGCCTTTGCAAGAACTCCTCTTGCCACAAATTAATTCCATCAAAAATAATAATAAATAAAAAAAACAGAAAAAAAAATTAATCCTTGTTTTTAGTCCCTCTGTTATGGGATGGTATCTCTCCCATGTCTGAGTATGAGTATCGTAGTCGGCAGCTTACATTAATGTACGAAGAAAACAAAAATAGGAGAGGGAAAGAAAGAGAAGGCAGTGGAAGATTCAAAGCCAAATATTAATAATAATAAAATAATCTAACAATAATTTAAACTAAAAAAGAAAGAGTTTTTTAAATAAATTAAACCGTCCTTTGTTTTATTTATTTATTTAAATATTTTATAGTTAGTCTCAACAATCTCGTGTTCCAATAGGGAGTGAGTCGGTCGTGATGTCCCACGTCTCCTCAGCCTTTATAAATATGACCCTTCCCTTACCATTCTTTCTCCACCCACCTCTTCAGCTATAGCTCTCTTTATTTCATTATTATTATTATTACTAAATATTGAGAGTATTATACTAAGCCTTATTTTTATTTTCCATTTTAAATTTCATTTTCAAGCTAAAGTAGTACTATTTAGATTCTTGTTGGAGTTCTTGGTTTGGTGTGATGATTCCAAAGTAAAGGAGAATCTGTAAAGCTCAGGAGGGATAGCGCCGTGAGTATGTAACTTATCTTTTTTACAATGAAAAAAGGGGTTTCAGAAAAGCTTGTACTGGCGCTATCTATCCTGAGTTTCATGGCTTCTTCTTACTATATATCTTCCTTACAAAATCAGATTCTGCACTCAATATATATTAGTTTGGAGTCAACGGTTTCATCTCTTGGTTTAATAAGATTTGTTCATATCTATTAATATTCTTGTAATATATCTTCGCATATACCGATTATTGTTGGTATATAATTAATGTGTACTTTTGTTTATTGAGCTTTAAAGATTTGCTTCGATTGTGCACCAGCTGTTGATGATGGGACTTTCGTTATGGTGAAAAGCTGTTGTGTTCCGAGTCTTTATGTGTTCTGTCTCCAAGCGTGTGCAAATGGGGTAAGGTCTTTCCTTGGAGAGGGAAGTAAGGTCTTTCCTTTGACCTTGGTATTAACTGTATTCATATTATTATTATTTTTGTTTGTTTTTTTTTAGGGAAACTGTATATTTATTTCATGGGGTTATAATAAATTGATTTTCTTGGATTTTGCTTACCGGAAGAGTTATATATATATATATTTATCCATGTATATGCAAAGTATGTATATTCTTATGATTCATTTTAGTATATAATTAAGGTCTAGTTTCAATAGATCTCACAGATTATTTTAAAATTGAAAAGATAACGTATACATATTTATGACCAAAACGAGAACATGGTTTCGTACTTTGATCTTTGATAATCTCTTCTCCTAATAACTCAATTTTTTGCTTGTATATACATCTAATTTCTTGCTGGATTTACTTGCGTATATTTCAAATACATGCCACTCTTCATATCAAATTTTCTTTAAAAAAATTAAAGAAACTCTTTTCTTGATGGCAGATTTTTTGGGGATTTTGTTGGGATCTTGGTTTGTTCCGATGAAACCCTAGCTTGGTATTTTTCTTCAATGCCATACTTGTTTATAGAATTAGTTTTCTTGAAAATTACTTAACAGGGAGCTTTCATTAGTGTTGTTGTGATAAATTTTTTATTGGGTCAGATACAACTTTTTAGTTGTTGCAGCTGTCTGAAACCCTAATCTCCTCCGGAAGAAGTGTTAGCAGTTATCAGAAAGCTGAGCTAGGGTTTTTATGCCTTGACTGGAACTTTTGCAGGCTTTTGAATAATGTGGATGTTGACTACTTTTCCAACTTTCATCATCAGAGCATGGACTCGTGGCTTTTCTCTTGTGAAGTATATACTATAACAAAGAACAGAAATCCCATATGAAATTCTGTCCCAAATTTGCTGTCCTATTTCCTGACCCGTTCATATTAAATAGCCACGTGTCTTTGCATTAAACCATTGTTGAACCGTGTTTGGAAATTGAATATAATGACATCAAAATAAAATTTCTATCAACTCCTTGCCCACTTTTTTATATTTATTTTGTTCAAAAACTAGAAAAGAAAACTAAAAACAGAAGAAATAATCATTCATTAAACAGTATTTCGAAAATTAAGAATAAGTAAAATAAACACAAGAAAAAGAAAGAAAAATCAATTTGATCTTGACACTACTTTTATGTAAATAAAAAACCAGCACTATTTCTTAATGTAATAGAGTACAAAAATAAGAGAAAAAAGTATGAAATGATTAATGAATTTATTAATGCATGAAGAAAGAGTTCGGAGACCGAGTTAAGGGAATAAGGGTGGCCATGATCCTTTTTCTATAGGGATTTTTTTTTATAAGCATGCTACTAATTTAAACAAATTGATACACAAAATTATATTTATACAATTAGTGCAAAAATAACAGCATTAATGGTAATCAGATACAAATACTTAATATAAATAAAATATATTACTATTTATATTTTTCTATTTAAACTAATTAATTAATTATCATAATATATATAAAATATACTATAATCACTATTCACATTAATCAGCAAAATAATTGTAATAAAGTAAAATCAAAATAGATTCAAGCATAACATACAGCCCATTTCTGCATTTAAAATTATAGAGCAAAAAAAAAAAAAGGCTTAAATCTGCAAAAATTATGGCTCGAATCTATCAACTCAAAGCCACATAAAGTAAAAAGTTTAAAATATCATGCAATAGAGAAAGACAATGTAATTAGAAATTGGGAAAAAAAATACATACAAACAAATGAATAAACCAAATATTATGTGAAAATAATTACAACGAAGAACAAAAAAAAAAAGAAAAAAGAAAAACTCTAAAATTTAACTAATTGAAATAAAAAAGAAAACTGCTAAGTTTTTTTAAATTAAAAATGATTTAAACAATTACTGTACTAGAAAATTAGGTTGCAACTACAATATGGAAAGAAAAAAAACATAATAATTTGAATAAACCAAAAAGTATATTAAGAGTTGAGACAATTACATTAAACAACAAAAATAAAAAAATTAAACTATTACAAAATATAACAAAATGAAACTAAATATATAAACCAGTAATATTATTTTAGTGAACTTAATGACATAAAAATTGGTATTAATATTTTGGCACAAATCGAGTTGTAATTACACAAAATAAGGAGAAAACAAACAGTATTTACAAATAAAACAAAAATATAAACAAACTATAAGTTATAACTAAATAAAACATAAGTTTATTCAACTAAATATAAAACGATAACAATATGACATAAGTAGTATTAAATGTGTCATTTTGAAAATATAAGAACCAAATGCAATAGATTAAAAATAAACCATCATGTTAATGAACCACATCAACCTTAATAAAAACACAAAACAAAATTAAACCCCTCCACTGAAATCAAAATACCTACACTGTCACAAACCTACTCAAACCCAAAATCCCAAATTGCAAACCCCAAATCAACAATGAAAATAAACCCATAACCAATTTTTGAACAACAAAAAAAAAAAAAAAAAAAAAAAAAATCGAATAATTAAAGTGAAACCCATGCACAATCAAATACTAGCCGAATGTTGTAAAAAAAAAATGAAATAGAACAAAAATAAACCAAGGAGTTAATAAACAGAAAACCCTTGTCAAAAAACAAGCCAAAGATTAATCTCTTTAGTTAAATCTACCAAATATATCATAACCTTAAACACAACGAAGAAAAACCCTAAACACCCAAAATGCTAATCCAAAAGATCTAATAAACAATAAACACACAGATAAAACAATCACAATCATATAGTGATAATCAAATCAAAACCTGAAATTCATAATAAAATACCAAAACATTTATAAAATTAAGCAAAAACTAAAAAAGACAAACCTTTATTTAAACATTAGCAAATCATCATCTTCCATCTCATAATCAAATTGGATTGGAATTTCTCCATTGATTTCATCTTCTTTGCAAGTCGTGCTTGATCTTTGGGTCATGACATTTGAGGGGTATTCAACTTAAAGTTTGGTGGTGATGGAGTTTGATCACTGCTTGGTTGTGTGTCGAAGCTGGAAAAAAAAGAGATTCACGAGTCTATGTTTGAACCATTATGTTTTGATTTTGAATTAAAAAAGTTTGTGAAGTTTGCATATAGAGAAGTAATGAACGTAAATTCATAAATGAAGTTCTTTTAGATAAAATTCATAAAGGAAGTTATTAAATGAATTGAGGAAAATGTGTGATTGATATATTAACTACCTATCTTTAATTTCAAGAGAAGATAACTTACTATTTTAAATTTAAAAGACTTTTAAAATTAAAAAAAAATCATAACTGTAGAATCTTTCAAAAACCGTAATCCATAAAGTGTAAATATATATTAAAAATGTACTATAATATATAATTACAAAAATCTGCCTTATTACTGTGATAATTTGTTTTGTAGTTAATATTGTAATTTTCCCTTTTTTATATCTTTGTATAATGTAGTTTTGAAAGAAAAATATTATAAATATATGTAAAAATGTATATTGGATTCTCATAAAATTAAATAAAAAAATTATATATTTATATATTTTGTACATAAATTTGTATTATCTTTATTAAATTGTTTTGTGGCTACATCCATATTTTATTTGTGCTTCCTGGACAAGATATAATTACTTTAAGTTTTTTAGTAAGACTAAAAGAATTATTTAGGCAATGATTAATTTTTTTTTATTATATTCTCTAAAAACAAAATCACATCATAAAAAATATTATCTTATATAATCTTAACATTAAATTTTTTATAATCAGTAATATGTATATTAGAGATTATTGTGAAGATAAAATTAATGTGTTACTTTCATAACAATCTAAATCAATGATATATATGTGCTTAAACATATTAATTAAAATGGAAATTTGAGCTTACACCCTATTGTGTTTCATATATTTAAAAAGTGTCACCCTATACTAATGTTGACTGCGTTTTTAGCCAACGACGTGAGAACGTCAAATACGACGAACCTTCAAGAGAATGTAAACGACAACAAACGGTATAAACAAGAAAAGTAAAGAACACATGAGATTTTTATAGTGGTTCAGCCCCGATTGTCGGTAATAGCCTAATCCACTTAGAGTTGTGATTTATAAATCTATACTCAAGATCAGATGGACTATGCCAACTGAGTTTCTTCAGTATAAATTGTGAAAATACAAGAATTCTCTCTAATTTCAGCACTTTCTCTCTCTAGAATAGACAGACCCAATTTTATCTCTCTAGAAAGAATAAGCAGAAGGGGGCCTCTCTCATCTCATAAGCTCTCTATTTATAGAGATGGGATCCTCAACTGATATCCCCTCATAATAGGGATATTTTACTATATTTATTATATTTATATTACAAATAAACATTCAACATTCAAAATGTAACAAACTCCCCATTTGTGGGAAGAATGAGAGATTCCCGCGCATGTTGTTGAAGTTGTATCTGACTTAGTCTCTTCTAGCTAATTGGTCCACCTCCTACTCGCTACCCATGCAAGGGCTGGTTGAACGTGCATGGTGGTAGGTTGAACGTGCATGGTGGTAGGTTGAACGTGCATGGTGGTAGGAGATGCACTTCTCTCCTCTAACATGCACTCTCCTCTAGCATGCCATGTTCCTCCTTGAACCAACCTCCTTGGCTTCTCCTCGGACTAAGGTGGTCCGAGGCAACTTCCTTGGCACCTCACCTTGAACGACATTGAGGCAACCTCACCTTGGACAACATTGAGGCAACCTCACCTTGGACAACATTGAGGGAACCTCACCTTGGACAACATTGAGGGAACCCCCTTTAGCATCTCCCAAACATGTCCGATCGAACATTGTATAGACTTTCCTTATGAAAGTCTAAGTCTCCATTCTCTTGCATGAGACTCCTCCTCCTTAGCTATTTACCTTGGGCACGTTCGAGCCAACACTTAGAAAACCTTGGGAGGCTTACCTCCTACACACCCTTGGGGTCTCCTAGGACCACACCCTCCTTGGGGTCTCCTAGGACCACCCTCTTAGCCCTCCTAGGAGGCACTCTCCTAGATGCATTCTCCTTAGCCTCCTAGGATGCATTCTCCAATTTTTGGGTATAACAACTAACATTACAAAATAATGCTATTATTTGTTTGTTTCCAAAAAATACCCATTTCAATTTTTTAGCCTCACATCTTTTTTTATCTTCTCTCTTCTCTCTTCTCCCTCACTCTCTTGGTTCACTCTCCGATTATCTTTGGAGAGCCAAGGTAGCCACCACTACACCATCATCACAACCATTTTTTTTGTTGTTGAAAAAAACCTCTACAACTTCGACACCCTCATCCATGTTTTTTCTTTTCTTTTTCGTTTTCTCTCTTAAATTATCCATGGAGACTAAAACAAATCATCCCATCATAATTTTTGATGATTTAAAACTTAAACCCAGTAAAAGTTTAATTAAGACACTAATTGATGCACTTCGAATAGATCTGGACATGATTTTTTTTTTTAGATATTTTTGCAATTTTTTAGAACTAAAACGTAAAAATTTGCAGAAAACTCGATATAGCTCGATGGACCCTTAAAAATCATGAATTTCATGAAAAAATGATTTACCTCAATGAAATTTGATGCCGACTTGATACACCTCGATGCACCTCGATAAAACTCGATGTAATTCATAGAAAGTGCATAACTTTTCACTTGAAAATTTGTTTGAGATGATTTTGTTTTAATTTGGGTATTTTTTTGTGATCTACACGTTAGAGATGTGTACACACACATTTGGAGAGTTTAAATGTTAAAAACATACCCAACTTTAAAAAAGTAGGGGTATTGTTTTGAACTTTGGGGTGTTTTCATGCTTTAAACTTTCTAAATGTGTATGTACATGTCTTAGAAGTATAGATCTTAAAAAAAATACTCAAATTAAAAAATATATATCCTCAAATAGACACCGAGTGAAAAGTTATGCATTTATTTTATGAATTACATTTAGTTTCATCGATGTGACATCGAATTTCATTGAGGCATATTGTTTTTTTCATGAATATCATGATTTTAAAGGGCCCCTTGAGCTGGGCATTGAATCGAGGTGTGTCGAGTTTATCATGAAAATCATGATTTTCATGAAAAAACGAACTGACTCGATGAAATTCCATGCCACCTCGATGCATCTCGAAGAAACTCGATGCAATTCATAGAAAATGAATAATTTCTCACTCAGGTGTCTGTTTGAGGTGTTTTTTTTTTAATATGAGTATTGTTTTGAGATCTACACGTCTGAGATATGTACATACACATTTGGGAAGTTTAAAGCTTGAAAACACCCGAAAGTTCAAAATAATATCCCTATTTTTTTTTTTTAATTTGGGCATGTTTTTTAACCTTTAAACTTTCCAAATGTGTGTGGACACATCTCAGACATGAAGATCACAAAAAAATACCCAAATTAAAAAAAAAACCTCAAATGATCAGTGAAAAATTATGCATTTTCTATGAATTGCATCGAGTTTTATCGAGGTGTATCGATGTGGCATCAAATTTCATCAAGACATATCGTTTTTTTTCTTCATAAAAATCATGATTTTTAAGGGCCCATCGAATTGGGCATCGATATACATCGAGTTGTATTGAGATTTATCGAGTTTTCTGCAAATTTTTACATTTCAGATCTTAAAAATCACGAAAAAAAAATTGAAAAATATATAAAAAAAATCATGCCTAGATCTATTTAAAATGCATAAATTATTGTCTTAATTAAACTTTTAGTGGGTTTAAGTTTTAAATCATCAAAACCATCATGGGGTATATAATTTACGAGAGAAGATGAAATAGAGAAGAAAAAAACAAAGATGAGTGCTGAAATTGTTGATGTTTTTTGAAAGAAATTTGGTGGTGATGGCCGCCATGGCTCTCCAAAAAGAATAGGAGGGAGAACGAAAAGAGAGAGAAGAGAGATGGGGCTAGAAAAATGAAAAAATATATTTTTGAAAACAAATCAAATAATAACATTATTTTACAGTGTGAATATAGGATATCATATAAACTCAAATTTCTCAATTAAAATTGAATTTCTGATGATCTGACTAGCCATAAAACAAGGATATCACTTTTTTTGGATTTTGTTTTTTTTTAATTTATTTTTTCTAACCGCAGCTTTATTTAATGAATAATGATGTACATATTTAATGAATAATAATTACACAGCACTCATGTCTAACCAATAATATTTGCAGTGTCTAATCAATTTTAGCTATGAATATTTGCAGTGTCTAATCACTTTTAGCTATGAATATTTTAGCTATGAATATTTGCAGTGTCTAATCAATTTTGGCTATGAATATTTGCAGGTAGGCCTAGAATCACGTCATTTTTAATAATTAATTAGGGATGTAATTTCTATATCCTATTCAATATGAAGGAGACAGAAAATATAAAATGAGACAGCAATTTCAGACGAAATATTTAATTCCCCGATATATCCTTCATTATGGTAATGCATTACTATTATTAACATTTATATACAGGGATAAATTATAATTAAAAAAAAAAGTAAAACTTTATAGCTGTAGTACTTGACTCGTCTCTCAGCTTTGATTTAACACTATATAATATATGGCATTAGATTATATGGCAGATTTTATTTGATGATTCGTTTGGATGATGATGCAAAAGTTGACTAGTTTTATATAAGCTTTGCGATTAGTTATCACTTTATGCATAATTTCTTATTGTAGTGCTAGTGATATATATTTTGTCCATTCTCTGTTTCTAATGCTAATATGTATCATCCGGTTGGCCACTACTCGCCACGTGTATGGACGGGATGAAAAGTCTTTGGTGTAATCTCAAGCACTGAGAAGATTGATCCAACTTTAGGGCACAAGGTGTGGTCTATATGTATGGAGACAAACAAACCAGTTCGCATCTAACATAATATATATGATCTCCAAACCATTTAGTGTTAGTGAAATTTTCGATTAACATCACCACTCGAGAAGATTCAGCAATGTCATGTGCTTGAACAGAAACCCCCACCTTCTATTCCTCGTTCTCTAGGCACTTTTGCTATTATATATATGGAGAAATTAATATTGTATCTTACGATTCACTTCTAAGATCCACAAAGTGATAAGTAATATACATATATATATATGCTTTCAAAATACATGTGTTATACATACAATTTAATAATCGAAGTTTGGCAACGAGGGTTTCTATATGATTTTATATATATATATATATATCTTGTAAAATATGGTGAAAGTTTTTTTGTTTTACTTTTGGTGAGTTATTTGTACGTATGCACAATGGGTGTATTCTGTGGTTATATATATATATATCCACTTGTATTTTGAGTTGATCTTCAATAATATTGTCTGTCTTTTGTGAACCGTAGAAAAAGTTTTGTTTGTTCAATGTAGTGGTTATGGCAGACCAAAATGCTTGGGAGTAATGCAAACATTTGAAGTCTTGAAAGGGAAATGCGAGTGTATATATATTGTCTCATTGTGGAGCTGTTGTACTCACGCAACTGTGCCTGAATTATCTCTTTCTGTTTAATAATTCGTTTCATAGTAAAAAGAAATATCTATATATTAGGTAAAGACATGAGATTCAAAAGGAATTTCAATTATTTATTATTATATTAAATGTAATGTTGGAAAAGAGTCATAATAAGTGATAACCAACTATTTGTATCCAGCTTTAGACACTAATGATGCTGCTCCTTTGAGTAAACTTGTAATAATTAATATTGTTCTAAAGTACTTAATCGTGATTTGGATTATAATATTCAAAGAGTACTTGCTTTTCACATGATAGCATGCATCTTAAGTAAAGGTCACGATGTTGAAGATCATCGAAAGTTGAAAGTTGAAGTATTAATCTTGTTTTTTCCTGAGTAATTGATTGTCATGCTTGAAGTATAGTGGAAGATTTATAAGTAGAAAATTAGGAAAACAAGTAATAGGACGGTGTTGCTTTTCTTGGAGAAATCAATCATGTTCCTTATTGTGCTATATTTGACATAAAAAATCAATATGTGGACTATTTAATACAATTTTTAGCATTATGTCCCAATACATAATTGCAAAAGATGATAGAAAAATCAATATTTCATTAATACTTATTTAATTTTTATTGAAAATATAAAAAAAAAGTAATAATTTTTTTATATTTTATCATTGATAAAATAACAAGGAAAAAGTCTACCATTTAATGGTGATTATTAATAAAACAATAAAATAATAAAAATGACATAAAAGTAAATAAAAAAATATAGTATTAATTTGTGTGTCAAATTTAGCACAATTTTTAGTATGTATCAAATTTGGCATATTTTTTGGCACACTATTAGAACAATTTTAAAAAAAAAAAAAATTATATTTTAGCAATGTATCAATAATTTGACACTATATTAGAGATGTTCTAGAGTCTTAAGTAGCTATAATGAGAAGAATCACCACCAATCTAATAATAAGATGTGAAATTCGACTTCATTATTTTTTCTTATTTCGACCTCTAGTATTGAATTCAATTATATGGTGGTGAGCCATATTTCAACTTTTAAGTTTTTAACATTATTATTAGAAGTCAGACATGATGTTGTATTTCTTTTTCCAATTCTTAATCGTAAAAGTTTTTTTTTTATACTCTTAATCGTAAAAGTTAGTTGGGTACTTTATCTTAACTAATTTAAAATATATATAAAAATTATGAAAATAAATATACTATCAAAGTTAAATCTCCTAAAACCAAAGTAATATTGGAAATACATTTAGAAAAACAATACAATGTTAAGAACTATAAAGTATTTAAGTCAAAAATAAAAAATTTGTGAAGAAGTATCATCTACTCACAATTGGTGGTGTACATTTGCTTATATATATCATCTATATAAAAAGTGTGTAGAAAACATAAATTCTTGATTTTAACGGTTTTGTATTATTTTTTCTGTTAACTTTAACATAATATTCTTATATTTAAAAAATTATTTGTATATTTAATGGTAAATTATAAACATAACTTAAACTTAAATAAAATCAAATAAATACATAATTAAATAAATTAAAATATGATATATTTTTTTAGATATTTTACAATAATAATTATTTAAAAATAATAAAACCATATATTTTATAACTTAACTAAAATTTAATTAGACTTAAACTTAATATTATATTAAACATATAATACATAATATTTTGTTGTTACTGCCAAATTAAAAAACTAGAACAAACATAAACTAAAACAAAAATTAATTAATTAAAATATGATATTTTTAAGATATTTTATGATAATTTAAAAAATTAAATCATATTTATTTAAAAATAATAAAGGCATATATCATTTTTTTTTATCTTATAAATTTGTGTGATAGTTTGTTTTTTATCAAGTGATTGAAGCTCTTTTTATTCATCAAATTCACCAAAAGACATTGTGAAATACATTAAAAACTAAAAATAGTTGATCCATGTATACTACTGTCTACACTATGACTTTTTCTATTCTTATTTTATTTCTATTATTAATTTCTTTTTAAATATTATTGTATTTTATATATATGTCATATAGCCATGTAAATATATATCTATGTTTATGTTGTGTTTAGATGTCATATATGTAGAGATTATTGATATAAATATTTATATATATTATAGAACCATAATTTATTATATTATATATATATATATATATTTTAAAAGAAACAGTGAACCAGTTTTTATTCAGATTATAGACAATGTTTTACAACTTTAAAACTAAGTAAACGGGTATTGCACATTGCTTCTACCTAATATATATATATATATATATCTAGTATAAGTTTGACAAGAATCATGTGGTTTTATCTAAGAACCAATTGGTAATAAGTGGACCCATGTTCTTATTAATGACTCAATATATTCGTATTCTTGTTCCATGTGGGATACTATACTCCAATATTCACCCTAAGATGGTGGCTATTTTTTGCGTACTATTCTTGAATCATCAGATCACAAGTAACCTTTCTTAGCTCACTTATTTTTTGGATCTCAAGTGTCTTTTTGCACTATGCAGTACAACTTAGCTTGCTATTTGGATCTTAAGTGTCTTGTTACACTATGCGGATCTCATGCAACTTTTTTTTTTTTTTTAATTCGGTTAACTATTTCACTACAACAAAATAGGTTATTACCAGCGGAGCCTTCCGCCGGTAATAATACTAGAATTCACTAGTAATAATTATTACCGGCGGGGGCTCGCCGGTATTAACCCACCGGTAGTAGTTGCTCGGTAATTATGGTTATTACCGGCGGACTGACACTCTGCCGGTAATATATTAATACCGACAAATTAATAGGGGAGGACTCTGCCGGTGTACAAAGTAGTCAACAACGCATTTGACTCATTTAATACCGGCGGATCTCGCCCCTATTAATCCGCCGGTAATTAATTAATAATTTTTTTTTTAAAAATAAAATATAATAATTCATTTGAATTTATTTAATAATAAATAAATTATAATTATTTAAATATAATTAAATTTAACATAAATTAAAATTAATTATTAATAACACAATTAATATTCATAAAAAAAATACATATAAACTAATCATAAAATATAAATTGTCTTAATTTAATAAAAAAAAATGTAAACTAATTATTATTGTTTGGATCGGGCCAACCAGGAGAGAAATATTCATTAACATTCAGGTAAATATCTTCACCAATGTTAAGATACGACAATGGTGGTGAAGCAAACTGTGATGCTGGTGGTGAAGGGTAATAAGCATGTGGAGACTACTGTGAAGATGATCCAAACGAGTCCCCAAACTCACGATGCCTAAGATGTGACGTCTGAGATCCTACAGGGACGTTATTATTAATAAACAAAATAATAATCTTTCTTAAACTAATTTATTAATTATTTAATTTATTATTAACTTATAAACTTTTATTAAATATAATTATCAATTTCTATATTCAACTAATTTATAACAATTTAATATTAGATAATGTTATTTAATAAACAAAATAATAATTTTTCTTAAACTAATTTATTATTATTTAATTAATCATTATTAAATTTTTTTAAACATTTATTAAATAAAATTAGAAAATTCTACATTAAAATAAGTTATAACTATTGTTTACACAAAAAACGGCCTCTGATGATGTGGCAGGATTGACCTACATGCGGCAAGCACGTGGTGGCTTTAAGTAGATGCATCCTGCTCGGCCCTCGACCAAAAAGTTGTTGGTTTGTTAAGCGTCATACTTATATGCGACCAGCTCGATTGCATACTTCCTTTTACTTCCTTTATTCATGCAAATCTATAATTACGCATTAATTGTAATTTCTTTTATTACCTAGATACGCCAGTTTTAATGGTAATTAAGGCCCATCAGCCCATGTAATCTTCTTGAGCATATAAATAAGAATGAAAGGGCTCAAGGAAGGGGACTTTTGAACTTTTGATCTTTGAATTCTGAGAGAAAAATATAGGGCGATTATTCACCAAAGTTGTAATTTCCCCGAAGGCTTGTGAAACTTGTGAACCCTTAGTTCATTGATCACAGCGTTGGAATTCTACATCAATAAGAACACTAAGTGGACGTAGGTCATTACCATCCAATTGGGGCCGAACCACTATAAATCGCTTATGCTATTTATTTTTCCATTTGATTTTTCTTCTTGATTTCATATCATTTATCTGAATCCGTGTTGTTGACCAATTTGAGGGTCAACATTTTGGTGCTTTCATTGAGAGCTGGACTTAAGACTTCAAGAAAATCAAATGGCTAAAACATCCAAGAAGACGGGGTAGACTTCGGGCGCTGCATCCACCCAGCCTCCTCCACCAAATGTGGCTGAAGATGAGCCACATTTAGATTTTGAAGAGGAGGAAATAGACTCTGAAACCCTGAGGACAACACTAAGTGTGTTGCAAGAGGAGTTGGCCAGTCTGAGGGCTAATCAAGAGAATGCGGCTGAGACGTTGGCGTTGCAACAGAGGGAAATCGAACGTCAACGCCAAGAGTTGAATGAGCGGCAGACGGACATGGACCACTGGCAGAGAGATGCCATGGTCGCCCTAGAAACAGCCATTCAGTTGGCCCAGGGGCAAGCTGCACTGACTTCTCAACCGAATCAGCCACCGAGTGCACCACCACAACAGGCCCCAAACCCAAGTCCTCTGCTTCAGCCGACGAGACCCCAAAGGCCGGAGTAACCACCTGCTGCTCAATAGGATATCCCATTTCAGGATCCTGAGCAGCAGCCACGTTCTCGTGCTGGTCGAGATAATCCCTAGCGTCAAAGGCAGAATAGGGTCGGGCAGCCTCCCCGAAGCCCTAGACGCCCAACAGTTGAGGAGCCAACTCCACTGAGCAAGGGGCAACGTCCTTTTGCTAACAGAAGGCATGCCGAATTAGGCTCTGTGGTTAGGGGACCCCCACGGCATAATAATGCCCAGGGACCCACCGACCAACACAGGCCTCCCCCTGACGCTCGGGAGATGCTAGCTAGACGAGGGAACAGTGTGACCAGCCGGTCGCGCCATAGTCAGTCTCATTTCAGAGACGACCATGACTATAATGAAGCTGATTTCGGCAAAGGGAATGCCGGTCGGGGTCAAGGAGAAAGAGGTGGGGAAAGGAATCCCCCACCAAGAGAAAATAGGCCTGCGAGACAGAACGCTGGGGGGCAGCCCAGGCAACATAATGTCTTTGATTGATTGGGCGCTAGCGAGCAAAGGTGCAGAGATGATGACCAAAGGGACGTGCTCAATGACAGGCGCGGAAGACACGATGAGTACGTGATGGACCCAAAATAGGTATGTTTTAAAAATTTATACTCGCAAGCGCACGAATCGTACATGAAATATAGTGTTCATGTAAGCACGGGATCGAACCCAAATGAGTTGTCTAAAATCGAAAAGAAAACTATTTAAAATCAAAATTAATAAATTCTAACCTAGTTCCAAAGATTGATGAGAATTTGTGACAAGAAAATCAAATAAGAGACAATAATAAAGAAATTTAAGACAATAAATAAAAATAAATTAAAAGTAGAAATCAAGATAGTAAAAGAAGATTATTAAGGTATTAGAATCCACAAAATATAAGTTCAATAATATTTATAAGTACATTGATTCCCAAGTTTTAGTGATAGTTAAAATAAATCAAACTATCATTTTCCAAATAGATTTATAATTTTAAGCACAAATTACTTCTAAAAAGATAAGATTTTTCTTCACTTTTCAAAAAGTATAATTTCGAAGTATTCAATGTGAATCAACAAAAAAATCAAATAACATTATTTATAAGGCAAAACATAATATTTTTGTTCTAAGCATTGGATGTATACAATTTAATGACACATCTTACATAAAAAATATTATGTTTTTGTACTAATGAAGAACAAAGTGTAAATATGTGATAACAATAAAAAATACATGATATTTAAGATGAAAGAAGATATTTGAAAAAGAAAAATCCATAAACTTTGTTGCACAAAATGGGAAATCAACATACAAAATAAATACTATCTAGTTACATATTGTTTCATCATCACCTTAATAATTTTAAAAAGATTAGAAACTCATAACTAGAATAGAAAATACGAACAAAAAAATTACAAACATAACTTAGGAAAATTTGGAGGAAAATCCCCAAATTGTTCCTCTAAAAATACATAGAAAATTAACCAAAAAGAAGAAGAAGAAGAAGAAGAAGAGAATAGAGAGGCTTGAAAGTGTAGAAACTTGTGGTATGACCTCTCCCAAAATCAAGCACTCCCAAATGGTCTTGAAAATTCCCTATTTATAGCCAAAATGAGAGTATTAAAATAATCAATTTAAATTAATTAAATTGATTAAATTAATAATAATATGGAAAATATGGGTAAATTATAGGGTGTAATGATGATTTTGAGGTAAAATGTGTAGAAAAGTTTTGGTAAAAAATGACATTTTTGGGTATAGGGACAAGGGGACAATTTGTCCCTTTGATAGGCTCAAGAGAAAATAGAGAGGAAGCTGGTTTGGTGGGCTGTGGCAGGAGGCGTGTTGGGTGGTACAGCTGGAGGAAGGGCTTGGCTTGGGCTTGTTGGAGGTGTGGGCTCAGGCTGGTAGATGGGACGAAGGGTGCTGCTGGGCTGAAGGGTTCGACTGGATGGAGAAGGGACATGGGTGGTGCATCAGGCTGGGCTTTGGGTGGGATGTTGGGGCTGGCCGAATGGGTGCTGGACCAGGTTGAAGCTGAAGGAGGTGGAGTGGCAGGTGGGCCGAATACTGGAGGTGCTTGGGCTGGTCCAGGTGGCTGGATCCGTGGGGTGCTGAAGGAGTTGGCAGGGGGGCGTATGGGCCAGGGGTGCAGATTGGGCCAGAAGCTTGGGCCTTTAGCTTTTCAGAAATTCCATATTGTCCTTTTTTTTGTCAGCTTTAATTCTTGTCTTTCCTCTTCTTTCCAAAGTACCAAAATGCAACATTGTTTTCCACAAAATAATCAGAAACTAAATTAAAATTAAATATTTCCACTAATAAAATATACCATATAACTTCCATGAAAATATTAATTAAAGTTTAATTTACATAACATTTAATTTCAATAAAATCTTATTTTTAGCATTCAAACTAACAACACTAATTTCAAATAATTAAATTACAACATAAAACAATAAAATATCTATAAAAACATATAAAAATATAGAAAATTACAATAAGACTAATAAATGCAAAATTACTTAAAAACTTAATAAATCAATTAAAAACTCAAGAATTAAGCAACAATTAGCACATAAAAAGTGGTAAAATAGCTCTATTTTGTAGAGTTATCAATATGCTCCTCCGGCACTAGTCGCCCCACCGATCCCAGACGTTGTGCAGGCCCAGATCGATGCATTAAACCAGGCTGTCCAGCAGCTAGTAGGGAGCCGGACATCCCACATCGAGTATGATCGGAGAAGAGGCACTCCATTCATACAAAAAATAGCCATGGCAGAAACCCCCAGCAAATTCAAGATGCCAGTACTGCCTAATTTCGATGGATATGGGGACCCAGTATCTCACATGAACAAGTTTGAGATATAGATGGACATCCAGAAGGTGTCGGATGATGCTCACTGTAGGATCTTTCAGGCCACCCTATCTGACACCGCTCAGGAGTGGTTTTTTAAATTCCCTCCTGCTAGCATACTATCAAGGGAAATGTTCGTGAAGGAATTTTATGGGAAATTCTACGCTGGTCGTGTGCACCCGACTGAGGCCAATCAGCTGGTCAAAATACGCCAGAAGGAGAGAGAATCCTTAAAGGAGTATGTCCAACGCTTTATTCGAGTAGCAGCGGGGGCTAAAACAGTGGGCAATGAAGGGAAAATGATGGCCCTTATTGCTGGAGTGAGGCGCCACTCTCCCCTCTAGAACTGTTTAAGGAAGAATGGGGTAAAGAATACCCAGGAATTCCTTGATCAAGCAGATTGGTACATTAAGCTTGAGGATGCGATTGCCAACAAAGGGAAATCGCTTGCAAAAGACAAGGGACCAAAGGAAGATCCCGCTAAAGCTGTCGACGGGTCGGATAAACCCAATGGCAACTGGAACAGTAGAAATGGCGGAAAGAGGGCAAACAATGAACCGTCAACATCCGAAAATAAGCGCCCTAAGGGCAATAGGTACGAGCCAAGGTTCACCAACTATACGGCCCTTGTCAAAAGTAGAGGGGAGGTGTACCAGGTGACTAGTTCCAATGTCCCTTACAAGCGACCAACGCCTATAAGGAAGGATATCTCCAAGAGAGATACAACAAAGTTTTGTTGTTTCCACAACGACTATGGCCATGACACTAATGAGTGTAACCAGCTGAAAGATGAGATTGAGTTCCTAATCAGATAAGGACACCTGAGGAGATACGTACGAGCCACATGAGGTTCTCAGCGAGAGGATCAAGGAGGCAACGAGCAGGCTTCTGTACGCCAACGCTCACCACCTTTACAGCCGGTTCCAATGCCAGGTACGTTGCTGACCATCTGCGGCAGCCCACACCTTGCAGGAGATAGTGGGAAGGCGAGGGAGCGATACGCTCGGACCTTACGCCACGACTAGGACATCGAGATGCTGAATGTGGAGGAGCGAACTCCCAAAAAGGCTTGAACAGAGGATGTAACGCCCTGGATAGCCAAGACCGTTACACTGTGTGTTTATAAAGGTGCAAGACTTGCTAATCAAGTCATTTAATCAAAACCTATTACCAAAACTATAGTTGAACTAGGGTTAAAAGATTTTGGTCACAAAAGCTGCATTTCTTACAAATAAACATTTTCTATTTACATGGGATCCCAAAAGTAATAAGTTAAAGACTGTTTACAAAAGATTTAAGATCTAGATACAATGATTAGCCACTCCAAGGCAAAATAAACGGTTAAGCATTTTTTGTCCTGTTCCACCCCTCGGCCATGGCAGCCGAACAACAGACTATGTACATTCAGCCCCGTAGCTCTCCACCTCAAGGTTGGTCCAACTTGCCCTTGCCTTTACTTGCACCACGTAGCACCTGTGAGCCAAGGCCCAGCAAGAAAACACAATAACAGAGAATAATCATTCAACAAACAATCAGATTACTCATGCCGCATAAGCATGTACTCAACAGTTTAAGCATTCATGTTAATCAAGTATTCAGCATACCAATTATATCATTCTATATCAACAAACAATCCACACATGATAACCAGGGTTAACGCCCTTAGGTCGCACCCTCAATTATCCCACTGACTCCGGCCCGCTTCAACCGAGCTCAGTGAATATTAAGTTGTCCTCGGCTACCAGTGGCCAAGCCGCGTCCTGTGCGCAAGTATTGTTTACGGCACCCTTAGGCCATTTATCACATGTCCCATGGAATAATACCATGTATGACATCATATAGATATAGGGAGCTCTTAGTCCCATCACAAACATATAACCGGGTGCAATTTTCTTACCTTTAGGTTTGCTAGCTTTGTTCAATTTGATCCTCAAGCACGATCCTTCTTGAGCCCTAGCATACACCTAGTCACAGCCATAGATCAGAATCATCATCAAACCTCGAGTCCGAAACCTAACCTCGGGACCAATCTCGAGCCCTCGGAAAGCCCTAATTCCACCAAACGGGGTGGTGGAATCAAACCCCGAACCCCCAGGCAAAAACCCTTGAAAATAACCCAAAAGCCTTTTTTGGAAACAGGGTAGTGCTGCTCTTTGGAGGGCGCTACAGCGCTACAAATAGGGCGAAAAACGCCCCAGACAACATGGCCTAGCGCTACAGTGCCCAATGGCTAGCGTTGTAGCGCTAATCACAATACAGCAAACCTTGTATTTTTCTCCTTCGATTTTTCTCGAGCCAAACCTTACCAAAACTCCTCCAAACTTCAACCAAACATAAAAATAAGCTTATCAACATCCTCCACTCATCCCAAACATCCCAACCACACAAAACTCAAGCACATGCACTCCAAATCACAAAATTCACCATGGCTGGACCTAAAGCTCAGAAACTCAATTAAACAACAACTGAAACCAGAGGACTTAAACTTGAATTCCTTACCTTTGCAGGATGAGTTTAGCCTAGGTTGTCTCCCACTCTTCCTTAGCCTTCTCCTCCTCAAATCTTCAGCCTCAACTCCCTTGAATTCCCACAGAACTTTGCTTAGAAAAACTAGTTCAACACCAATACAAAGAACTGAATATTAACCTCAAAATCTTACCTCAAATGGATGGATTGCTCTGCCAATTCCTCAAACCAGAATAGGGATCCTAGCCTCAAGCTCCTGCCTAGAGTCCCTCTAAGTTTTAGCTCCAAACTCCTTCAAGAAATGGAGAGAACTCCTTCAACCGAGAGAGAGAAAGGTAGACTCCTAATTCCCTTTTTCCTTCTCTTCTTTCTTTCTTTCCTTTCTTTCGTTCAGAATTCCAGCCCTTTCTACACAATCCACTAAGTATAAAGCCTAATAACATTTATCCTTTATAAGACAAATGACCACAATACCCTCCCATAAATCCTAAGCCTTTTAATCCACCTAGGGGCATTTTGGTCATTTCACCCAATTCCTGCTAATTCCTCGAGTGTCTCTGATTTTTACCGCTTACTTCCCGATACCTAAATAATCACCAATTATATTCCTCAATGTCAAAATTGACCCCAATGTACTCTCTATGTTCCCAAAAATACCCCCAGGCTCGCCCCGAGCCGGGTATAAATCCCCGCCGTGACTTTTTCGCTAAAATGCTCACTGGGATCATCTCGAGTCACAAATTAAAAATATATCCACATAATAATGTGGTCTCAGTATTTTATCACATATGTATACAGTTATGCCCTCAACAGGCCAAAATTACGATTATGCCCTTCTAAACTAATCAGGGCCTACATGCATACTAATACACATAGTCATGCATCACAAATGTTCAAATAGTCATATAAAATGCTTTTAAATCATTAAATCACATATAATCCAATTATGCCCTCCCAGCACACTAATCAAGGCCCTTAAGCCTTATTGGCAAATTTGGGTCGTTACAGAGGAAGAGCTAATAACTTTCTCTGAGCTTGACGCTCAGCATGTCCGATTCCCTCATTCGGACCCTCTGGTCGTGGACGTCCAGACAACATGATGGTCAAAATGGTGTTAGTTGACACAGGAAGCTCAGTAAACATCTTATCCAAGTCTTCATTAGAGAGAATGAAGTTGTCAGTAAAGGACCTGGAACCATGCAACCAAACCATTTATGGTTTTTCTGGCGAAGGCCTCGCGCCAACAGGGTTGATTAGGCTTCCGGTTATAGCAGGAACTGTGCTTGCGAACATGACATTACTCACTACTTTTATAGTAGGATATTGTCCTTCCGTATACAATGCTGTAGTTGGAAGACCTATTCTGGTCGACCTGCGAGCTGTAACCTCGATTTGGCATGTTTCCATGAAATTCCCAACTGACGCAGGGGTAGGATGCGTGTTGGGAAACCAACGAGAAGCGAGGGAATGCGATAATTCCTCGATTACTAAGGTGAAGAAAGGTGGATCAAGGGAAGTCGCCAGAAAAGAGTTGTAGTTGGCCGAAGAAATACCAGCCCAATCAGGTGAGCGCGTCACCAAATAGGGTGTTGCCCAAAGTGAGGATAGGGACTTAGATCCTCTCTTTTGGGATTTTTATAAAGAAGTAGGACCAATTGAGGACCTTGAAGAGGTCCAACTCGATGAGGCAGATCCGACTAGGGTTGTGAAAGTCGGTAAAAACTTAGAGACAACAATAAATCAAAAGTTGTTGGAATTTTTGAAGAAAAACTAGGAAGTCTTTGTCTGGTCGCAAGAAGACATGGTTGGAATTGACCCAACAGTTATCAGCCATGTCCTGAACATAGATAAAAGCTTTCCACCAGTACAACAGAAAAGGAGGCTGCTCGACAAAGACATATCGAAAGCTCTAAAAGAAGAAGTCGAGAAGCTAAAGGAGAATAAATTCATTAGAGTAGAATTTTATCCCTCATCGGTCTCTAATCCCGTACTAGTACCCAAGCCGAATGGAAAATGGAGAACATGCATGGATTTCACAAACCTTAATAAAGTCTGCCCAAAAGATTATTTCCCGCTCCCAAGGATCGACCAGCTAGTCGATGCCACTTCAGGGTACGAGATCCTATCATTTATGGATGCATACTCTGGGTACAATCAGATTAGTATGCACCCACCTGATGAGGATCACACTAGCTTTCAGACTGATACAAGGCTTTACAGTTACAAAGTAATGCCCTTCAGTTTAAAAAATGCCGGTACGATTTACCAGCGATTAGTCAATCACATGTTCAAAGAGTTGATCAGTACAAACATGGAAGTATATGTTGATGACATGCTGGTCAAGTCGAAGAAGGCAGAAGAACACATTATGGACCTGCAGGCATGCTTCAACCTCTTGAAAAAATATTAGATGAAGCTTAACCCCCTCAAGTGTTCCTTCAAAGTTGGATCAGGAATTTTTTTGGGATTTATAGTTGTTATCCCCAAAAATTGGAGATCGATGACGTGGCAATAGAGGTGAAAAGTGGCAGTACATGGTCCGTAAAAGACACATTAATAAGTCAATAAATATATTGGCTCCTCAGAGTTGTGATAAAGTGATCTGGCTTAGGAGTAGCCGAGTAGGCCATTGAAGAATTTTGACTGGCTTGAGAAGTGTCATGATAGACCATAGATGTGCCATGTTAGACCAGAGATATGTCATGCTAGACCAGTGTGCCATGTTAGACCAGAGATATGTCATGCTAGACTAGTGTGCCATGTTAGACCAGAGATATGTCATGCTAGACCAGTGTGCCATGTTAGACCAGAGATGTGCCATGTTAGACCAGAGGAGTGCGTGTCCTACCAGCCAAGTGCGTGACTGTCCGGCAGAGGTATGGCCGACCAGGAGGTGATATTCATCAACCAGGTAGAACAGACTACGTCAAGATTCCCAAAAACGGCTTCAACAAGAATTGGTCTTGCCATACGCGGGAATCTCTCATTCTTCCCACAAATTTGGTGTTCTGTTACATTTTGAATATTTTTGTAATTTAAATATAATAAATATAATGGAATATCCCGATTCTAGGGGATATCAGATGTATGATCCTAAGCCTATAAATATATGGCTTGTGGGATCAGAAAGGGACTTTTGGGGGAAATTTTGGGTCTGAATTTTCTAGAGAGAGAAAGTGTTTGTATCTGAAAGAATTCTTGTATTCTTGTAATCTGTACTGAAGAAACTCAGTTGGCTCAGTTCATCTGATCTTGAGTACAGATCTATAATCATAACTCTAAGTGGATTAGGCTATTACCAACACATTGGGGCTGAACCACTATAAAAAGTGCATGTGTTATTTACTTTCTTTATAAAACCGTCTGTGTCGTTTAATTTCTCTTGAAGGTTTTATCGTTTTTGACGTTCTCATGTCGTTGGCCAAAAACATGGTCAACAATAGTGAACTCACGAGGTATTGAAGCTAATCCCGAAAAGATCAAGGCCATGGTTGATATGAAATCTCCAACAAAGATAAAAGATGTTCAAAGTTTAACCGGGAGGATTGCCGCTCTAAGTAGGTTTATCTCCAAATTGATGGACAAGTGCGTCTCATTTTTTAATCTACTTAGGGGCAATAAGAAATTCGAGTGGTCGGAGGAGTGCAAGCAGGACTTTTAGGCTTTAAAGTCTCATATGTCGCAGCCACCAATTCTATCTAAGCTGGTTGAAAGAGAAACTTTGTTCATCTATTTGGCGGTCACAGAATATGCCGCTAGTGCTATTTTGGTAAGAGAGGAGGAAAATGCGCAAAAAACTGTATATTATATAAGCAAAAGGCTAATCGGAGCAGAACTGCGGTATCCGCCCATTGAAAAATTAGCCTACTGCTTGATCTTAGCCTCCAGAAAACTGCGTCCATACTTTCAAGCTCACCCCATCACAGTGCTAACCGACCAACCCCTACGGCAAGTTCTGCAAAAACCATAATCCGCTAGTCTATTATTGACATGGGCAATCGAGCTTGGGCAGTTTGAAATTTCTTACTCACCACGAGCAGCAGTAAAAGAACAAGCTCTAGCCGACTTTGTCGCATAGCTCACCGGGCTTCCAAGTAGTGAACAGACAGAAGAGCCTAAGCCTCAAAGCCAAATTCCCTCTTGGAAGTTGTTTACAGATGACTCTTCCAACGAGCACCACGTGGGAGCCGGAGTAATTTTGGCAACGCCTGAAGGACATCGATTCCACTACGCAATCAGATTCGACTTCACAACGTCCAATAACGAAGCTGAGTATGAAGTGTTGCTCACATGTTTACGATTAGCCAGGGACATGGACATAAAGTCAATTGAAATCTATAGTGACTCCCAGTTGGTGGTTAATCAAATTAATGGAGAATATCAAGCCAGGGGTCTAAAGATGGCTGCTTACTTGAACAAAGCAAATGATTTGTTGGCACAGTTTGAAAGATATACTCTCTAGCAAGTACCTCGCGACCACAACTCAAACGCTGATGCATTGGCCAAATTAGCAAGTGCAGAGGATGCTGACACCCTGAATATAGTGCCTGTTGAGCGGCTGTCCGAACCAAGCTTCAAAGCAGAAGAAGCATCTCTGGTAATTTAGGCAGCATATACATGGATGGCACCTTTCATTGAGTACTTGACGCATGGAGTGTTTCTGACGGACAGAAACAAAGCAAGAGCCCTCCAAAGACAGGCTGCTCAGTTTATTCTGGTCGACGAAATTCTATACAGAAGAGGGTACTCAATGCCACTCCTAAGGTGTGTTTCAAAAGAAAAGGCCAAAGAATTAATGCGAGAAGTCCATGAAGGTTTCAGCAGAGATCGCGCTGGGGGGAAAAGTTTATCAAAGAAGATACTAAGGCAAGGATACTTCTGGCCAACAATGAACGAAGATTCTATGGATTTTGTTCGAAAATACGAAAAATGTCAGAGATTCTCCAAGACACCACGAGCAGCGCCTAATGAACTAAAGTAGATGCTAAGCCCGTGGCCATTCGCAGTGTGGGGAATAGATCTGATTGGGTTTTGCCCACAGGAAAAGGCAACGTCAAATATGCCGTGGTGGCTGTTGATTACTTTACGAAGTGGGCCGAAGCTGAGCCACTTGCAACCATAATGACCAAGAAAGTGCTAGATTTCGTGGTCAAGAACATAGTATGTCGATATGGATTGCCAAGAAAAATTGTCTCAGACAACGGCACGCAGTTCAATAGTGATTTGTTCACGGATTTTTGCGAAAGGCATGGGATTATCAAAAGCTTTTCTTCAGTAGCTTATCCGTAGAAAAATGGCCAAGTTGAGGCTGTCAACAAGACACTAAAGGATACTCTGAAGAAAATGCTTGTAGAAGCAAATGGGGCCTGGCCAGAACAGTTGCCTGAAGTCCTTTGGTCGTACAGAACGTTACATCGGACAGCAACAGGTCGTACTCCATTTTCCTTGGCTTATGGTTATGAGGCTATGTTGCATGTTGAATTAGATTTGCCATCACATCGACAGATGGCATACGACCAAGACACTAATAGCCAGTTATTAATGGGATCTTTGGATTTGGTCGATGAAAGGCGCGAGCAAGCCCAACTCCGAGTAGCAGCTTACCTACAAAAGGTCGCCCGGTATTTCAACTCTAAAATACGTGAAAGAAAATTTAATGTGGGAGATCTGGTACTAAGAAGAGTTCTCCTTAACACCCTCGATCAAGCTGCTAGAGTACTTGGTCCTAACTGGGAAAGACCATATCAAATCGAAGAAGTCCTCCATCCAGGCACTTATAAACTTGCTCGCTTAAATGGTGATCTCATTCCTCGCTATTGGAATGGAGAACACCTGCGCAAGTACTATCAATAAACAATTCTTTTTCAAGAATTGACTTTTATTAAATTTACTTTTTACAAGTTTATAAACAAGGGTTAGTCAACCATGAGATTGATTGCTTATAAGTGTAAGATCATATTTTGATCACTCGTACAGACATGATTGTCCATCTATTACGAGAAATAAAAGGGACTGTGCGCAACCAGTCAATCTTGCCAATTAGTGTATTCATTACAAGTATTTGCTCATTACGTTTATTGTTTTGCTATATTATCACTTTTCATGTATCTTTATTACGAACAATAATGTTCGAACAGGTTATGGTCAAGGCAAGTGACCGAGGACCTAAAGCTCCTCAATCACTTGGGGGGCATATAAGGTATCTAGTAAGCAACGCATATCGATAAGTATATGTAAACACACGAGAAAAATAAGTGAAAGCATGCTAAGGTACTTAGAGTATTTTTCAAAATTTTGTTAAATCAAACCAAAGTGCTATGCTAAGTTCGGTCATGCGAACATATGTTATAATGAAAATATTATAATATCAAAAGAGAAATCCTTTACACCACAAGCAGTTACTGCTTGGATGTAATTGTCTGTTAAAAGGAAAAGCTGACCGTGCAGCAATAAAAGTATAAATTATCTCGACATCATAAACCATAGTTCGTGTGTCTTAAAGAATAAGTTAAATTTAAATAAAAACAGATAAAATTATGAAGCACCCGGGGGATTCTGCTGAGGCTCTTGAGGCTGCTGGTCGACTGTGGCCCCAGCATCTTCATTGACACTCTCAATGCCTGTCGCTAGGGATATCTCAGGGGATCCCTGAGCCTTCTCCTCCTCTTCCAGGCGGGCAGCACACTTCGCCAACTCAGCCTCCCTTATAGGGTCAGGTAGATAAGTAAACTCAGCCTTGGGGTTGCTTTTCCAGAACATGTAGAAGCACTGGAACGCTGCTCCTTCGTACTTCTCCAGGTTGCGTGCGTTGGCCTCCTCAAGGCCAGCAACCTCTTTGCGGCTGATTTCCAACTCCGATTGAAGCTTGTGGGCTTCTCGGTAGTTTATCTGTGAGGCTTCCTTGTACTTATCTTTGGAGGCAGTAATTTTGGCAACGGAGTCCGCTTTCTTCTTCAATTCCTCCTCGAGCTTGGCAATCTTAGCCTCAGCTACTCGCAACTCTTCAGTGTGCTTGGCTTCAACCTCCTTGTGCTGCTCGACCAGCCTCTCTTCAGCCTGCTTAGTGACCATCTCCTCCGAGCGGCGCCAACTGGTACTCACAGTCAGAATCCCCTGCGATCAGAAAATAAAAGTAAAAAGCTGTTAGTATCTATCAGAGAGATGAACAATCAAACCATAATGGAAGCGGCAACTTACGGTGAGTAGTTCGTTCAGCCCGCGGCTGAGGAGCTGGTTGACCGACATGGTAAGAGCGTTGCTGAAGGATTCCAAACTGCGATGGTGTCTGGACAGTTTCTTCAGTCTGTCACCGGCCGAAGTGCAAGCGGAGTTCAAGATCGCCTCGACCAGAGTTTTATCTGGCTGAGTAGCAGGACTTGGGTTGGCAGGACTGGAGGATTCTGGTCGGTGGTCGCTGGAGGATTCTGATCGGCAAGGCCTGGAGGGGGATTTGTCTCTTTGGTAGGAGTTGGTGCAGGAGGGTCTTCCGTTCGAGCCCTCTTTGGAGATGGGTCACTGCAGCCTTCTCCTGGCTGGCGCCTGTTCAATTTCTTCCTGCTCGCAGGAGTGATGATGGTAGGATTGGTGTACAGGTTGAAGGCTCTCTCAACAGGCATATATGCAAGGAAGGAAACATACGAACAATCAGGCAATATAATTAGAGGTGTTGAATAAATCAAAGAAATGAGAGCAAAGAAATTATAAGTAAAATACCCGAGCTACAACTACCTGGTCGCTACATTATTTACTGTACTACTGCTACACTCACTCTCTGGATTGAAGAAGTCTGAATTTAAATTAGGCGTGTATTTAAAGTTGCTGTCCCCGTCAAATAAATGACAGGGAATGGGCAAGCTATCTAAGAGTGAGAAGTCAGTACCGTTCTCATCCGAAGACTCTAGAGTAGGCTCGGGATGCTAAGAAGCCTTCTGCTTGCCCTTTCCTGGTGGAGCAGAGGCAGCAGCTGCTCGCGGGGTGTTGGAAGGTTCCCTGATAGTCACTCCAGTTGTCCTCCTCCTCAGAGGTTGTGACACATTTTGGTGCTGCTCGGGAACCTCTTCACCAGTAGCACTTCTCGCAGTTGACTCCCTCACATCCTGGTGAGGGGCCAAAAGGCCAACCAGCCTCAGATTATTCTCTGTGACCAGCTCTTTGACGCTTTTTTCTATATTGGTCAAGCTGGCCAGGGATGCTGCTCGTATCTCCTTCTCTGGAGTAGGAGCTAGTCGGTGCCATGGACTTGAATAACACCAAAGTTATAAGGAGTGTGCAGAAAATTTAAGGGAAATGTATGACAAGTGAATAAATAACTTACCTCCTTCAGTTGTTAAAAAGTACTCCTGGAAGTACTTTCCCACGTTGGACTTGTGGGTAATATCACTCAGGAAAGTGAGAGAAGATTTCTGATGATAGAAGTGAAAGAACCCCATATTGTTTTGGTTGGGGTTGGATTTGAGATCAAACAGATAATTGATCTCGTGTGGCGTTGGAACGGGCCACTTCTTGTGGTTGTAAAGAATATAGAGAGCAGAGAGCGCTCTATATCCGTTTGGGGTGATTTGGATGGGGGTGACCTCGAAATAGTTGGCCACCCCCTGGAAAAATGGATGAAGAGGCAAGGTTGCCCCTGCCTCAATATGATATCTCGACCAGGTGTTGAAGGCGCCCCGAGGCAGGTTTTCCAGCTGGTCGATGGATGGCTTGATTAGGGTTACCCCAGGAAGTTTGTACTTCTTGAGGTAATTCCCTACCATCCTAGCTGTAATATTGCTGGGAGGTGCAACGTACCATTCGACCTCTGGTTGAGGGACATCTCGAAGGCGGGCTTTTATTTGGATTTCTGGCTGGGAAGTGTTTTCAGACTGAGGGCTGGTTGATGGATTTTCAGCCCGAGCAGCATGCTGTTCGGCAGGAGGAGTGGCTATTTTCCTTCTCTTTTGAGCAATGGATTTTACTCGACCCATGTTTGTTCGACTAATCAAAGGTTTATTTAAAGGGTTATGAGAGAAAGGGATTTCCGGGATTAGTAGCGAAGGCTGTTCCTGATCTTCGAGTAACTGCGCGAGCAAGTCGTCGTCGATCGGCCTCTCACCTCTCCATGGGTCGTGCATGAAAATCTGCGAACAGAGAAGGGGAGATGAGAATCTACAGCCAAAAGATCAAAGAAAGTGGAAAAGTTGGAATAACATTGCTCGTGTATAAAAGTTAAGCTTTTATACAACCAACAACATTTTAACAAAAACACTAAATTCTATGCGAATAGTTTGGGAAACAGATTAAAAAACGGAAGTGAAATTTTTTTCATGAAATACTTTTTGACTCTGAAAGGGCGGGAAAAATCCAATTTTTTCTACATGCTTAAAATCAAATTTTTACTTCGATTTTACGTCCTAAATCAATAATCCTAACTCCCAAGCCAATTCCTGGGCCTCCTGTAGTATTTTTTCCTTATCTAACTGTGCTCATATCTACATACCCATTTACCCCAAAACAGTTTTTTCCAAGAACATGCAAGAACTCAAAGGCCGAAACAGATATGGTATTTCAGCGACTGAAAAGTTCGAGAAACTTACTTGAATAAAGATTGGAGCAAATTTCCGAAACACTAAGTGGCTAGGCAGATATTTCGTGAGTCATCAAGATCGTCTGAGTTTCTGGGTTTTTTACGCTCTGGTCTTCAGAGTTCTTGAGGAGAAAGTGAAAAGTAAAAAGTTAAAAGTTAAAATTGATTTTGAGAGGTTATTTATATTAGTCGTAGTGCGGTTACCAAGATAATGATGAGAGGTTATTTTTTGAGGCATGGGAAAACGTGATAGCCGTCCAACACCTTTTTGGAAACTGCAGAGATATGATTGGTTGCCTTTTTCGAGAAGGCATGGATGGCTCTAACAGATTTGACAAGGCTTACGAAAAGTAGATTGTCTAAGTTTACTTTATGCTGGTTGCAGTAAAATAAACTTGGGGGGGCAAATGTTTACCTAAAAAACGGCCTCTGATGACGTGGCAGGATAGACCTACACGCGGCAAGCACGTGGTGGCTTTAAGTGGATGCATCCTGCTTGGCCCTCGACCAGAAAGTTATTGGTTTGTCAAGCATCATACTTATATGCGACCAACCCAATCGCATACTTCCTTTTACTTCCTTTATTCATGCAAATCTATAATTACACATTAATTTTAATTTCTTTTATTACCCAGATACACTAGTCTTAATGGTAATTAAGGCCCGTCGGCCCGTGTAATCTTCTTGAGCCTATAAATAAGAATGAAATGGCTCAAGGAAAGAGACTTTTTTTGGGGGGACTTTTGAACTTTTGATCTTTGAATTCTAAGAGAAAAATATAGGGCGATTATTCACCAAAGTTGTAATTTCCCTGAAGGCTTGTGAAACTCGTGAACCCTTAGTTCATTGATCACAGCGTTGGAATTCTACATCAATAAGAACACTAAGTGAAGGTAGGTCATTACCATCCAATTGGGGCTGAACCACTATAAATCATTTGTGTTATTTATTTTTTCATTTGATTTTTCTTCTTGATTTCATCTCATTTCATATCGTTTATCTGACTCCGTGTCATTGACCAATTTGAGGGTCAACAACTATTTAATATTAGATAATGTTATTTAATAAACATATTAATAATTTTTCTTAAAATAATTTATTATTTATTTAATTAAATTATTAAAAAATAATTAAATTATTAAAAATAAATTATTTATTCATCATTTTTTAAATTTGTAATTATAATAATTTTACAAATTAATTATTATTTAAATTTTAGACTAATTTTTTTGTAATAGTTACATAAATTTTATTAATTTTTTTCATTCATTATTTTATTAATTATATTTTAAACTTATTAATTTGATAATTACTGTTAAATTTTAAAATTAAATTAGTAATTACTTAACTTAAATAATTATAAAATTATATCATAAGTTAATCAAATTATTATAACAACTTACGCTAAACTTTTTCAATTATTTATTTAATGACAGAGAAAATAAATCAAAACTTAAAATATAAAGTAATTTCTAATTAACTACTAATATATTTATGTAATAATTTTCAATTAATTATAAAAATACTAATTGACTCTAATTATATAATATTCATTACAATTTAAATTTCTCTTTATGTTCATATAACATATAACAAAAAAAAAAAAAAAATTAAAACTAGTTTACTTAATTAAATTTAATGAAAAATTTGGCAGTATAACAGTTTAATACGACCATTTCAAAAATTTTAAAATCATGCACTCAGAAAATCCAAAAATATTTATAATAACACATAAAATATTAATAACTAACCAATTTCTATTATTTTAATTTTTTTCTATTTTAAAATTTAAAAACTCAAACATATATAAAATTGTTAACACATAATCAAAATTTTCTAACACATACACAAAATAAATATATACATAAAAACATACTTTTCCACTGATTTCACAGTGGAGCAACAGACCTTAGACACAAAAATAGAATATGTTAGAAATTTAAACAAAAATTAAACAATAAAATTTAAAATTTAAAACACATAATGTGGGGGGTGTGGGGTGCCGTGAGTGTGGAGGGGCTCGGATGGGGGTGTCGAGGGTGTGGAGGGGCTGGGGTGGGGGGGTTTCATGGACGTGGAGGGGCTCGGGTTCAAGAGGGTGGGCATATGATGGAGAATGGGGCGGAGAACAGGGGCTTGAGGGTGGAGAAGACAGAGAGAAATGGAAGAAATGGGAAAAATGAACTGATGAAAGGGGCGCTGGGATCTTTCATATAGAAGATTATTAGAGGCAGGGGTCCGCTGCTAATAATGGTTTCCCGCCGCTATTAAAAAAATGATCATAATTACATATTATTAGCGGCGGGAAGTCCGCCGCTAATAATGTGTTGGACCTGCTGCTATAATGTATTAGTGGTGGGCAGTCCGCCGGTAATAATTTATGGGTCCGCCACTAATACCCATTCAAATGAATGCTCGGGAAAATTCCCGCACTTTTCTTATTCTTTATTAGCGGCGGGCCCTACGCTGTTAATATTTTTTTGTCCGCCGCTAATTTTTTTTTAAATAAAAAAATGAAAAAAACTTTATTAGCGGCAGACTGCTGGGTCCGCCACTAATAGCCCTCTTATTAGAGGCGGGTTCAAGTGTGCCTCTAATGCATCCGCCCCAAATATTGACATTTTTTGTAGTGTTTATATCGGTATTGATCGAATGCCCACTAGGGACCTAGTAGGAAATGTGCATTATTTTAATAATTTTAGTACGACCAACTTCAATATATAGTGATCAACTATCTAAACATCATAGTATCAAAGTCGATCAGGTAGATAGATCTTTTACTACCCATTGCAACCTTATAATTAATCACGTCCTAACTTTATGTACTATTAAGAACAAATGATCATTCTATGCAAAGGATTGAAAGCAAGAAATACATAAGTATTTTTTTAAAAAAAATTAACATTAATAGGAATTCTTTTAGTATATATATACATTAACCATCATAATTTTTCTCTTCTTTTTATTTAGCATTTTAAGTTATTTTGATCTTCGTCATTATTCAATCCTAAATAACTGATTTATTAATTAATTAACAGGAACCTTAGGTTAACAATTGGTTGAATTAAAATGCTCAAACTATATTGTAAAAGTACAAAACAGTTGTGAACAATTTTTATAGTTTTGATCGTTTTTTATTTTTTTTATATATAAAATAAAAATAATTATTTTAAACGTCAAATTAGTCAAAAAGAATACTTTACAAAACACAACCATTCAAACATAAAATTTATACTCTAGAATAAGATTACAAATATAAAATAAATCATAATAAGCTTTATTATTGCTTTAATAAATTACAACTGATGAAGAATACAAAAGATTAAATAAGTTAAGTCTTAAGACAAATAAAATTTTGAACTGTTTGCTATTATATCTTGGCAAATCTGGTTCCTTCGAAACAGAGCAAAATTTGGTGACAGGGATCCTCATCCTCCTGACATGATTGAATGGTGCTCTAGGTTTTGGGCAAACTTTAAATCTATAAACTCAAAATCTTTTTCGGATGTTAAGTGCAAAACTGAAATTAAATGGCACCCACCCGATACAAATTGCCTCAAGGTCAATGTGGATGCAGGGTTATCAAAGGAGAAGGGGCGATGGGGTTGTGCAGCAGTGGCTCGTGATTCCTTCGGCCAGTTTAGGGGGTTCAGATCTCTGCTGCTTGATAGGCCGGTGGAACCGTTCGTTGCTGAGCTTATAGCAATTAGAGTGGGCATGAATCTCGGTTTGGAGCTGGGACCGGCTAGCTTTAGTGTGGAGTCCGACAGTTTGAATGCAGTTCAGGCCATTTCGTCTCCGACAGAGGGTTACCGTGACTGGGATGGACTGACCCAGTCGCTCTTAGCGTTGATGGCGTCTCCGAGGTTCCTGGGTTGTTCTTTTGTGCGTCGTGAGGCCAATAATCTGGCTCATTTTCTGGCCAAGTTAACCCTTGAAATGGGTGATAGTGTCGAGGGGAACATGGCTTTGCCCTTAGCTGCGAGGTCTGTGTTGCAGAGAGACCTCCCGTTCCATCCTTAGTTGTTTCTTGTGTTCCCTGTTTTGTTTGTTTTGTTCTCGTGTGTTCCTTTCAAAAAAAAAAAAAAAAAAACAAATAAAAGAGCTAAAATGGCTAAATTCATAATCTTTTATGTTGTGATAAAATTAAAACCAATAGCCACAATCAAAAGTATTATGTCACAAGTTGTTATTGTTATATATATAATAATGAAACTAGTGTGTTGAAAACAATTTTTTGTGATTAATTTTTTATACAATATTTTGAGACGATACATTCTTATATATTTTTTTCAATAGTAAATTGTGTTGCACAAAAAATACAAATATATGTCTTGCAATTATTGCAATTTTGAGCTGTTGTTTTGGATGAGATTAATCATATTTATTTTATTTAGATATATATTGGACTTTTTTTTTTTTGTTTTAATCTCCACAACCGCATGAATCATGATGCTTTTACATATTAAAGGTAGTTAATTAAGATTTCTTTTTTCTTTTCTGGGAAGAAAGTTAATTAAAGTTTACGGGTCCATCCATGCTTGATATGGTAAAATTAAATTAGAGAACTCATTTCATTTGTCGGACGAAAGATGTGCTATGACTTAAACACGTGATTCATGTAGTGTTCGAATTAATTAATATAGAGAGAGGGCTTTCTACTAAAGTAGGCACAATTTATATTAAGAAATAGTTTAAAATTCACCACGTAAAGCTTAAAAAGACAAGTGAAAGTGATGTGAAGTGAATTATATTGTATGAACAAAAATTAGGTTTAAAATTGTTTATTTTGGGTGCTCACCTCACTTGGTTTGAGGCATTGAGTAAAGTTTTGGGGAATGTGAGCACCAGTTAGGTTTGGTCAATGCGTAGAAGAAGGCTAGCTGCCATGTACAGCACCACCTACACAGAAAGCAATCTATGATCCGTACATTCTGTGAAAGTTCTTCTTCTTGCTTCAACCAATTACTAATTACTCCAAGTTCCAACCCCTATGGCTATGGCCTATGCACTGCTAACTCTATTATTATTATTATTACTATCAAATCAATTTACGAAATCCCTGCTGTGTTGACCATCTATCTAGTTTGATTTAATGGCATTGTAAATTGTAATAGGTAAGATAAAAGGCACTCGGTGTCAGAGCATTCCCAAATCACTTTCTTTATTATATTCTATCAAATATATGACAATTTTTTTTTCGAAGGTAATGTTTGGTTTGAAGGAATGAAAAAAAAATGGATGAAATAAAATGTCATTTTATTTTATTGTTTGGTTGGTAAAATTAAATGGGAAAGAATTTTCTTCTTTTGATAGAATTATTATCCCACCCAATTTTGGATGGAAAAGCAATTCCATTACATTTTTTGTATTAAAATTAATTTTTTTTTAATAAAATAAAATAAAAAATTCTATTTGTTGTCCATATTTTCACTAGGTGACACGTGACACATTTTGAAGGGAATTAAGATTCGGCATAGCTTGATTCACTAGGTGACACGTGACACATTTTGAAGGGAATTAAGATTCGGCATAGCTTGATTCAAGTCTCCCTGAGCCTATTATGAGCTCCACGGGAGGTAAGCCCCATCCTTCAACCACAGTTCACCACCACCGGAGGAGTATTTCATCTTAGAAGAGTCGCTTCGCAAGGACCACGTTTCGATATGGTGCTCCAAGGTTCACTACAAGACCGTCCCCTCGTCCGCATCCTCCAGACCTACGAGGACCTTCGCCGGGCTAGGAGAAGGGTAGGCAGGTGTCAAGCACGTGGCCCTAGATCACCGACATCTTTCTGACACCCACTGTCACCTGGAATGTGGTTTCGACTCTGTATAAAGGCAAAATGGCTATACCACAGCTTTGCTTGACATGGGAAAACGTTCAGCTACTACTTTGAAAGTGTCAGAGGAGTTTCCCACAACAAAATAGTGGGCTAACATTCCTCACAATGGGCCCACTAAGATACGTTGGATCCCACCAGCTAGGTTATTACAAGAATGTTCATTTATCATGTAATATATCCCCATTAAGAGAGAATAATTGTAATCAGCTCCAATTAATGAGCTTAATTTCCCCAACAACCTATAAATAGAGTTAGGACACACATTGTAAATGGATTCAAATCCTTGTTTCAGAGTGAGAATATACGCTCACTGAAACGCCAAGAGAACTTGAGCATTGCAAGTTTTTAACATCCTTATACAAGTGACTCGTGGACTAGGATTGATTCACAATGTGATCCGTACATTCTGTGAAAGGCTCTTCTTCTTGCTTCAAACAATTATCTAATTACTCCAAGTTCAAACCCCTATGGCTATGGCCCTATGCACTGGTAACTCTATTATTATTATTATTATTATTATTATTATTATTATTATTATTATTAAGTGAGTAATTATCAAATCAATTTACGATATCCCAGCTGTGTTGACATCTATCTAGTTTGATTTAATGACATTGTAAATTGTAATAGCTTAGATAAAAGCCACTCGGTGTTTGAGCATTCCCAAATCACTTTCTTTATTTTATTCTATCAAATATATCACAATTTTTTTAAGTAGTGTTTTGTTTGAATGAATGGAAAAGAATGGAATGAAATGAAATACTTTTTTTTTATTTCATTTCATTGTTTGGTTGGTGAAATTCCGTAATTTATGATTACCAACTTTTTATTTAATTAACCAAATTAATTAAATGCGGAACAAATAAGTTGGTACAATAAACCAGTATTCTGTAGCTACAGATCAAGTTCCTATCACTACAAAATATCAAATCAGTGTGATAAAATAGAAATAACTGAATAATAAAATGACACAGTTTTTTTTTTACGTGGTGTCAATATCCTTTCGGATATTATTAGTCCACGGGGCCACGCCCAGAGATAAGATTCATTAGTCAAATTTCACAAGTACAAAGTAATTGGCTTAAACAAAACTTAGACTCCCTCTAATAGTTTTGCCGCAAGCTTGATGTACTATCTCTTTGCTAAATGAATCTCTTTAAGACACCAAGGTTTGAACTCCCTTCAAATTGCTTGATGAATACTTGTTCCTCTTGATGCAAGACTTTGATGAACCTTCTTCCGAAGGTTGTTCTTCACATTCTTCTCTTTGAGATTTTCCTTAACACATAAGCAACTACAAAGACACACAAAATAACCAAGGAATGACAGAACAACTATCCTTTACAAAAGAAATACACCCTTCTAAAGGTATAAGAAATTAAGGAGAAGAAGAGGTGCTTAGGCTGATGCTTTGGTTTGTATTTTGTTGACTTGTGAAATTGGCCAACGATCATATGTACAGTATACGACACCTTTTGAACGAAATAAATATAATAAACGACAGAGTATGAGTATCTTAAACAAACACACATAAATTTTATAGTGGTTCAGCCCTGTTCTAATGAACAATAATAACCTAATCCACTTAGCTTTTAGTATTGAATCACTCGATAGACAATTACACTGATGAACAAAAGTATTCACTTGTTACTAATTTTCCCAGAGTTTCTCCCAAAATATTCGTCAGATCCTCTTCAATGAAGCCTTGGGTCCTTTATTTATAGTACCCAGGGGCTGTTACATGATCAGTAGTACTGGGATTGTTGTTTGGTATACGATTAATAGTTAGTGGAGATACGTGTCCACCTCCCCATGATTATGAGATCGTGGGTCTTCTCATTATTTCTCTGGATCGTGGTAGACAATGCACGATTGAAACCTCTGGGAAAATGCTAAGTCTAGATTGGTTTATGAGACTTAGGTGTTAGGCTCAACGACCCTTCAGAGCTTGGGTGCTAGGCCCGTTGGTCCTCTGGGTGCTAGGCCTGTTGATCTTCTGGGTGCTAGGCCTGTTGATCTCATTCTGAATGAGCGTGAGTTTTACTCATTTTCAAGAGTGTAGGCCGACCACCTTATGGAGGATAGGGTGGGCCGACCACCTCGAGGGGTTCTTGGGAATGCTTAGGTTGACCAACCCTAGGGGTTGGGGTCAGGCCGACCACCCCTAGGGGTTAGGGCCAGGCCGACCACCCCTAGGGGGTTTTTGAACATCTTAGGCTGGCCACCCCTAGGGGTTGGGGTCAGGCCGACCACCCCTAGGGGCTAGGGCCAGACCGACCACCCCTAGGGGGTTTAGGTCTGGTTGATTTCCCTATAGGTCCTGTACCTATCTTTTTTTATCATTGTTCTTTTTTTAATACTTTATCGTTTTTCCCTGATTTGCGATGCCACGTGCTGCTTTCTCATTTGCCACGTCATCCCTGGATTTTTGAGGGATAACATTTGCCCCCCAAGTTTATTGTAATGTGTTCAACATTACGGTAAACTTGATCTTGGCCTGAGAAACATATCGTAGAAGTACTTTAATAGCAAAGTCCCTTGGAACATTACGTAGTACTTTTATCAACTATCGATAATTTTCTCAGCACGAATTTTTCAAAGATAATTGGTAATTCCTAAAAATAACTAGATTTTTCAAGAAAAATTAATTTTCTAAAAATCTAGTATATTTTTCAAGGAAATTTGAAGTCTTAAAAATATAATATATTTTTCAAGGAGTTTGAAGTCCTAAAAATACAAAATATTTTTCAAGAATATTAATTCCTAAAAATACAAAATATTTTTCAAGGAATTTTAATTCCTAAAAATATAAGATATTTTTCAAGGAATTTGAATTCCTAAAAATACCAAATATTTTTCAAGGAATTTGAAATTTTAACCATACCAGATATTTTTCAAGGAAATTTGAATTCCTAAAAATATATGGTTAGCCTCAGAGGCTATAAGTAGGGCCTCACTTCTCACTTCCTTGCTCTGTGCGCCTCACCCATAAGAGTCTCCAAGCCTGATTTCTCCAATTCTTCATCAAACTAAGATCTTTATTTGGGTAAGTAATTTCTCCTAATCCTTACATCATTTAATTTAGAAGAAATACTTTGAATGTTTGAGGAATCTGTCTGAATCTTCTTATTTTGTTTTATTTTGATCAAAAAAATAATTGACTTGCTTGCATCAAGTCCACGATTTCCCTAGAATTTCCTTAGCCTGAACGATTTCCAGGGTTACAAAACCTAGCACATGCGATTTTAGGGATGTAAAACCCTAGGTCGACCACCTCTTTGAGATCCATTAGCCTGACGATTTCTAGGATTCCAAACCCTAGCATAGGCGATTTCCAGGGATGTCCATTCCCATATGGGTAGACCACCCCTAGGGTTTCCATAATGGGCCGAGTACCTCTAGGGCTTCCTTTGCATTTCCCTTGCCTTATGCGATTTCCAGGGAAGTCCATTCCCTCATGGGCAAAGTAGTGTTTACCTCATGGGCTGACCACCACACCCTTGGGTGAATTCTAGGGATCCAGGGTGGTCGGCCCAAGCATAAGCCGATCACCTGGGACCCTAATTTTTTTCTCTTCTCTTATGGATTTCTTTGGGTTCTTCCTTGTACTGTACAATTTATTGGAGACTTGAGCTTTAGTCCTCTGACATTTTTATGAGGTTTGCATCCTTGGGGTGGTCGACCTAAGGTGGTAGGATGACCACCTATACCCCTTCTTTCATGTTTTGTAATCTTAGGGACTCAGGGTGGTTGGACCAGGCTTAGTTTCACTAGGCCAATCCCCCTTTAAGACCTCGATCAATTTTTCCAAATCTAGGGGAGTCCTATGGTGGTCGGCCTGAGCTTAGTCTCACTGGGCCGACCCCCTATATAGGCTTTTTCCCTTGATTTCTTCATTTTTTCTCCTTAGTTCATGGCTTTGCCCCTAGCTATTGGCTTTGTTATGTTCACTTACTAACTTTACTCTTTATTTTTCCTTTGTTGCAGATGTCCAACTCTTCTTCATCAGACAAGTCAGTAAGCAAGCGTACTCCCCAGGAGTTCTTGGAAAGGGTGAAAAGGATTTTCCCTCGCTCCGATTTATATTTGTTCAGTGAGGAAGACTTCTTAAAAAGGTATAGCCTAATGGTGAGAGTAAAACAGACAACTCGGCAACCTTCCAAAGATGATCCTCATATTGCCAAGCACATAAATCAAGGCTCTTTGCCTGGCTCTTCTCAGATATTTTCTCAGCATAGTATGCTCTGCGGCTCTCAAGGCACATATCAACGAAGTCATTCTTCTCAGCAGAATATGTCTGGTCAGTGAGACTCATTGCAATGCCCTTTGCATCGGGATACCAGTCGGGTTACCCATCACTCTTCTTCTCAGCAAGAACATATCGAGGGCTCTCATCACCATGCTACTCATCCTCAGGAGTGTTCTATTCATAGGTTCCGGCCTAAGGTGGTTCGGCCTCCTTCCAAGAGAAAGGCAGTCTCACCAACAGCACAGCAGAAGAAGAGACGACAAAAGGATTTCCATTCATTAGATTTTGGGGCCACCTTGGCCAGTGAGATCATATGGGAACTGTTTGAGAAGCCTCGCCCTACTAATTACAAGGTTGTGTGGTTCAAGGGGGCTGCCTCTAACATGACTGAAAAGAAGGTAAAGAACTTAAGGAAGACCTTTGACCTCTCTGGCGTGTCTATTACTATCCCTGGTCCAGATGACAGAGATGAGGACCCTCATTTGGGTATGTGTGATTGGACACGATCTGCCATCAAGTCTGGTGCCCTACTTCCTCTTCATCCATACTTCCGTAGCGTTGCAGACAATTTTGGTATTAGTCCTTGTAACGCCCCAACTCTAGGGACCGCTACGGTGCACATTGCAAACAGTGCTAAACTCGCTAACCGAGTCATTTGGCCATAAATGTGTAACTAAGTATGATTAGCGGTTTAGGGGTTAAAAACTTTGGTTAAGGTATAACGTTTCACTAGAACGTTTACTGTATACATTGGGATCCCAAAAATATAATTTCAGAGTTTATTACAAAAGACTATTTACATCAAGCCGATCTAGGCGGCAAAAACAGGGTTCAGCCCTAGTTCCACTTTCAAACCTCGCCAAGTATTGGTCGAGCAGCTGCATATGTACACGTCATCACCTAAGCTCTCCAACTCAAGGATGGCCCAGCTTTCTTTTTCCTTTACCTGCACCACAAAGCACCCGTGAGCTGAAGCCCAGCAAGAAAACTCATATGCTCATAAACAGTCATATCATGATTTCAAGTCATATCTGGCATGCCTAGCATTCATAGCTCTAATCAGCATGCAAATGAGTTCAAACAGATGCTGGGGTATCAAGGATAAGAAATCCTGGCCTTCTGATTGGAGGACTATCAAGTCAATCCTAATCAGATGAGTGACTGCCAAACAAGTCACTAACCAAATGGAAGAGTGGCTGCTAGGTTAGCCACTAGGCTTCAAGCGCTTATAATATTCATCAAATGAGTGTCGCAACACTTGAGGTTCTAATAAACCACGTTGAGTGACCGACAAGCGAGTCACTAATTCAAATGGAAGGGTGACTGTTGGGTAAGCCTCTAGCCTTCAATAGGTTCTGGTAACCATACTGAGTGACTGCCATGCAAGTCACTAATTCAAATGGAAGGGTGGCTGTTGGGTAAGCCTCTAACCTTCAATAGGTTCTGGTAAACCATACTGAGTGACTGACAAGCACGTCACTAATTCAAATGGGAGAGTGGCTGCTGAGTAAGCCACTAGCCTCCAAGCGCTTATTTCATTCATCGACCCTCGGGGTCGGTCTGGCATTAATGCTCTTTGAGTCATTCAATGCTGATAGTCAAATAGACCTCATCTTTGATGGCTTGCGTGATACACGCTAAGACCATTCTGACTAATTAGTCAGTACCATGCACAGGTAAGCAGTGCTATCAATGTGTATCATATGCCAATCATCCAAGAATAGGGCATTCAGCATGCTTACTAAACAGTTGCTAGCATAATTATGATCATGCACAAACTCAGCGACTCAAGCTCTGACCAATCTCATACTCATCATTCATGGCATGCCCTAAACAATAATCATATGCAAATGGGCAAGATTGCCAAGCATTCATTATGCTATCAATGTTTACATTTAAACATTCAACATGCATCAATCATAACCATGCATGTCACATATGGGGTGCAGTTTTCTTACCTTAGGTCCAAGCACAGGTTACCAACAAATGAGCCACAAGCACGATCCTGATCCAAGCCTCTAGTGTTAACCTAGTCACAACCACAAATGGTGATCCAATGAGTTCAAGTTCTAAAACTTAGCCTCCAAGACATCAATCCTCACTAATCCGGATAGTAAGAATGATCCCGAGGCCTAAAATCATGTTCCCGGGGTCAAAACACCCAAACGGGCTCAAAAGCCTGCCTGAGCCGCGGCCCTGGCACCCTGAGCCGCGGCCCCCAGCACCACCAGAAGCAAGCGCCGCGGCGCCCAACACCAAGGGCCGCGGCGCCCAGCAAGGAAAAACTAGGGTACCTGCTTCATCGAGCAAGGGCCGCGGCGCCCAAGAACAGGGCCGCGACCCAACTTCGGGGCAGCCATTTTCCCTTCGTTTTAACCTTTTAAAATCTCCCAAAAACATGTCTAAACATTCCCAAATCATTAAATCAAAGTTCCCAAACTCCCCAATGGTCCAAAACCACCAAAACCCGAGGTTCAAACAAACTAGAAACCCAACGATTCACAAAGCTCAATTCAAGCTTAAAAACTTTTAAAAACTTAAAACTTAAACTTGAATTACCTCCGATTGAGTTGTTTCCAACTAAATCCTCCGGCTAATAAGCTTCTAATTCTCCTTAGGATTGCTATGCCTCGATCCTCGCTTGATTCCGAGTCCTAGAACTCAAGTTACCTTCGAAAATGCGATCAGAAACGAAAGGGAACTTTAGGGAGAGAGAACGTACAGAACGTTCTTTTTATTTCCTTAAAAGGTTACTTCAAGCTTAAGTAGCTTCCAATAAAACCTAATGCTCGGGGTCCTGAAAATACCCCCGGGGACATTATAGTCAAAACTTCCAGAATTTCCCCCTGGTCTTACTAACTCCCAATTTATCACCAAATGTTAATTCCCATTACCCAATAACCCGGTAATGCTATAAATACCCCTTGACTTACTCCAAGTCAAGCTTAAATCCCGTTGTGACTTTCCCACTAGCTTACCTCCTAGGATCGTCTTGTGCTGGGTAACCCTGGCATAACCAGATAATAACAAAGCACCACGCCCATTTCACATATATGCCAAAAATGCCCGAAATGGCCAAAATATGAAAATCACCCAATTAATCACAAATGGGTTCACATGCATATTTAATACACCTAAACATGCATAATATCATTAAATAGCATAATAAAGCAATTATGGCCCTCCCGGCCTCCTAATCAAGGTCCTAAACCTTATTAGGAAATTTGGTGTTATCTGCATTGTACATTATCTATCAATGCAGAAAATGGGCTGCTCCAGTGCCTCACAAGATTAACTACTTGTTTGACTTGAAGACGAACCCTTCTCAGTGCAACTCGGGGTACTTCAACCATTATATGAGCGAGGGTACCAACACCTTCTTGGAAGAGATCTCTGGAAATGGCAAGGCGTTCAGATATGCCAACAACTATTTCTTCACTAAGGAAGCAGAGGCTAACTACTCCAAGTTTAAGCACGTTGGGCCTTTTTATAGACCACTCCTGACCCAAGATATAATAGTTAGGGCCAAGGCATTGATTTCCATGACCCCTGAGGAGAAGAATGTCAAGACCCGCGTTACTTCAGAGAACCTTAGGAAGGTCGGGCTGTTTCGTCCTACTATGGCCGATGTTCCGAATGACGATGGTTCCGAGCTCGTGAATGCCATAAATTCCTCGGGACCCATTCATGTCGAGGAGGTACCCTCTTTGCCTGTGCTAGCTGGATAGGAGGGTGATGAGGTGGGTGTATTTTTTGCATACTCATCGCTTGCTTCAGACGTCTTTGATGAGAGTATGTTCGAGCCCGATTCTCATTCAGAAGGTTCAACACTTTATCACTTTTATTTTATGATTCATCTATGCTTAATATTCTTCTAACATTTGATCTTCTTTTGCAAGCTCAGACATGTTTGGTTTTGTTCATACCCAGCAGAGGTCGACTCCCATCGAGGTCAGTCCTTCTATTCGAGCGGAAAAAATGGCTAGGGTTGAGGCTGAGTCGATAATGGAGGTTCCTCTCGAGGTGTCTCCTTCGACTCCTTTGGCGTCTAGTCCGATTCTTTTGGCATCTAGTCTTGTCACAGAGGTAGAGCCATCTCTGCCTACACCAGTTCCTCTGATTTTCACTGATGCAGGTGCTTCCTGTTCTGCGCCTGCTCCTTTATCTGAGCCACACCAGTTTGCTATACGGAACTTAGGTGCCCTCATGGAACGAGCATATCATCTGGAACATACGAAAATGCCTTTTAATGGGATTAAGAATAACGATTTGAGCACCATTCTAATGAAGTCACTCCTAGACATTCAGAGTGTGCGTCCTTTACAGTTTTCTTATTGTCTTGTTAGCTTGTGTTATGACGTTTATTTAACACTTATATGTTTTTTGCAGGCACTGATGCTGGTCTCTCATGTCCATGATAGGTCTGTGGAGTATACCTCTACGCTCTCCAACCTTCGTTCTGAGCTTGAAGCTGTCCACCGAGAGGTGCTGGATCTTAGGCGCATTCTCGTCTCTAGGGATGCTGACATTGCTTTGAAGGATGAAGTGACCAACACCCTCCGCAGTACCGTGGAACTCAAACAACAGGAAGTGACCGAGTTGACTCTTAGGATAACCCAAATGGAGGGGACACTTGTCGATCAACTCTGAAAGTTTGAAGCTGAGAAAGATAAGCTGATTGTTGACATGGACCAATTGCAGAAGGATGCTCTTGTCGAGAAGGAGCAAGAGGTCAAAGCTGTCCGGGACAAGGCTCGAGAGGAGTATTTAGAGACAAATTTCTCTTGCTTCTACTTGATCTGGAAGTCTAACAAAGATCTAAAATTGGATTTCCTTCCCGAGAAGACGCGAGCAAATGAGCTTAGGAAGTGTTTGGCTCGTGAGGCTGCCGAGGCTTAGGGTGGTTTTTTAGATGATACTCCTCGCCCTAGTTAGTCTTCTCTTGTCTTTTATTCTGTCTTTCTTTTCATGCCATTGGTGGGGCACCTTGTACTTGACAGTTTTTACATATGACATTTTATGCCTTTATGCTATTTTGTCATGAGTACTCAGTATATTGATTGAAATGTTTTATTTCCAATGCTTACTAAGTATATCAACTCACAACCTTCATTGGTTCAGGTATCCATATACTCTGGACACATGTATTTCACGTGCCATACTAACCTTTCTCTTTTATGTTTTTCATGCTAACAACCATGGTAATGTGAGTAGTATGATACTTCACCAAGTACCATGAACAAAATAGGTCAGGTCCCCATGGGTGATAGGCCGACCACCCAACAAGGTTGATGGATTGGTCGACCACCCTATAAGGGACATGGCTAGGAGTTTCTTCACAAATGCCTTTTTTTGTTTTTGTTTTTTGCACTTTTGGAACATATGTTGAACAAATGTCCTAGAAAAACTTAAGCTTGCTTAGTACTTAAGGTCACGCCCTCATTTCTTGTGTATACCTCGATCGGTATGTACTATATGCCCCCCAAGTGATCATGGATTTTAAAAGCCTTGGTCGCTTTGAATGGAATCAATAATGATCTCTACATGTTTTTCCTTTGACTGCTCATCTTCAACCTGAAGAGAATCTGATTTTGTTTCTTCATTCTCTGCTACAGTTTTTGCAGTTTTAACTCCAGGTGTCACAACATCAGAGTTTGTAGCAACAGAATGTTCCTCCAGAAAGCTCCTAATTTCTTCTTCTGTTGAAAATTCTGAAAAATCTTTTGTATCATCAATTACAACATTAGCTGACTCTAAAACAGTTTGAGTTCACATGTTGTATACACGATAGGCTCTGCTATTAGCTGAGTAACCAAGAAACACTCCAACATCACTCTTGGCATTGAATTTGCCAAAGTTTTCACGATCCCTTAACATGTAGCACATGCAACCAAAAATGTGAAAATAACTTACATTTGGTTTCTTACCTTTCCAAATCTCATAGGGAGTATTGAAAGTACCCGGTCTAGGAAAAACACGATTAATGGTATAAAAGCAGTATTGATAGCTTTTGCCCACAAGCGTTTTGTCAACTTTTTGCTATTCAACATGATTCTAGCAATCTCCTGCAAAATACTATTCTTCCTATCCCCCACCCCATTTTGTTATGGGGTTTTAGGAGTAGAAAACTCACGAGTGATACCATAAGATTTACAAAAAATCATCATACACAAAATTTTCGAATTCTTTACCATGATCACGAGAGCCCCCTGTCTGGGTGCCAGGGGCGGGCTGCGACTTCCCCTTGAGGGTCGCGGCGCGCCTGCCAAACAGAGCCCAGTGAAGGCTCTGGGATTCACTCAAGTCGCGACTTGCATGAACTCGGTCGCGACTTGACCTCGTGAACCCAACTCCCCTGCATATTATTCAACCCAAACTCAGCCAAAACTTATCAAATAAATCCCCAATCTCACAACCAAACATTAATAAAACATTACAACCAATCTAACAATAAAACCCAAGCTTTATAACACCCAAAACATCATAAATTACTTAATCCTTAAATCAAAATATCAAGCTTATAAACCATTTTAAAAAACAGAGGAAAAACCTTAAAGTTCAAGCTGAAAAATCATTACCTCAATCCCAAAATTATCCCTAAGCTTCACTCACACCAAAACCCAGCTCAAACAGCCTCAAATCTCCAAAAGTTCAAGCTTCAAAATCAACCGAGTGAGAGATAGAGAGAATGATCGAGAGAAAGAAAAGAGAACTCTATTTTTTCCTGTGTAATTCTATAGCCTTCCTTGGCTGAGTTTATTTAATGGTCTAAATGACCAAAATGCCCCTAGGGCCAAATTAATCCTTCAAAGCTAAGCAAGGGAAAAATTGTCATTTCCCACCTATCTCGTTAATCATAATTAACGTCATCCAATTCCCGTCATTCCCAATATCCTTAAATAATTATCAAATCATATCCCATTACTCGCTTATGCCCGGTAATGTGCTAAGCGCCAAATTACCCCTAGGCTCATCCCGAACCCGGTAATTAACCTCGTTATGACCAAACCGCTAACTTACATCCTAGGATCGTCTCATGCCGAATAGCTCAGACATATCCACATAATAATGTGGTCTCACCCATATATCACATACATGCACATAAATATACAAATACGCCCTCAACGACCAAAATTACGAAAATGCCATTCTTATAAGAAGTGGGCCCACATGCATGCAATTATCATCATATAATAATACAGTTCACATAATCATGCATATAATCACATAATAATGCATTAAATCAATTATGGCCCTCCTGGCCCCCTAATCCAGGCACTAAGCCACATTAGGGAATTTGGGACATTACAACTATCCTCTCCTTACAGAAATTTCGTCCTCAAAATTTACCTGAACAGCTTGGGATACGGACTCTGCACATCTGACTCTAGCTCCCATGTTGCTTCCTCGACCTTGTTGTTCCTCCATAATACCTTAACCAAAGGTATAGTTTTATTCCTCAGGACCTTGTCCTTTCTGTCTAGTATTTGGACTGGCTGTTCCTCATAGGAGAGATCTGCCTCAAGCTCTAGATCCTCGTAATTCAATACATGAGTCACATCTGATACTTATCTTCGAAGAGCTTATTTATGAAATACGTTATGCACGACCGACAATTCCGGTGGTAAGGAAAACCTATAGGCCACCTAACCAATTCTCTCTAGGATCTCAAATGGACCTACAAATCTAGGACTCAACTAGCCCTTTTTCCCAAACCTTCTCACCCCTTTCCATGGAGAGACTCTAAGGAAGACATAGTCTCCCACTTGGAACTCCACGTTCCTGCATTTGGGATCAGCATAACTTTTCTGTTTGCTTTGAGAAGCTAGCATCCGAGCTCTAATCTTCTTAGTGGCCTCATTGGTCCTCTGAACTTCCTCAAGACCCATGTATCTTGTTTCTCCTGTCTCATCCCAATGAATGGAATATTTGCATTTCCTACCATACAACATCTCAAAAGGAACCACCCTAATGGTCGACTGATAGCTGTTATGTAGGAAAACTCTTCAAAGGCAGATACTTAATCCAGGACCCACCAAAGTCTAGCACACATGCACACATCATGTCCTCTAATATCTGGATTGTCCTCTCAAATTGTCCATCGGTCAGAGGATGATAAGCAGTAAAGAACTTCAACTGTGTACCCATAGACTTCTGTAAACTTCCTCAAAACTTGGAGGTGAATGTGGGGTCCCGATCTGACACGATCGACCTCGGTGCCCCATGAAGGCGCACAATCTCTCACACATAGAGATCTGCATACTGGTCAATTGTATAAGTAGTCTTCACTGGTTAGAAGTGAGCTGACTTGGTGTATCAATCCATAATAACCCACACTGAATCATGTTGACCCACAGTCCTGGGTAATCCCACCACGAAATCCATCGTGATGTCCTCCCATTTCCACTATGGGATGTCCAAAGATTGTAATAGCCTTGCTGGTCTATGATGCTCAGCCTTGACCTATAGACATGTCAAGCACTTAGCTTCATACTCTGCCACATCCTTTCCTGGGTGATACAAGATTTCACAATCATAATCTTTCACTAACTCCTCCCAATGCCTTTGTCTCATGTTCAGGTCTTTCTGTGTGAAGAAGTACTTCAGGCTTTTGTAGTCGGTGTAAATCTCACACTTCTCCCCATAAAGATAATGTCTCCATACCTTTAATGCAAAGACCACAGTCGCCAACTCTAAATCATGAGTGGGGTACCTCTGTTCATACTCTTTCAATTGACGTGAGGCATAAGCAATCACCTTCACCGACTGCATAAGAACACAACCCAAACCTTGATGTGAGGCATCACAATACATCACAAACTTCTTCTGATTTTTTGGAAGACTCAGAAATGGAGCTGTAATCAACCTCTGCTTCAGTTCTTGGAAGCTGTTCTCACACTTGTCTGACCACACAAATTTATGATTCTTGCGTGCAGCTCCATCAATGAAGTGGAAATCTTTGAGAATCCTTCCACGAAATGTCTATAATAACCGGCCAACCCAAGGAAACTTCTAACCTCTGAAGTTTTCTTTGTCCTTGGCCAATCCCTGACCGCCTCTATCTTGACTGGGTCCACCTTAATCCGCTCCTTACTAACAATGTGCTCAAGGAAAGTTACCTGAGATAACCATAACTCACACTTCTTGAATTTTGCAAAAAATTTGTGTTCCCTCAGTTTCTGTAGAACTAACCTCAGATGCTGCTCATGTTCTGGCTCTGACTGAGTATAAACCAGAATATCATCAATGAAGACAATCACAAACTGGTCCAAATAATCCTTGAACACTCTGTTCATCAAATCCATAAAAGCATCTGGGGAATTAGTCAACCCAAAGTACATGACTAAGAACTCATAATGCCCATATCTGTTGCGAAAGGCAGTCTTCGGTATATCTCCCTCCTTGACCCTCAGCTGATGATAACCAAATCGAAGGTCTATCTTAGAGAATACCCTTTTACCCTGCAACTGATAAAACATATCATCTATCCTTGGCAGATGATACTTGTTCTTGATTGTTAACTTATTCAGTTCTCTGTAATCAATACACATCCTTAGAGAACCATCCTTCTTTTTCACAAACAAAACTGTTGCAACCCACGGCAAGACACTAGGTATGATAATACCTAAGTCTAACAACTCCTGCAGCTGTAACTTTAGTTCTTTTAATTCTGCTGGGGCCATTCTCTAAGGTGCTCTAGACACTGGCTCCATCCCTGGTGCAAGTTCAATCACAAATTCAATCTCTCTATGTGGTGGCAACCTTGGTAAATCTTCTGGAAACACATCAAGAAACTCACAGACTAGTCTGGTCTCACTGGCATGACCTGAGTGGTATCCAACACACTGGATAAGAATTCTATGCAACTTCCTTGCAATAGATCTCTAGCCCTCAAAACAAAAATCATAGGTATGCGAGGTCCATGCACAGTGCCAACAAATACAAAAGGGTCCTCACCTTCAGGCTCAAAGGTGACCATCTTCCTTCTGCAATCTATGGTTGCCCCCATATTTCACTAACTAGACCATACCCAGAATCATGTCAAAGTCAGTCATAACTAACTCTATCAAATCCACTGACAACTCTCTGCCCTCCACTGTCACTGGCAAAGATCTGACCCATCTCCTGGATACTACTAACTCCCCAGTGGGTAATAAGGTCCCGAACCCCACAACATAATAATCACATGGTCTACATAGTCTATCAATAATTCTACTAGCAACAAAAGAATGTGTAGCACCAGAATCAATCAAAACAATATAAGGGGTTCCAGCACTAAAAATGTAACGACCCAAAATCACTAATATGGCTTAAGGGCCTTGCTTAGTGTGCTGGGAGGGCATAATTGGTTTATGTGTGAATTTATTAAATTAACGTGTGATTATATGATAAACATGTTATATGGCTATGTGAATGTAAATGTGGTTATATGTTATATCTGTGAGAACCACATTATTATGTGGGTAAGTCTGCAGCGTGTGACTCGAGGTGATCCTAGGGAGCTAGTTAGCGGGAAGTCACAACGGAGCTTAATGTTTGACTTAGGGCAAGTCAAGAGGTAATTCAGGTATTAGATGATTATTTGGGTTATGGAAATAAATATATGGAGATATATTTGAGGTCAGGAAGCCTAGGCGGGAATATTGGGGAATTTTACCATTTTGCCCTCGGGGACGTTTTCGGTACCCCAAGCCCCGGGATTAACTTAATTAATCAAGGTTAGACTAAGTAAAATAGAAACCAGTAGAAAAAAAACCCAAAACCAACCCTTTAATGTTCTCTTCTCCTCTCTTCTCTTTTCTCTCTCAAGAAGGCTATAGGAATCTAAGGAGAATTAGCTGGAATTCTGTGTTTTGAGTTGAGTTTGTGAGGGATTAGCTTAGTTCTAAATAAGGGACACTCAATCAGGACCAAGGTAAGAACTAAATTTCATTCTTGAGCACTATAATTATGAGTTTTGGCTGAGCATTAAAAGTGTTTATGTTTTTGATGTTTAAGGGCTGAATTGAAGCTGAGAAGCTTGAGTTTTAGCTCATAAATTGTTAAGGAAGTGGTTCATCAAAGAAGGTAAGTTTCAATTCGTAATTTAGAGTCTAAAATCTGAGTTTGCATGACTGGTTTTAGAGCTCTTGAGCTACTGGGTTTCAGAAATCCAAAATGGGAATTTAATGAGTTTTTAAACTAGGTTTCTGTTGGATTTAGTCTCTCGAACCATGTTGGGAGTCTTGTGATCAATGGGTTTTGGAATTAGGGTGATTTGGGGTGGTTTTTAGCAAGGTTTGGAGGCTAGAAATGGTGGTTTTTGTGGGCATGAAGGGTTGGGCCGTGACTCTGTTCTAGAGTGCCGCGGCCCTGTGAAGCAAAGAAGTGCCAAGGGGGCTTTGTAGTGGGGAGTCGCCGCGACGCCACAAGGCAGGGCCGCGGCGCGTGTCTGTCTTTAGAGAGGCTTAGCCTCTGTTTCAAGGGTGGGCCGCGGCTAGGTTTCAAGGGCCGCAGCCCTTAAGGGAATCTTTGTTCCTTTGGAGGTTTTAAGAGCGGGAACCTAACCTAAGGTGCTCGGGATCGATTCCACCACCGTGTTTGGTGGAATTCGATGTTCCGGAAGCTAGAACTCCATTCGAAAATATTAACGCGATTATTAATGGTACTCTCTATCTTGGTTGTGACTAGGTATTAAGCTAGGGCTCAGGAAGCGGATCGTGTTCGAGAGGCGTCGATCGTAATCAGTGAACTTGGAAATTAAAGGTAAGAAAACTGCACCCGGTTGTGGAATTATAATGGGACTAAGGGTTCCCTATTTTGTATGCTTTGTAAAGGATGGTATTATGCCATGTAAATAGTAAACCAATGGCCTAAGAGTGTCGAAGTTTACACTAGCGCATAGAGCGCGACTCGGCCATTGGTAGCTGAGGATAGCTTGTTATGCACTGAGCTCGGTTTAAGCGGGCCAGAGTCAGTGGGGTAAACAGAGGGTGCGACCTTAAGTGTCGAACCTGACTATTATATGGTTTGTTTGCTATTATTGTTTGGTGGATTGTTATGCTGAATAGTTGGGTGATGATTAGCTTACTCTTTGGTTGAGTCTCCATGCTTTGTGAATATTGTGGTATGTTAAGTGTATGAACGTGTTGAAAGGGTTATCCAAATATTATTATTGCTTGTTATGTAATATGATATGTTTTCTTGCTGGGCCTTGGCTCACGGGTGCTACGTGGTGCAGGTAAAGGCAAGGGCAAACTTGATAAGCCTTGATTTGGAGAGCTCTGAGAGCAGAATGTACATGAGCATCTGCTCAGCCGCCACGGTTGAGAGTGAGACAGGAACAGGAGAACCAGAAACGTCCGTTTTGCCTTAGAGTGACTAACGATTGTTTAAACTTTGGAAATTTTGTAAACTGATTTTTGAACGCTGTTCCTTTTTGGGATCCCATGTGTAAAATGTTTAATTGTATGAAATGTACCTTTTTGAGACCAAACCCTTTTAACCCTAGAACATTAATGGTTTTAGTGACACGTTTTAACTAAATGACTTGATTAGCAAGTCCTGCACCTTTATAAGTACATTGTGTAGCGGTCTTGGCTATCCAGGGCGTTACAAAAAAGCTGACCTAAAACTACTGAGGGACAAGCCTATGCTTCTGCCTGAGTCAATGCTAACACTGGAGCTAGGGCTGAGTTGTACGCCTTTCTTGCTCTCGGGTAGTCCTTCTTCAAATATCCCACTACTTCGCATAAAAAGAAAGCTCTTGCCCGACACTCCCCTAGATGGTGCCTCTTGCACCTAGGGCACTCAGGAAAAGTCCTTCAGGCCTCACTGCTGCTCTGGCAGCCCATTGTAATGCCACGTGGTCACCTGTTAGGGCTTGGAGCTGGGAAGGCATTAAGAGCCTTCCTCTTCTGATCACTGGGGCTTTCGCCCCTATCTGTACCCATAAATGGAGGTCCCACCCTCCTAATGTCTCTCCTGGATGCATTATCACACTAGATCTTGTTCTCTGTGCTCTCAGCTGTGAGCGCCTTCTCAACCACCCGTGCATAAGTAGTAACTCCAAACATAGTGGTAATACGAACATCAAGGGTTATCCTAGGCTGTAGCCCTTGGAGAAACTTCTCTCTTCTGGTCCCATCAGTGGGCACCATCTCCATTGCAAAATTTTCCAGCTTGTCAAACTATAAAGCATACTCAGTTATTAACAGACTTCCCCGAAACAGCTTGATGAACTCTTCAGCTTTTGCAGCCCTGATGGCATCATTATAGTACTTCTCATTGAACAGAGTCTAAAACTCTTCCTAACTTAGGGCAATGACATTTTTGGTATGGGATATCACTTCCCACCAAATTCGGGCATCCTCCCAAAACATATATGTGGCACAAGCCACCCTCTCATTACCAGACACCCTCATAAAGTCAAGGATGGTGGTAACCATGCTCATCCATTGCTTAACCTTAGCTGGATCTGCATTACCCTAAAAAACTAGAGGGTGTTGTTTCTTGAACCTTTAATAAAGAGGTTCCCATTTACTTCTTGCCTCTGGCAGCTGCTCAACTGTTAGCACTGTTACAGGTGGTGCCTCTGGCAATATGTTCCATGCAGGAACTTGTTGTCTCAGGAGGCAGATTTCTTCTTCCTGCCTGGTTACTCTGGCTTGTAAATCAGCAAGCAACTGCTGCCAGATTTCAGGAGCTGGCTAAGGGATCTGACTCTGGTCACTTTCCTGACCCTGTCTATCATTCTGCCCCTGATCTACCTGGCCAGCTGATGATTCTATCTGCCTTGGAAGCATACTTTCAACCTATACCTTGGTGTAATAATCAATACAGCCAGTTAGGTAGTGATAACTAAACCTCTTGTCGCCTCACGATCCAAGATAAAAAAGAATCCATCCTTGTTCCACATTCATGCTAATAGGCATGTCGATTCATGATCATAATATTTAACATTTAGCACTTAATAGTTAACAATTAACAATGCTAATAAGCATGTTCTAGCAATATCAGTGCTAATAAGCACATTCTTGCTCATCATGCAGCAGTCAAGGGCCAGCCCTATTACTGTGTCTCATGCAGGCATATAAAGAATTTATATTCTATTTAAGTAGTTAAACACATAACTGCATAAATAGTTACCATACCATGAGTCGAGCTTGTCTTCAGTGGCGAGTGTACATGCCCAGCCAGTCTACAGGAACCCTAAACCTTGGCACACTCTCATACTAAGTTATAACGCCCTGGTTAGCCAAGACCGTCACACTGTGCACTTTAAATAGTGCTTAACTCGCTAAACGAGTCATTAGGCCATAAACGAGCATCTAAGTGTTACTAATTTGCCAGGGTGAAAAATCTCGGTCAAAAGGAATGGACATATTTTATTTAAAACGTTAAACTGTACATGGGATCCCATAAAAGTGTTTACAAATTTGTTTACAATCCAAAATGGTCATTACATTTCAAAAGTTACAATATGCCGACCTAAGCAAAAAAAATAGGGTTAAACCCTAGTTCCTTTGAGAAACACCTTGGCCGTGGTGGTTAAGCGGTCGCATATGTACACATCGCCAGCTAAGCTCTCCACTCAAGGCTGGGTAAGCTTATCTTTCCCTTTACCTGCACCACATATCACCCGTGAGCCAAAGCTCAACAAGAAAACTTATTACTGAATGTATACAATATAAATAAATGAATAAATGATCATGAAATCATTTTGGGGCTTCAGCCCTAATCGGACGATGACTGTTAAGTCATTCTGGGGTCCTGTGCCCTGAATTGATGACTAGTAAGTCATTATGGGGTCCTGTGCCCTGAATAGATGACTAATAAGTCTCTCGGGGGTCCTGCGCCCTAAGCCATGTGACGATCAAGCCACCTGAGCCTTTCAACGTGACTCTGAGTAGCTAGTCATAGACTAGCCAAGCGCTTTAGTTTTCTTCGACCAATAGGTCGGTCAAGCATTTAATGCTCATGTTGATGAGATCTATTCATTTCGGCCTGTGTTAAATACACTAATGCTGTTCTTGACTCATAAGTCAATTCCATACGACCAATGCTCATTACCATTGTCAATCATGAGTGATAAGTCAGAGCTTCACGACCAGTACTAAAGACCATTGCCGTTTCTGACAAATAAGTCAGTGCCATTTATAAGTAAGCAATGCTGCCAGGCATTTACAATGCAATCAATGTACATATTTATAGAGCACTCAACATGCCTCATCAATAATCAAGTATGTCACATACTGGGTGCAGTTTTTTTACCTTAGACTTGAACGTAAAATAAATAAAGAATGACCCTTGAGAACGATCCTGCCTTTAGGCCCTTAGCGGTCACCTAATCATAACCAAATATGAAATCCCATCAATAAAATGAGTAATAAAAGATTTATGGACTAAAACCCAGCTCCCAAGACCTCGAATCCTACTAAAACGGTTAGTAAATTCGATCCCGAGCCTTGAAATTCAAAACCCGTGCCAAAGACTAAACAAAAACACAGCTGGCTCAAAGAGGACAAGCGGGCCACGAACTTCCCCCAAGGGCCGCAGCGCTCCCCCAAGACAGAGAGCCCCCTGTCTGGGTGCCAGGGGTGGGCCGTGACTTGCCCTTGAGGGTCGCGCGCTTGCCAGATAGAGCCCAACGAAGGCTCTGGGGTTAACACAAGTTGCAACTTGCATGAACTCGGTCGCGACTTTACCCCGCGAACCCAACTCCCCTGCATATTCTTCAATCCAAACTCTGCCAAAACTTATCAAATAAATCCACAATATCACAACCAAACATTAATACAACATTACCACCAATCTAACAACAAAACCCAAGCTTTATAACACCCAAAGCATCATCAATTACTCAATTCTAAAATCAAAATATCAAGCTTATAAACCATCTTAAAAACAAAGGAAAAAACTTAAAGTTAAAGCTTAAAAATCATTACCTCAATCCTAGAATTATCCCTAAGCTTCACTCAAACCAAAACCCAGCTCAAACAGGCTCAAATCTCCTAAGGTTCAAGCTTCAAAATCAACCGAGTGAGAGATAGAGAGAGTGATCGAGAGAAAGAGAAGAGAACTCTGGTTTTGCCTGTGTAATGGTCTAAATGACCAAGATGCCCCAAGGGCCAAATTAATCCTTCAAAGCTAGGCAAGGGAAAAATTGTCATTTCCCACCTATCTCGTTAATCATAATTAACGTCATCCAATTCCCGTCATTCCCAATATCCTTAAATAATTATCAAATCATATCCCATTACTCGCTCATGCCCAGTAATGTACTAAGTGCCAAATTACCCCTAGGCTCACCCTGAGCTCGGTAATTAACCCTGGTATGACCAAATCGCTAACTAGCATCCTAGGATCGTCTCATGTCGAATAGCTCAAACATATCCACATAATAATGTGGTCTCACCCAATATCACATACATGCACATAAATATATAAATACGCCCTCAACAGCCAAAATTACTAAAATGCCCTTCTTATTAGAATTGAGCCCACATGCATGCAATTATCATCATTTAATAATATAGTTCACATAATCATGTATATAATCACATAATAATGCATTAATCAATTATGGCCCTCTCGCCCCCCTAATCCAGGCACTAAGCCACATTAGGGAATTTGGGACATTACAGACAGGACCCATAAGATCCATGTGTAGCAATTCAAGCACTCTAGTAGTATTAATATCAGAAATACTTTTATGTTTTGTTTTCAATTGCTTACCAAGTTGGCAAGACTCACACTTACCCACTGATTCTTTACCCAATCTATGTAAACCACGAATAATACCTGCAGAAGATAATTTTTTCAAGGTTTTGAAATTTATGTGGCCCAGCTTCTCATGCCACATGTCAGTATTGTTACCTAAGCTGTATAACACATAACAAATGCCATAAGTGTATAACGATTATCATTAGATCTAAAATCTTCAAGAATACAATCACCATCAGAATTCAAGACATAACAATTTTCTCTATCAAAGTTAACAATGTAACCTTGATCACAAATTTGACTTATGCTAAGCAAGTTCCCTTTAAGTCATTCTACAAGCATAATGTTCTTAAGGTGTTGTAACCCTGGATAATTCAAGGTTCCCATACCAATCACATTACCAGACACACCAGTTCCAAATGTCACAGACCCACATTGCATCGATTTGATGTTTATGAGTATTGTTCTATCATCTATCATGTGCCTGAAACAACCACTATCAAAGTACCACAGATTAGACACAACAGATCTTTCTTCGAAGTCAACGAAACACACATTATTTTTGACCTAAACTTGTTTAATAGTGGATTGTCTCTTTTCAGGATTTTTAAATTTCTGAAAATATTTGAAATTAAACATGTTTTGCAATGTAAAGCATTTGGGACATATATGACCTTTAATACCACACAAATGACAGATAGGTATAATTTTTTTTACCCTTTCTTGGGCTTGGAAATTTTTACCTGAAGGTATCATTTCTGTTTGTCCAAGAGAACTTTTGTTGCAGCAGACACCTGCAAAAAACCATCAAAAAAACCAGTAGCAATTTTTCGGCTTTAACAAACTAAGAGGGTGTTTGGCATTGTTTTATGTTTTCTGTTTTCAAAATTGTGTTTTAAAAAATGAGAATAGAAAACAGTTTTTGTAGTTTTCAAAATATAATGGTGTTTGGCTATTGTTTTCTAAAAACACTTTTCAAAAACCAAAAAACCAAAAACATGTTTGGATGATATAGAAACAAGCAGTTTTTAGAAAACATATTTTTTTTACAATAATTGTTTTAATACTTATTATTATGATTTTTTTAATAAGAATGCAATATGTCACATACATATTTAATCTAACTTAGTTATAATATTGCTAATTTTCATATAAATTAACAATATATCATATTGTTTGAAAAAATATATAATCTAAAAAATATCTAAATAATTTTTACAAGTAAAATATTAATAAAATATTATAATGCTTAAAAAATATGAGAAATTTTAAATTTTAAATAAAATATTTAATCTAAAGTATATAGAAAATCACCATTAATCTACAATATGTCCCCATAAACACAATTTGAATACTAAAATTATTTTATAGTAATAGAATATAGTTGACTAATTTATATTATTATAAGCTGTCCACATAGCTTGAGCAATACGATCTCGACATCTTGCCATTGCTGCAGTAGATTCATCAGATAAATTGACTTCACATCTTGACACACTAGTGTTAGCTTCCTCTAAGTTGTCTTCACCCTCAAGTTCTTTCTCTTCCCATTCTCTAAACATATGATCATACTGTGTGCGTTGACGAATAAAATTATGAAGAGTGCAGCAAGCAATAACTATCAAAGGTTGTCTACTCAATTTTTAAGGTGGCATCATCTTCAATATAGGAAAACGTGCTTTCAGTACACCAAAGCACCGTTCAATGACATTCCTAAGAGAAGAATGCCTATAATTGAATAGTTCTTTCATACCACGTGGTCGATTACGTCCACTATTGTATTCTTGCAAATGATATCTTTCACCACGATATGGTGGGAGAAAACCTTTTGTGCATGGAAACCCAGAATCCAAAACATAGTATTCACCTACATAATAAAACATGTCAAAAAGAAAAATTAGTTTTCTATATGCACCATCACATAAATTATAAAATAATAATTCAATCCTAGGCTTTCAATACTTTCTTTAGGCAATGAAAACTTATATTTAGGTTGCGTAATTGCATCTATAAACACCCTGGAATCATTTGCGGTGCCCTCCCAACCAGCAGATACAAACGTAAAGAACATTTCAATGTTACAAGCACACAAGACATTTTGTGTTACCACATTTTTTGGGCCTCTGTAACTGACTTGCTTATCTGTAGGGACACATGCACTCACATGTGTTCCATCAATGGCACCAATGAAATTCTGATAGTACAAAAATCCAAAACCATTATAAACATTTATCGAAGAAAAATGTAAACTAAAAATATGTGAAAATACAATTTATATATAAAGTTATAATACATTGGATGTATATTAAGTACCTGAAACCATGGGTAGTATTTTGAGGAGTTGACAATATGAGAAGGTAATGGAGATTGAGTTGGTCGAATGATATCCTGTCCTAATTTACATATTGCCTTTAATGTTAAATGGAAGTGCCTATCAATAGTTTCAAGCGAATGTTGAAATCGGTCAGCTATAAGTCTCATTCCCACATTTTGACCAACAATTATAAGGAAAATGGCAACTGCTTCTTCAACTTTAATCTCTCGTGTGTCCTTAATGTATTCCTTTAGTTTTAAACAAGTACATAGCTCGATGAATACATTTTTATCCATTCGCAATAATTCATAGCATGTTCTCTCATGACCACCTAATAACTCTCTCTCAAAATCTTCTCCACATAAAGAAGATGTTCTTTGAGGGATTTTCTCGATAAACTTTTCATTGTAATCACTTAAAAAGTTTAGCATCAAAAAATCTGAAAAATCATCAAAATCACTATCTACAGAAGATGAACTAGAATCATCCATTTGATTACTCTAAATCCTGCAAATTATTTGACATGCATAAAAAACTTAGAAAAAAACAATACATATTTGAAACCAATAACAAAGTCTCCACTAGATTATCTTAACATAACATACTATAATAATGTCAAGCACACATAAAGTAAAACTCAAAGCCTACACAGTCAAACATATCACAGTATAGTCAAAGCCTATCTAACCAAGCTCTCTTTCTAATAGTAGACATATTAATAAAAATCTCTCTCCAATCTGGATCCTTAAATTTCTCAACAGCTTTCATGTAGGCATCATCACTGACTTCTTCCATTCCTTCGAGGATTTGCATACAATTTGTGAGAGAAAACTCATGATTTTGGCTTCCTCCTCCTTCGGTTGTACTCTTGTATTTTTTAGCTTTAGCTAAAGTGGCCTCTGCTCTTACTTTAGCTACCTCAGTCCATGCAACAATTGCATCACTCATTTGTTGTGATCTTTGTCTCTTAGCTCTTCGCTCTGTACTTGTAGTTGTTGAATTTTTTGTTGAACGTTTAAAAACATCATCAACAAGCCGAGAGCAACTAGTAGAATCATTCTCATCAATATCATGGGCGTCTATGCGATCAAATTCATTCTCCATTTCCCTTTCATCATCAGTGTTGGGCAGACCTGAAGCAGCAGAACGATGGAACTGACCAGTGGCAGTTGACTTACTAAAAATTAGTTCCAACAATCTTGCGATATTGTGTTGCCTTTGGGTGTGCCTAAAATAAAAAAGAAAACTAGTTTCATCACTTAATTTGATTCAAGACTAATTTTTTTTATATAAATAATAGACTTAGTTTGTTCTTACCCTTAGATAATTCTGCCATATTTCCTCAGAAGCAACCACAGTATTGGTTTCATGATCCCATCCAAATCTAGTTTGTTTCAACAACTCAGCAAACTCGCGATACTTAGTGCGCAACCTATTGAACTTTTGCTTAATTTGTTTAATTAAGTATTTCCTCTTACTTTTAATTTGCAACTCAAGAATTTTCGCCCATGTTTTTGAGCCAAATTGACCACTTGCCATATTTCCTTTATTCACTTCATCAACCAAATTATCGATGAAAATCTTCTCTACGGTTGGTCCCCATAAACATGCATCATCAACATCTGTGATCTCAATGGCCATATTTCAAATTTAGCAATATTCCATAACATAAATTATCTTAGAGCATAGCCAATATAAGACACTAAACACAAATATTATAATCAATAAATCCTATTTATTTCCTATTAGCTCATAACCCCACTCCTTCAGATCATCCCCTGTCATTTCCTACACAATCATATGATAAAGGAAAGGTCTCTAATGAGGCAATAGTCAAACAAAACACTTCAACTTTGGCCATTGCATATTTCCCAATGCATAATGCCATATAGAAGAGCAATCTAGCATGTCAACCTAGAAAATCAACATTGTTATGTTTTCTCTTTCCAAAATCTATTCCAAGAAAATCCATTGCATTGGACAACTCCCTACTCTCAACAGAAGCATCTTTATGTAATGAAAAAAATATAAATCCTTACAAATTTATACACATAGAAATTTTTTACAGTCAAATATGATTACTCTAGAATGTAATCTTGACTATTCATTTATGCTAATAGGCAATGTTGATAAATAAGTAGAAATGTTGCATATATATATACCCTAATATATATCACAGTAAAATTTTATGTAACATAGGATTAATAAAGGTGATCAAAGTAGTTTATATTTTAGTGTAACGGTGAACTTATGAACTTCAAGTTGAGACAAACACATAGCAATACAAAAAGAATAACATAAATTAAAATAAGATTGTCAAGCAATACATTGATATAATAATCAATTCAATTGAAAGATTAGAGAAAAATAATGCAATAATTACAAATTTTACCTGAAATAAGAACACCCACTTTACTCAATGTTCCACATTTGCCAGACAAGTACTTTCGGGGGTTGCATCCTGAACCTAGAACTAGAAGTGAATCTGAAAGACGGCAACGAAACAATGATTAGTAACATAAGGAACTTGAAGTTGCAGAGGTTTAATGAAACTATCCTTTAGATTTTTTTCTTTGTGAAGATAGAAAACTTTGAATGAAGTCAGCTGGATATGGAAAAATTGAACTGGCAAATTCTTACTTGATGTTTTTCCATTTATATAAATTCTAATGTTGGTTGTGTTATCATAAATATTATTGTTATTGGGTATGAGGGTAGCCACTAGCTACCACCAAATGCTTTGGCTTTGTAGAGTCCTTTCCTACTTGCATAGGATTATATGAAAGAACACTTGTATCCTTGAAGATACATATGGCACATGTCCACAGCTTCTGCTTAAGACTTTACTATTCAGCCATTTTTTGCAGTTAAAGAAATATTTTTTTGGCATATAACTGAGTGGTCTAGAGGACTGCTGGTATGAATACAAATGGTATCACAGAGAGCAAGTGTCCTCTGACTGCTAGTATTAAATGGTATGTTCTTTAATATTTAATTATTCCTTATTTCAATTGTATGCCTTCCTAAACATGAGGGCAGTTGGTTCATTATTACTGAATTGTAGAAAAAGTCTCACATAAGAAATCTACCTATCATGTGTGCATATTTTTCTTTGATACCAATTTTGATAAATATCTATAAGAGATGTCAAGTAATGACCACTACTTTTCCAAGAATAAACTGAGGAGTCCAGCTCACCTAAAGAACAGGGTATATATATACCCAACACCCATAAAGAACAGAGTATATATATAAACAGAGTATATATATACCTAACACCCATAAAGGAATTATACAACTATACTAACTGAATTTCCTCATTAAACCAAATAGATACCCATAAAGAAATCCATGACTATACATATCAGACACTCATACCCAGCGTATCTGCTAAATGGCGAAACGACAAGGAAGAACTATACATTTATGTTTATATAAATATATAGAAGGAGATACCTTAAAAACCCAGGCGAATGGCAGAGTGAAGGTCTAGCTGCAACATCAAGATATGATCTGCAAGAGAGGATCAGAGACAGATGTTAAATCAGAAGAGAAAAAAAATTAGGGCACCAAAGTGTGTAAGATAAGAAGAACACACAATTAAAATGTTGAGAGAATTCGTTTCAGTCAGCAGTACAGAAGAGAACAATTGATTTGTGCGTGAAGAATGTCCTCAGAGACGGAGAGATGGAGGAGAAGGAGCTCAGAGCTCCATTAAATTTCATTGACTGCTTCTTCCATTTTCGTCGAGAGAGAAAATGAGATTACTGAGAACAACTTTTGAAAACATAAATGAGGTGTTTTCTAAATTCTTGTCTTTTTTAACTTAGTTTTTTAAAAACTGTTCTCAAAAAACAAAGCCAAACACATCATTTGTTTTCCAAAAACAATTTTCTATTTTTTAGAACAGAAAATTGTTTTTGAGTTAAGGAGCCAAACAGGCCCTAAGTTTTCTCATTCGTTGAGATCCAGTGTATCCCAAACCAGCATGAATCCTCTGACCAATGTTCTGAATATCCTAAAAAACCGAAGAACCTGGATTTAGCATTTTTACATTTCTTTTTACGCTTTCAAGTTCTTTTTTCAATTTGTTTTTTTCCTATTTTTCGGTCATAAGACTAGACTCAAAATTTCTGTTACTAATTTGAAGCTCATTATTTTTTCCCAATTAAATTTTTGATAGTCTTGGTCATTGATCAATTTTCAGAACAGACATCCAACCACTTACCATGTATTTCCTTGTACGTTTTAGCCAAGGAATCTTCATCCAATTCTGATTCATCAGAATCAAACTCTGCTTCAACAGAAGGCTCATTTTTCAGATCACTATTGCTTACTTCCTTACTTCCCTGCATAAAGATTGACATACTAGAAACAATAGAAGTTAAAGCAACATTTGTCAATTCATTATCATTACTATCCGAATCATCATCACTCCAAGTCACATTCAAACCCTTTTTATTCTTTTTAAGAGTATTAACACATTCAGATTGGATGTGTCCAAAACCCTCACATTCCCTACATTGAATACCCCTTTTATTGTTAGAAACAAATGGTTTTGAAGACGTATTTCCTCTAGGAAATTTCAAAAAATTATTTTTATTTTTATTGCTCACTTTTTTCATGAATTTTTGAAAATTTCTAGTCAGCTAAGTCATTTCATCTTCATCTTCACTGTCAGAACATTCTTTTTCAGAAATCTTGAAAGCAATACCTTTATTTTTATTATTTGGTGGTTTCAGCTTGTCCTTTTATTTGATTTGTTGATTCAATTCAAACGTTGTCAAAAAACCCATCAATTTTTCAACCTTCATCTTACCAAAGTCTTTTGCTTCTTCCATCGCCAAAAGCTTTGTATCAAACCTATCAAGAAGGACACACACAATTTTCCTAACCAACACAGATTCATCAAGTTTCTCACCCAATGCAAAAAAATCATTAGCAATGTCAGACAATTTTTCATAAAATTCAGAGAGAGTTTCTGATTCTAACATCCTAAGTTCATCAAATTTAGTTTGAAGCATTGTAAACCCAGTTCGCTTGACATTAGTTCCTTTAAACTAAGTTTGAAGAATTAGCCAAGCTTTTTTTGCTGAATCACATGAAGAAATTAATTTGATAAAACCTTCACCAACACCATTAAAAATAGCATGTAAGACCTTGTTATTATAACCAGACAACTTATCATCCTCAGTGGACCATTCAAGTTCAGATTTACCTTGGTATTACCTTCCTTATCTTTTTTGATCGGTGGAGACCAACCAGATAAAATAGATCTCCACGCTCTTTCATCTACAGACTTGATGAAAGCCCTCATCCTCACTTTCCAATAAGGATAGTTAGAGTCGATGGTCAGATTATGGAGCTTCCTTCTGTAAAAAATTGACATATCACACGAAATCGATTAAATGGAAAAATAATCACAAGACCTCACTAAAATTTTAGTGACCCGCTCTGATACTAATTAAAATTTCGTAATTTATGATTACCAACTTTTTATTTAATTAACTAAATTATTAAATTCGGAACAAACAAGTTGGTACAACAAACCGGTATTCTGTAGCAACAGATCAAGTTTTGTCATGACAGAATATCAAACTAGTGTGATAAAATAGAAATGACTAAATAATAAAATGAAACATAGTTTTTTTTACGTGGTGTCAATATCCTTTAAGATATTACTAGTCCACAGGACCATGCCCAGAGATAAGATTCATTAGGCAAATTTCACAAGTACAAAGTAATTAACTTAAACAAAACTTACACTCTCTCTAATGGTTTTGCTGCAAGCTTGATGTACTTTCTCTTTGCTGAATGAATCTCCTTAAGACACCAAGGTTTGAATTCCCTTCAAATTGCTTGATGAATGCTTGCTTCCTCCCGATGCAAGACTTTGATGAACCTTCTCCCGAAGGTTGTTCTTCACGTTCTTCTCTTTGAGATTTTGCTTAACACATAAGCAATTACAAAGACACACAAAATAACCAAGGAATGGAAGAACATCTATCGCTTACAAAAGAAAGACAGTCGTCTAAAGGTATAAGAAATTAAGGAGAAGAAGAGGTGCTTAGGGCTGATGCTTTGGTTCGTATTTATACACAAAATACTTATCGAAAGTAAACTTTATACAATTCTAGACGCACAACACAGTCTGGGAAAGTTTCTAAAAATACTTTCAATCACAATCATTGCAGCCGAAATCATAGGAACAGACAAAGATTTTGTAGTTGCAAAACTGTACGAATCTGGACTTTTTCATGGTCAAGTTCATCCTTTGACTAACTTTGACTAGTTACCCATTCTTGGCTTTTTGAGAGCTGTCTAGAGAGATTTACATGACTTGTATGGACTCCATTAGGCGATGTATCACCTACATGAAGGCAATGCATCACTTGCTAGGGGTTTTGAAGCCCTAAGCATTAGGCAATGCTGTGCCACTTGGGTGGCGACGCATCGTCACCCTCTCTGATTTTGGACCCCTCAAATGGTCCAAAAATTGCTCCAAATGCTACCAAAATTTTTGGGGACCCTTAGATACCTCTATGCATCACTTTGGACCCAAAAATACATTTTTAAAGTGCCTACAATTGAAACTCAAATTTCACATATTTATTGTGTGAAATTCCCTAATTTTTTATATCTTGCTTATATTTCAACACTTATCTTTTTGTATTTGACCAATCATAACAATCCCCTACTTGGTTAAATACAAGCCTCATTCTCTAGCTTAAAATTTTTTGGTGCATAAAATAAAGTACCTTTCGGTTTGAACTTTACCTTAGTGAAAATACCACAAAGTCCTATGAAATCAATATTTGCTTAAAAGCTTGAACCACGTATTCCATATGATAAAACCGTTGATACCTCACACACCTCCACCACACCTTTTATTTTCCCACTCTCTCGCTTATCACTATCATGGTCATGTGCTCATATCTTAATGAATTCTCTAGGGAGAAAATCCAACTCCCATGAGAGGGGGCACCACCTCTAAGTCCACAAAGGTGAAGTTCTTATATCATCTTTGCTACCTTCACTACAAGAATTTTAGCCTAATATAACACCTAAAAATCACAATTTTAAAAAAACGCTATGGTTAAATAGAAAAATCAGGCGCGCTCATGGTACAGTAAATTTTAAAGCCCGCCACTAGCTTTTCCATCTCCCCCTCTAATATTCTATTAGCCCTAAAGTATCTCTCTCTCTCTCTTGTATCTTCTTCTTCACAAATCAACCCTAACCACGTTCCCCTCTTTGTCTCTTTTTCTCTCCCTCTAAAAATAGCCACACACACACTCCAATCTCTTGCCTTCTCTCAATCTCTCGTTCATCCCACTCACAGTGACTCTCTCTTTCGCTCTCTCTGGTTTGGAACCATCGTTCACTGACCTCTCTCTCTCATTCTCTTTCAGATGTGGGTGCTAAGGATCAATGATGAAGGGTCCCAGGAAAAGGGCTTTGGGACGATGATGAAAAGACGCAATAAGGGGCGAAGCAGATGCTCCCCAAAGTGCTTTGACCCTTTCTTCTCCCTAGCGCGAACCAGAGGCCTTTCCTCCATGGGCGATGGGCAATTGAGTTTGTCCATTATGTGAAGTAAGGTAACTTTAACCCATTTTTTTAATTTATGATATATGAAGTATGATTTATATGTAAACTAAGGTAACTGAGCCTGTCAATTTTGATTTTTTTTTGGTGTTGATTTATGGATTTGAAAGTTTAACGGCGCCATTCACAAGGGTATGCCCCACAAGTTCTACCATGGCCGAACTGGGCATGTCTGGAACATCACCAAGCGCGCTATTGGCATGGAGGTTAACAAGCAGGTTGGGAACCACATCATTAAGAAGGGGATTCATGTTCGTGTGGAGTATGTCCAGCCCTCTAGATGCACTGAGGAGTTCAGAAACAGAAAGTTAAGGAACAATAAGCTCAAGGCTGAGGCCAAGTTGAAGGGTGAGGCCATCAGCACCAAGAGGCAGCCAGAGGGTCCCAAGCCAGGTTTCATGGTCGAAGGAGCTCAGTTGGAAACTGTCACCCCCATTCCTTATGATGTTGTCAACGATCTCAAGGGTGGTTATTAGATCTTTTTATGTATTATTTTTTCTTCTCAATGTTCTATCCTGTTCTGTTCTTGTCTGGTTTTGATTTTGTTTTCAAGACTACCAATGGAAACGTTTCCTTAATTAGTTCAAGTACTCGAAGCCGTTGTTAGTTTTCATATTTTGAATACTATTCTAAGTACAATTTTGTTTTAAAAATTTTCTGTGCTATTTTTGTTGTGTACAGAAATATTCCAAGAGTCCAAGATTTTCGGTTTATGAAAGAAAAAAAGCAAGAGGCATTCTCATCTTTCATGCACTACAAATCTTATCTTTCACGCAAGGCACATAACCTCACGACACTAGGTCTTCAAGGCAGCTCACCTCACTAGTCATGGCATCAATTCGGAAGGACACCTCAAAGCTTCACAAAAGCTAGATGGCAGCAAGCAGTAGGCACAACACCTCAGTATCTCACGGCATCAGGTCTTCATTTATTAAGATTTTTTTTGAATAAATTTCTGAAGTCAACTCTATATTCGCTCATGTATATACATGTAATACTGTTTCTGAGATATACTTTTATGAGTTACATCTGTCTATAGAGTTGAGCGAATATAGATATACTGTAATACTGAGCTTTAACCTCCTCCCTGAGCTTCATTGTCTATAGATATACTGTAATACTGGACTCTTGATCAGAATTAGACAAAAAGACAACTATTAGTGATCTTAATGAAAGGCATGGTAAGTTATTTTTTTTTTAAGGAATCCTTTTCTTATTTTTAATCACATCTAGATAATTTTTATCTCAGTTTCTGTGTAAGAAAAACACTGAGAGACTGATGAGATTTGATTGAAACTGTCAAGTAGATGAAAATTAATTTTCTACTTATTAACTATCATCTAGCTCAAAGATGTTGGCTTTGCATAGCATCAGAATGATTTGTTGCCACCATAGTTGATTTTAAGACTAGTTTGGCTGTTTCCCAACTATTTTATGAGTTTCATTTGACTAAGATTTTTACTTTGGAATTCAAATTGCTTATTTGTAGTATGTGCTAATGATTTTTGTTTTTGTGTGTTTCTGAGTGAAGCAAGAAAACTGTTTGATGAAAGTTCTAAGTTAGATGTTATATTTTAGAGTTGTATAATTATGGGTTTTCTAAACATGTTGAAGTTGATAAAGCTATTAGGTTGTTTGATTGGATGCCAACAAGAAATCCCATTTCTTAAATTACTTGATTGGTGGGTATTTTAGCTAGGATGCCATCAAGAAATCCACCACCTATTTGGTAAAGGATCTAAATTGTATTTTGGATTAGTTTTCTCTGTGATAATACAAACTTTTTAAATTTACTTGAAATTAGTAGTAGTAGTAGTAGTAAACTACTATAATTTTTCTTGCTAGCTAGTTACATCATAGAAAAGCAAATCCCAAATCATGTAAAACATATTAAAATTTGGGTCTAGTTTGATTTTCTGTTTCTTTATACATTTCAAGGCCACGAGATTATTTTATTGCAAGAAGTTCTATAAAATCAAAAAATTAAATACATTTCTTTCTAGTTTTGTGTTCCCTTCCCCACCTGCAACTTTCTCATTTTGACAAATTGGTTTTTTCTACTTTGTTTGGTGAGTTGTATCTCTGTTTGAAGTGAGGCGCTACTTTGATCTTAGCATGAAATTTGAATATGATATTGATTTTTGATGGTCTATGTTTTGTGTTGGTGGTGCTACTGTTTTGTGTTCTCATTAATAGTTGGAAAACATTTTTTTTATTAATCCAGACTTATTTTTTTTGTCTCTGTTACAGGTTATTACTCTTGAGGATGTAATAAAGGGAATGAAGGTATAAAATTGCTTGAACTCTTATTTATTATGGCAACTTTCCTTAACCAAATTGCTATGGTCTATTATTGTTGCAGATCATGAGGGAGACTTTGATATATTTGTCACATCTTGATCATGAGGACACAGAAAAGCTAGTATGGGTTTATGGAAAATAAAGTAGTAAATGTATTGAATTTTTTTTCATGTTTTCTATTTGTACCAAAGTTAGTACAAGCTTGTGTTAGCTATAGTTTTTTTTTTTTTTTTATATTTATGTCTAATAATATTTCTGTTATGATGCGACCTATTTTGAGTGGAAACTTCTTTCAAGTCATGTGGCTGCAGCTTGGAGGCTGCTGATAGTGAATAGTTTGAGGAAAAATATGAGTGGGGAATTCTTTTATTGGCCATTCAATTGAAATTATTTTCTGCATGTATAATTATAATGGAACACCTTGTTTCTATCTTGTCAGACACTTGCAGAGAAAATGTGTCATTTGATTGTTTATATATTATTTTCATTATAAATTCTATCGTATGCTGTCTATTCTTCTTGTATGATGCAGATGCTAAAGAAGCTAAGCAAACAATTAAGTGACGAGGATTGGAATTGGAACAACTTAAACACATTATGTTGGGTAATAGGGTCTATATCTGGTTCGATGATGGAAGAACATGTACATTTTTAACTTTCCCTATAAATGTTATTTCTACTCATTTTCTATTTGTGATAATAGTTTACTTGGCATTTCTGTTTTGACTACAAAAAAATGTTTATTCTGATCTAAGATAGTCACATGGTGAGTGTAAGCTTGTACTTTATTTCCTTGTAAATGTTATTTACACCACATATTGTTATGAGTTTGTGAGGGCACATGTCCATGCATCTGTCATGTGGTGTTAGGGATCTTGATGTAGAACCCAGAGATCACTTTTACATGCCCCTCTCATTTGGGAAAATATGAGAGTTTATTTATTTAAATGTTATACCTGTTTCTTGATAATGTGTTTGCATCATCAAATGCATAAGAAATATTCATGTTCTGGAGGTCAATGTATGCCCTTCATATTTTTTATGTTGGTTTGCTTAGGCAGGAGAACAGATTTTTGGTTATGGTCATTCATGACTCGCTGAATTTATGCGAAATCACGAAAGGGAAGGATAACAAAGCTGTCATTGCAAGTAACATTATGTAAGTATTCATGATTGAATGATTGATTATCTATCTTGAGTTGAGGTGGAATGCATATAGATATAGCCTGCCAGGCCATAACACCTCATTCCATCCAGATTCTTTGGTCATTTGTAGAAACCATGAATTTTAGCCACTTGATTTTAATTGAGTAACTTTGAGAACTATGAGAAACTTGGTTGGAGGTATACAACCAGTACTTTTTTGAAATCTTGTACATAATCCTCCTCTCTTTCTGCAGGTATGTTGTTGGACAGTACCCGAGGTTTCTAAGAGCTCACTGGAAGTTCCTAAAAACTGTTGTGAACAAATTGTTTGAGTTCATGCATGAGACACATCCTGGTGTTCAGGTATTTGTTCTGTTGTGGTTTTCTTGGTTAGGTTTAAGGCTTAAAAGTTACTGAGAAATTTTGTCTTTTAAATTGAATGGTTTGTCTACATAAGTGTTGCTAAAGCTTTGTGTTCATGTGTTTCAGGATATGGCCTGTGACACATTCTTGAAGATTGTTCAGAAGTGCAAACGGAAATTTGTAATTGTTCAGGTAACAATTACTTTGAGAAACTCACATTTTTTATTTGAATTCCGGCTGTTCATAGTTGTCAATATTTTTCTCTGGGTTCAGTTATATTTGAAACTAAGTAAAGGGTGATATTAACTTGCTTTCACAATTAAGGGAAACTAGAGTGGATTATTTTGTTAACACCTATTTATTCAGTACTTTGCTCCTTTTTATTTGCAGGTTGGAGAAAATGAACCATTTATAAGTGAACTTTTAACAGGCCTTCCAACCATTGTTGCAGATCTTGAGCCTCATCAGATTCATTCATTCTATGAATCGGTAGGACTTTTTAGTTGGACCTATTTACTTTGTTATACATAAAACGATCATACACATTTAAAGCAGGTGGTTTGTTTCAGGTTGGTCATATGATTCATGCAGAATCTGATCCTCAGAAGAGGGATGAGTTTCTACACAGATTGATGGAGCTGCCTAATCAGGTCATTTAAATTTTATTTACTTCTCTTGGTCATCTCCATTTATGTTTTTGTTAGATACAAAATAGATCACATATGCTATATACTGAATTCCTTGTACTATTACTTTGTAATGTAGAAATGGGCTGAAATTATAGGACAGGCACGCTTAAGCGTTGATTTCCTGAAGGATCAAGATGTGATAAGGACGGTGTTGAATATTGTGTGTATAGATTCTTGGCTCCTACTTCACTTCTGTGATGTATGTGGAGCATTGGTGTGAGGAGAATTTCAGGAGCCTAACATTGGGCAGCCCAGATTTTTCTGACATTGAAATGGTTAGTCGCTAAAAAAATACTATGTCATATACCTTTTTTTTTATTGAGTTTCAGATGATCTCCAGAATATAATGTTTACAAATTAGTGCAACATAATTTGTTTTTTTTTTTGAAACAAATCTACCTGTATTATTACTTAAGAAAAATACAAGTAAAGAAGGAAAACTCCATCGAAACAGACCAAAACAGAAATGAAAGACAGGGAATCTGGCTTTTATTTTATGTGTGTATTTTATGTTTGTGTATTTATGTATATATGTTTAACTTTACCTATTCTTTGGTTTGATACCATTTCTCTAATCTGTATTATTTGGTCTTTTTGCTTCAGTTACCTCAACATATTGAGATACAATAATAGGGTACTCTTCCTTGTTGTTACATGTTTCTTAATTACAGTTAGTGAGGAAAACCATTCACATAATATATGATGAGCAGTTGCTTCAACTAAATTGGGGAAGATATTGAACTCCTATGCCATATTGGCCATGAAAATGTAAGGACTGTTAAGAATTAGAATAGCTCCTTAAGCTCTTAGCCATTTGAACTCCTTTAGCGATTTAGCCATTTGAACTCCTTAAGCGATTTTCACCTTCTTTACTAATTTTGACCTCATTACTGGCTAGTTCAGAAGAGAATTTGGGTTTAGTTTTACACTAATGAACATGACTATTTCATATATGTTTCATATCTTGCAAAGCTGCTTTGTTAGGGTTTATATTGTACATATTTTTGTTTAATCTAACATTACTTACTTAAGTAGTGTTAGGTTTCATTGCTTTTTGCTTTTCATATATGTTTCATTGCATAGTTAAATTGTTTGACAATAAGAAGAGATTAACAGTTGTAGGCTTTAAAAAATTTCAGGGCAACATCATGAGGAGGTTTGCCTTGGAAACCTGAGGAGATTTCAATTTAGAGAGCTTCAGATGGCAACAAACAACTTCAGCAGCAAGTACTTGGTTGGATGATGAATTGAAGGATGGAGCAAGTTTCATGCATGATTTACTTTTGTGTATCTTGTAATGTTTCTGTTTTTCATTTTTAAAGTAAAAAATGTTTAAGATTATAAAACTTTATTATGTTATGCTTTCAAATTTAAGTTAGAACTAAGATCTCATGAAGTAGACATATTCATGGTTTGAATTAGTTATTGTTTAATGTAATACTTGTTGTTTATCAATCTATTGAGAATTACATTTTATGATTAATTTTGATTTTTTTTTATCAAAATACAATAATGAAAATCTTTTAATTAAAAAAAAACCTTATAAGTATACTTATCAAAATAAAATTTAAAATATATTATCCACACTAAAGTAACAAAATTTTATTACTAGACTTTTAATATGTTATGATTTAGAAATATATTATAAGCATAACAAATTGTTATGATTTATATAATATAACAAACTAAAAATGCTATCAAAATAATCAAATGTAACAGTGGAAAAATGTTATGCATAAAGTATAAGATTAAACTCCAAATTTATAATCAAATACTCTAACTAAATGTTATTATTTGAATATTATAGCAACTAAAAATGTGTTATTGAATAGTTTAAGATAACATCGAACATAACATTCGAATACTGTTATAGAAAAGACAGGACTTTTAATAACATGGGCTATGTTAGCATTTTCAGAAGCGTTATCAATACTCCCGGTTAGCAGTTTTTAAGTGTTATGAATACTGTTTTTTCTTGTAGTGCTTTATAGATGCTTGTTGCACTTAACTGAACTTCATTAAAAGCCCTAGGCTTAACCTTAACTCGGTAGCAACCAACACTAACCATCCTTGGATGGAACTCATGACTTTGCTAGTGTTTAAAATATTCACCCAACAACTTGTTCATACCCATTGAACTCTTGCCCTTGATGCTCACAAGTTTGAAGTTGGATTGCCATCATTGGTGAATATATTATTCTAGGATTCTTAGTCCCATACCTTATGAAGTGGAACTTACTAACCTCTTCCCAAGAGGTTTTTATAAATGGATTTGCTAAGTTCTCACTTGTCTTTATATATGTGATTGATATGATTCTTCCTCGAATAAATTGTCTCACACACTCATGCCTTAGACTTATATTTCTAGACTTCTCATGCAATTATAAGCTCTAGCTAATGTGGCTTGTTTATCACCATTTGGATATTCCTCATGAAATTCCTAAGCCACTTGTCCTGTTTGGCATTTGCTGCTAGAGCTATAAATTCATTCTCCATGGTTTGGTGTAATATGTGTTTGTTTCTTTGGGCCCTAAGAAACCGCTCCTATTTTGAGCATAAAAACCCAACCACTTGTGGAGAGATTATCTCCAACACTCGATTGCATCGGAATATCCTTCAAGTATCTTAGAAAACATTGGAGATCTAGCTTCTTGGTCCTCTCCAGGCACACTAGAATTCTCTCAATTTGCCTTCCAATGTTAGATACATGAATTGCTAGCAAACCTACTTACTAATCGGATATGCAATATCGGCTCTAGTACTATGAGCGGTGCACATTAGACTCCCTAAAGCACTTGCATACTCAAGTTGAGCCACTGCTCTACCATTGTTCTTTTCAAGTTTTATGCTTGAATCAAATGGTATATTCACCTCTTTGTTTTTGAGATTGCTAAACTTTTCAAGCACTTTCTCAACAGAGCGAGCTTGACTTAAGGCATCTCCCCCACTATTTCTTCTAAACTTTTACACCAAAGAAGGTATCGACCTCTCAAAGGTCCTTCATTTAGAAAGTGGAAGACATAAACCTCGTTGTTTCTATTTTGCCTCTCTTCTCATTACTCAAAATCAACAATCATCAATATATAGACACACCAAGATGACATAACCATCATAAGTCTTAGTGTATAAGCACTTGTCCACATTATTGTGTCTAACCCCATCTGAAATAACAACTTTATTAAACTTCTCATGCAATTGTTTCGGTTCTTGTTTTAAACCATATAAAGATTTAACAAACCTACACAGTTTATGTTCATTTCACCTTAGAACGAAACCTTTCGGTTATTTCATATAGATCTCCTCAGTGAGATCTCCATTTAGGAATTTTGTTTGGACATCTATTTGATGAACATAAAGATTATATATTGATCAGATGGCAAATAAAAAACCTTTTGTGTTTGTCCTAGCAATCGATGCTTACCTGTCAAAATAATCGATCCCTTCCTTTTATTTAAACCCTATTGCTACTCATCTAGATTTAAAGGATTTGTATGTGCCATCGGTATGATATTTCCTCTGAAATACCCACTTGCACCCAATTGGTTTTGAACCTTGTGAAAGGTCTACCAATTTCCATGTGTGATTTTACACAATTGAGTCCACCTCATCATTTATTGCCTCCTTCCAAAAAGCGAACTCTCTCGAAGACATTATTTATTGGTAGGTTTTGGGATCAACCTCAACTTGAAGAATCATAGGAAATTTTCATGTGACTTCTTCAAGTCTACCATAGAGTATATCTACTTGAGAGCATTTCTCAGTTGACCCCAGCTCTTTAAGCCTTTGTCTTCTCCGAGGCAATATTGGTTGCTCATCAACCTTTGGATCTTTCTCTTTACAAGATTCTCCAACACATGTGGATTCTTGAGAATTTCTATCGCAATATAATATATTCTTAAAGAACTCCACTTCTCTTAATTCAATTATCACATTAGACTCCAAGTAAAATAGCTTATAGGCCTTGCTATTTGAGGCATAGCCAACAAATGCATACTTAACGATCCTTGGACCCAACTTGGTCCTTTTAGGCTCCGTGCTATGGTAATAATAAATGCACCCCCAATCTTTAAGATAGTCTAGGTTAGGATTATTTCCTCTCCATAACTCTTATGGAGATACATTGTTCTTTTTCATAAGAATTCAATTCAATAAATGACACGCAGCACACAAAGCTTCACCCCACAAATTATAACACAATTTAGCATGTAAATGCATAGAGTTAATCATCTCAAGATAAGTCCAATTCCTTCTTTTAGCTATTCCATTTTGTTGTGGAGTGTATGGTGAAGTGCATTCATGTATAATGCCATGTTTTTCATAAAACACATTAAAATCATTGGAAAACTATTCGCCACCTCTATCACTTCTAAGAGTCTTCATTTTCCTTTCAAATGGATTTTCTATATCAACTTTATAGATTTTAAATGCCTCATCCAAACTCTGAAGCAAATGCACATAAGTATACCTAGAGAAATCATCTATAAAAGTAATGAAGTATCTTTTTCCTCCTCTAGTCAACATGCCATTCAATTCACATAATCACTATGTATTAAATCTAACAAGTTTTAACATCTATCAACACTTGAAAAGTGACTTCTTTACCATTTTAGATTTAACATATAATTCACATTTTTCATGATCATTCAGATTACAATTAATCAATCAACATTTAATAACTCTTTTAATTATGCTATAACCTATATGAGAAAGTCTATTATGCCACAAAATAATAGAATTGGAATTAACCATGTTTCAAGATTTAGATGCCATATCATTATTGTCACTATCAAGAGCAAAAAGTTTGATCATTCCATCACATGTATAACCCTTTCCCACAAAAGTGCCCAATTTAGTGAAAGTGAGTTTACCGAATTCATACTCCATTTGATACCGAATTTACTCAATAGACTTCCACTCATAATGTTTCTAGTCATATCAGAAACATAGAAAGAAATAGTTAGGATCACTTTCTTTCCATTAGTGAAGAACACATCAATGCAACCCATTTCAAGTACTTTGGATCTTTTTTCATTTCACACTTGGGTTTCAAGTCCCACCTTTGCACTTTCAAAGGTTTTGAAAAGAGTTTTATCATAGGTTGCGTGGATGGTGGCACAAGTATCATACCACCATCCTTGTTCCTCTCTTTGGGTTGCATTAACTTCACTCAAGGTTACAATGATCTCAACATCAAATGCATTGTCCTTGGTCTCTTTACTTAGGTTTGCACTGATCTCAACATCAAATGCATTGACCTTAATATCTTCACTTTCTTTTGCAATTTTCTGATCATCGATTGCATCGACATGTTCACCTTCTCTTAAGGTTTCATTAGTCTTATCACTACATGCCAATTCTTTTTAGGGTTATCATACATTGCTTATTGAATGTGTTATTCTCATTTAGAATTACGATGCATTCCTCATTAATTGCATTAAATTTAATCAAAGTCACAAAGATCTCATCATCAATTAAAGTGACCAAATTAAATTCATTTAGAAGTGAAATGATCTCAAAATAATTGCCTTAACCCTATTGTTATTATGGTTAATTTTACAATTACCATATTTCACATGATGATCAATAACTTTACAAACAAAGCAAGTATAATATTGACCCTTGAATTTTTCTAAGGTGAAATGAACATAAAGTGTGTAGGCTTGTACTTTTAATAGAAGAAATAATCTTAAACTTACAAAGATATGGAAAAAAATACATTTCATTCAATTTCTTGAAATCTACATATTTATAAATAAGGAATTTGATGATACCAATATCCTTAAGCATATAATCCCATTGAGTTGTCTTAACCTTTGATGATGAAGACTTTGAATCCATATCCATATTCATGTAGAGCATTTCCAAATAGAACTTTCTTTGATCATTCATCATTATGTGTTCAACATAAAACAATTTTTGAAACAAGGATTTGAGGGTTGTAGAAGATGAACATATTTCCCTCATTGTTGATTATGCATAACACAAAAGAAAGTAATTAGAATTAGAGATTTTCATTATTCCATGATATGCTATCTCAGATAATAGAGTATTAGATTGTTTGGGGAGAGTGAGATAACACCACCTCAAAATTTAGAATCTACACAAAAAATGTACTGGCAGAGACTAAATAAAGATTGAGAAAGATTACGAAAACCTAAGTTGGTGAATGATCTTCTTCAACTTTGACGAGCCTTCAAAACCCTTATAGAACCACCACCTTGAGTAAATCCTTAGAACAAAAGCAAAGCCACATATCAAAGGCTTATACATTTTTTTTAACGCTGTCATAATACTCTATTTCCTAGCCACCATTGATGCTTGAGGCCTTTTCTTGGAGGAAATGAGGATTGAGATTGAACAAGTCTTAAACTAACAAAGTCAAGCGCTTTCTTTATGAGTTTCTTAGAGAAAACTTGAGTTTCTTGGAGCTAGAGAGAGAGAGTGAGGATAGAGAGAGGTTGGAGAGAGTGATCATGTCTTCCAAAACACTATTTTGACCCTTATATAGAGTAGACACCATCATTAAGTCTAACCAATAGGATTGGACTTGTAAAACTCGTGATTTAGAGAAATTTACGTAACTTGCATAAACTCTAGTAGGTGATGTATCACCTGTTAGGGTTTCTGAAGCCCTAAGCACCAGACAATGCTATGCCACTTAAGTGGTGTAGAGTCCAAGAACTTTACTTAGCTAAGATAGATAATAGTATGATAGTATTTATAGCATTATCTTTGTTACTATGGATTTTTGGTTCAGACCGGGAATTATTTGGACACTCATAGTAGTACTTATAGATTTTCTAAGTTTAATCTATAGTTTAAGAATATTAAGTATAACCTAAGGTTTGATTAAAGTGACTGATATTAAGGATTATATTTATTATATTATAAGGTTTAGACATCAACCAATAGGATTTTAAGCACATGTTATGAATGGTGATTAAGGATTAAGTATTTTTGAGGATTAAATTTAATATGGAGTAAAGTTTGAATGTTATAGGGTCAGTCAGCAGCTTTGAATACGTTGAGGGCTTAGTCAAGGCTGTTTACCCCATTCAAACTTAGCTAAAATTGTGTAAATTCGTGTTTAAATATTCAGCGTATGCCGATATATCGCAGCTATAGGGGGCGATATATCGCAGCACGTAGATACGGAAAACACGAATCGATGCACGGTCGCCTCGGGAACAAAGGTCCAGGCGATATATCGCCTATAGGGGGCGATATATCGCCTCCACCAGCATGTTTTCAAATACTTTTGAATTCTTTTCCTTTCAGCCATTCAAACTCCTTCAACAGTCCAGCATCTTCTGAACGAGTCTTCAGCCTCTGCTGAACGATTATTCAAATGATTTTCACCTGAAAAGCCATTATCTTTATTCAAGTAAAATCAAGATATTTTCATTCCCAAACTCTATAAATAGGACCTAGTACCCAACCATTATTCACCATTTGCTCTAAGTTCAGAAGCTGCTAGTGTTAAGTGAGTGTGAGAGTGTAAACACTTGGTTTGGGGAAAAACTATAAGCTTAAACATCATAAGCTTATCAAACACTTTGGGAAGTGAGTTCTATAGTATTTCGGTGGAGGTTAGATTGATCTTGCAATCTTTGAGGTAAACCCAAAACTCTAGTTCCTTTCTGTATTTTATGTTATTTCCTTTCTCAAAACCTTATACTCAGTCCCCTAACCTTATTCTTATTTTGGTTAGGGAATCCAAGCTCTTAAGCATATAAGTCGGTAAGTATGTTTTTTTATGGTTTAGTCTTTCCATCTCTTTCATTTCATCTCCTTTCTTTAGACTCACTCTTTCTTATGGTTTTAGGAGTGTTCCAAAAGTCCCAACTCAGTCCATAATCCCGGTAACTTTGGTAAGGAAATAGGCTAGAATCAACATGTTATGTGCTTATGTTATATATATGTTTTATGTTATTAAAAGTGTTATGATATGTATATGTGTATGTTTGTAGGCTTGGGCATATGACCCATATGACTAACAAGACCCCAAATGGGTTATGGGCATATGACCTACTTAGCTAGTAGGACCCCACTAATCCCATGGGCATATGCTTGTTTAGTCTATGGGACCCCAAGTAATAATGACCATTATAATAAGTGTATGTTATATGTGTTATGTTAAGTCTTTATATTTTCTTATGAAATTATGTATATGACTTTGTGTTAGATTTTCCTTACTGGGCATTAGGCTCACTCCTTTCTGTTATGTGCAGGAAAATAAGCTTAGAGGCGGTAAGATTCGTGGCGCTTGGAGGATGTGTATCGATGATGAATGGAGTCAAGGGGCCGAGCATTAATCTATTCGAGGATGTAGTTTCGGTTTTATGCCTTTTTACATGTATTTTCCGCACTAATTATGTAATGTCTTATTATTTTAAAGTATGTTTTTGTTTTAAAGACAATGGGATCCCATATCCGTTTTGGTATTTACTTTGTAAGTAACTCTTGTTTTTTTTATAAGTTACTTAATAAAATTATGGTATTTTCGCAAATGTAAGTTCTTTTAAGGATTTTATGTATAGTTTCGTTAATGGTCCAAATAGTCTAGATTAGTGGGTCATTACAGTTGGTATCAGAGCAGACGGTTCCTTCGCATGAAGTTCTCCTCGATACACATGCTCAAAGCTCCGAATCGAACCGCCAAGTAAGTGTTTAAGTTACAAGTTACAAGTTACTTTGTCTATGTGTATAGCTAACAACTTTAGTGTTTATGTTTCAGTTAAGAATGAATGGAGCTTTAAGCAATGAGGATATCCGAGCCATTAAGGCTTTAAAAAGAATAAGGGAGCCAAGAAACACCGTAGGAGCACTAGAAAAGATCACTCGAAGATTGATCTTGTTCCACAAAGAGATAGGTCACCTTCAAGAGTCTAAGCAAATCATGATGAGAGCTGCAGAACAATATGTCCTAGTAATTAGGCTTTTAAAAGATTTTCCTTCAGCAATTTTAACTTTAGAAGAAATATGGGAGAATATAAATAATGATGATGACTTACAAGCAGCCCTAAGATATTAGTCTCTCATACTTAAGTTCACCTATGACTTAGAGTTTCAATTCACTAATGAGCAACAACATAGGATCTTCTTGAATCTTCCCCGAGGAAATTTTGAGGCTCAAGACAATGATGATTATAAGGAGATAGATAATGATATGCTAGATGAAGGATCGGATGTAGAAGATCCCGATTTTTAGAATAGCTAGTTTTTCATTGTTTGTTTTGTTTATTTCTTTATTTTATGATTGTAATAAGTGAAAATTATTTTTCCAAATTAATTTCATGTTATTTTATCATGTATGAGTTTGATTCTATTTTCGCAATCATAATAAGTAATAAATAAAATAAATAATGACTAAGTTCGGTGAGGGTGGATACGAATCAATGAACCTGGTTTCCTTATTGAGAGTTAGGGGGCCTTAGTAGTGGGAACGATTTTACTGATCCCAGCCCTCCCTCAATATGGTTAACTTTGGAACAAAGATAAGTTTCGAGCCTGAGAATTAAGTCATATAGGATGATTAGAAACACACCTAGAAAATAAAGGTGACTTGTTTTTCTAAGTATAGAAACCCACTCTAATAATAAATAAAGACCTATATAATTTTTCATAAGAAGTCATAATAAATAGGTCCGAGATATGTTTGTTTTAGAATAAGTTTTTGCCTTAGAGCCTATTAGGGTAAGTTCTAACAAGTTCTCGACTGTTAGAACTTTTGGTGAAGATGTCGCTCCGAAGATCTGCACGTACCAACGGAAACGCCTCCAACGTTTTTCCAACGACCAATGATGCCCTCCAGTTCGGAGAAGAGGAGTGCGTGCTACTACTAGCCGCAACGCGCCGACACCGACAGCTGACAACACCCCGGAAATCACTAGACGGCGACAACAAGTCGAGGAACTCTTGCAGCAACAACGTCAACAGGCGCAGACTTAACCTCAGCCTCCGCCGCAACCGCAGCCGCAGCTACAACAAATGGCTCTAGCACCCCAACAAGTTGGTCCATATGGGGGATGGCTAGTGACGAACTACGCGCCACATCCAGTACCGAATATGGAGTCAGTGTATGAAAGGTTCCGCAAGCAGCACGCTCCAAACTTCGAAGGGACTATAGACCCCTTTGAGGCAGAAGAGTGGCTAAGGAATGTGGAGCCAATTCTTACGCACATGAACCTCAGTAATACGGACCGCATGTCCTGCGTCTCGTCATTACTCAGGAAAGATGCCAGAGTATGGTGGGACTTAGTTCATCAGACTAACGATGTCACCACCATGATATGGACAAGATTTGTGGAGCCATTCCACAAGAAGTATTACACCTCGGCATTCATCGCTAATGGTAGAAGAATATGCTCGTCAGTTCAACAGATTAGTCAAGTTTGCACCAGAGTTGGTCTCAACCGACTTTACGAGGTTGACCAAGTTCGTCAGAGGACTTAGACCAAAGATGGAATTAGGGGTTAAGTTAGCAAACCTGGGAACCACTACCTATGCCAATGTTCTAGAAACGGCAATCGAAGTAGAAAGGATTCTGATGAATGTTAGTGAGGAGAAGAAGGATTAAACGATGGTTCCAGACCAAAGTCTTTGCATTGATCCAAGGAGGAACCCATGCTAGTAACAAGGATTTACAGGTCAGATCCTATCCTCGATAGTATATGTTCTAGTATCACTTGATTGGTAGCTTTATACTCGTAGATCTCGTTAGGAATGATAGAAAAACTAGACAAACCTAGTGAAAGATTTAGAACTAGGTTTGTAACCGAGTTGCCTTCGGGCAAAGTAGTTCTATCATCACGAATTGTACGAGTCGTACCAATCAAGATTGAGGACAAGGAACTAGAAGGAGACCTGATAGAGCTGGTGATCAAAGACTTCGATGTCATACTAGGCATGGATTGGCTAGCACGGCATGGCGCAACGATCGACTGCAGACGCAAGAAGGTGACATTCGATACTCCTGACGGCCAGAAACTGTGCTACATGGGACAAGCTTCAGGACTACGCACCCCGTTAGTGTCATCTCTCAAAGCTCAGAAAATGATGGAGAAAGGATGTCAAGCGTTCTTAGCCAGCATCACGAATATGGAGAAGGAGACATCACTTAAAGTGGGAGATGTTCGGATTATACAAGAATTTCCAGAAGTATTTCCCGATGACTTGCCAGGATTGCCGCCAACTAGAGAAATAGACTTCACGATAGAATTAGTACCGGGCACCGAGCCTATCTCTAAGGCACCATACCGGATGGCACCTACGGAACTCAAGGAGTTAAAGACACAGCTACAAGAACTCCTAGACTTGGGTTTCATTAGGCCAAGCCATTCACCATGGGGAGCTCCGGTACTATTCGTGAAGAAGAAGGACGGAAGTATGCGCATGTGCATAGACTACCGAGAGCTGAATAAAGTAACAATTAAGAACAAATACCCGCTACCTCGGATTGATGATTTGTTTGATCAACTCCGAGGCGCAACTGTATTTTCTAAGATCGATCTATGGTCCGGGTATCATCAGCTCAAGGTAAAGGGAGAAGATATCCCTAAGACAGCCTTTAGGACTCGTTATGGACATTACGAGTTCTTAGTTATGTCTTTTGGTCTTACTAACGCGCCAACCGCGTTTATGGACTTAATGAATAGGGTCTTCAAAGACTACTTGGATAAATTCGTCGTTGTGTTCATCGACGACATTTTTATTTACTCCAAGGATGAAGTGGAGCACGAGGAACACTTGAGGATGATTTTGACGCGATTGAAGGAGCACCAACTCTACGCGAAGTTCAAGAAATGCGAGTTTTGGCTTTCACAAGTGGCGTTCCTCGGGCACATCATATCGAAAGACGGAGTTGCAGTAGATCCATCGAAGGTAGAGGCCGTGAAGGATTGGCCTAGACCAAAGAACGCGTCAGAAGTAAGAAGCTTCTTAGGGCTAGCAGGTTACTATAGAAAGTTTGTAGAGGGCTTTTCTAAGATAGCCACTCCACTCACCAACCTGACCCGGAAGCAACAAAAGTTTAACTGGAACGATAAGTGTGAAGAAAGTTTCCAGTTGCTTAAAGATAAGCTTTGCTCAGCACCAATACTTAGTGTACCAACACCCGACGATAAGTTCGTTGTCTAATGCGATGCATCAAAGCTAGGATTGGGATGCGTGTTGATGTAAAAACGACAAGGTGATAGCCTACGCCTCACATCAGTTGAAGGAGTATGAACAACACTATCCAACTCACGATATGGAGTTGGCAGCGGTGGTCGTTGCAAATCTGGCGCCATTATCTTTACAGAGAACTGTGCGAGATTTATACGGACCACAAGAGTTTAAAATACTTCTTTACGCAGAAGGAGCTCAACATGAGGCAGCGCGGGTGGATAGAATTAGTCAAGGATTACGACTGCGAAATCCTATACCACCCAGGGAAAGCGAACGTAGTTGCCGATGCGCTTAGTAGGAAAAGCTATGGGAACTTAGCAGTCTTATCCGGAATAGAAAAGCCGCTACAGCAGGAGCCTATCGGTGCCAGAATAGAAGTGGTTGTAGACAAGCTGGCTAACCTGTCTATCCAATCAAATTTGTTAGAAGATATAAGAATTGGTCAAGGACATGACGACACACTAGCAGCACACACAGATGCAGTCAGAGAAGGCAAGACTACAGATTTCTCAATATCCAGTCAAGAATTATTGAGATATAAGGATCGGGTATGCGTGCCAGACAATCAAAGTATTAAGAAGACGATCCTAGAAGAAGCGCACAATACCCCGTACTCAGTTCATCCAGGGTCTACCAAGTTGACTCATGACATCAAGGCAGTCTATTGGTGGCTAGGGATGAAGAAGGAGATAGCAGAGTATGTATCTAAGTGTCTTGTATGCCAGCAAGTGAAGGCGGAGCATCAGCGGCCTGCAGGATTATTGCAACCGCTTAGCATACCGGAATGGAAGTGGGACGATATAGCCATGGACTTCGTGACGGGTCTGCCAAAGACGAATAAGCAGCATGATTCCGCTTGGATAGTCATAGATAGACTGACCAAGTCGGCTCATTTCCTGCCTGTTAAGACTTCTTATACGGCAGACCAATATGCAGACATCTACATCCAAGAGATTGTACGATTGCATGGAATCCCCAAGACGATAGTATCAGATAGAGGATCAGTGTTTACGTCAAGATTTTGGAGAAGCTTACAACAAGCCATGGGTACTAAGTTAAGTCTTAGTACAACTTTCCATCCTCAGACAGATGGGCAGTCCGAGCGTACGATTCAGATTTTAGAGGATATGCTACGCGCATGTGTACTTGATTTCGGAGGATCGTGGAACAAGTACTTACCGCTGATCGAGTTCTCGAACAACAACAGCTACCAGTCGACGATCGAGATGGCACCTTATGAGTTGCTATATGGAAGAAGGTGCCGATCACCGTTGCACTGGGACGAGGTAGGAGAAAGGAAACTTCTAGGGCCCGAAGCTGTTAGGCAAGCTCAAGAAGCAGTAATGCTTATTAGACAGCGTATGCTTGCTGCTCAAAGCCGTCAGAAAAGCAATGCGGATACCAAGCGACGCGATGTGGAATTCCAAGTTGGAGATCAAGTCTTCTTGAAGATATCTCCTATGAAAGGTGTCAAGCGGTTTGGGAAGAAAGGCAAGCTTAGTCCCCGATTCATAGGTCCTTTTTGATATTGGACAAATTGGGAACAGTTGCGTATAGACTAGCCCTACCGCCAACACTAGCCGATAGTCACAACGTCTTCCACATCTCGATGTTACGCAAGTATGTGTCAGACCCATCTCACGTCCTCAAGTACGATACCATAGCGCTCCAGAAAGACTTAAGTTACGAGGAACGACCGAGTAGCATCCTAGATAGAGGGATGAAGTAGTTACGGTCTAAGAGCCTTCCTATAGTCAAAGTCCTATGGAGCAATAATTCTGAACGCGGGGCAACGTGGGAGTTGGAAGAGGACATGCAGAGCCGGTATCCGGAGTTATGTGATAAGTAAATTTCGAGGACGAAATTCTTTTTAGTAGGGGAGAATTGTAGAGTCCAAGAACTTTACTTAGCTAAGATAGATAATAGTATGATAGTATTTATAGCATTATCTTTGTTACTATGGATTTTTGGTTCAGACCGAGAATTATTTGGACACTCATAGTAGTACTTATAGATTTTCTAAGTTTAATCTATAGTTTAAGAATATTAAGTATAACCTAAGGTTTGATTAAAGTGACTGATATTAAGGATTATATTTATTATATTATAAGGTTTAGACATCAACCAATAGGATTTTAAGCACATGTTATGAATGGTAATTAAGGATTAAGTATTTTTGAGGATTAAATTTAATATGGAGTAAAGTTTGAATGTTATAGGGTCAGTCAGCAGCTTTGAATACGTTGAGGGCTTAGTCAAGGCTATTTACCCCATTCAAACTTAGCTAAAATTGTGTAAATTCGTGTTTAAATATTCAGCGTATGCCGATATATCGCAGCTATAGGGGGCGATATATCGCAGCACGTAGATACAGAAAACACGAATCGATGCACGGTCGCCTCGGGAACAAAGGTCCAGGCGATATATCACCTATAGGGGGCGATATATCGCCTCCACCAGCATGTTTTCAAATACTTTTGAATTCTTTTCCTTTCAGCCATTCAAACTCCTTCAACAGTCCAGCATCTTCTGAACAAGTCTTCAGCCTCTGCTGAACGATTATTCAAATGATTTTCACCTAAAAATCCATTATCTTTATTCAAGTAAAATCAAGATATTTTCATTCCCAAACTCTATAAATAGGACCTAGTACCCAGCCATTATTCACCATTTGCTCTAAGTTCAGAAGCTGCTAGTGTTAAGTGAGTGTGAGAGTGTAAACACTTGGTTTGGGGAAAAACTATAAGCTTAAACATCATAAGCTTATCAAACACTTTGGGAAGTGAGTTCTATAGTATTTCGGTGGAGGTTAGATTGATCTTGCAATCTTTGAGGTAAACCCAAAACTCTAGTTCCTTTCTGTATTTTATGTTATTTCCTTTCTCAAAACCTTATACTCAGTCCCCTAACCTTATTCTTATTTTGGTTAGGGAATCCAAGCTCTTAAGCATATAAGTCGGTAAGTATGTTTTTTTATGGTTTAGTCTTTCCATCTCTTTCATTTCATCTCCTTTCTTTAGACTCACTCTTTCTTATGGTTTTAGGAGTGTTCCAAAAGTCCCAACTCAGTCCATAATCCCGGTAACTTTGGTAAGGAAATAGGCTAGAATCAACATGTTATGTGCTTATGTTATATATATGTTTTATGTTATTAAAAGTGTTATGATATGTATATGTGTATGTTTGTAGGCTTGGGCATATGACCCATATGACTAACAAGACCCCAAATGGGTTATGGGCATATGACCTACTTAGCTAGTAGGACCCCACTAATCCCATGGGCATATGCTTGTTTAGTCTATGGGACCCCAAGTAATAATGACCATTATAATAAGTGTATGTTATATGTGTTATGTTAAGTCTTTATATTTTCTTATGAAATTATGTATATGACTTTGTGTTAGATTTTCCTTACTGGGCATTAGGCTCACTCCTTTCTGTTATGTGCAGGAAAATAAGCTTAGAGGCGGTAAGATTCGTGGCGCTTGGAGGATGTGTATCGATGATGAATGGAGTCAAGGGGCCGAGCATTAATCTATTCGAGGATGTAGTTTCGGTTTTATGCCTTTTTACATGTATTTTCCGCACTAATTATGTAATGTCTTATTATTTTAAAGTATGTTTTTGTTTTAAAGACAATGGGATCCCATATCCGTTTTGGTATTTACTTTGTAAGTAACTCTTGTTTTTTTTATAAGTTACTTAATAAAATTATGGTATTTTCGCAAATGTAAGTTCTTTTAAGGATTTTATGTATAGTTTCGTTAATGGTCCAAATAGTCTAGATTAGTGGGTCATTACAAGTGGCAACACATCACCAACCTCTCTGATTTTGGGCCCCTCTAAAGGTCCAAAAATTGCTCCAAATGCTACCAAAATTTTTAGGGATCCTTAGATACCTCCATGAATCACTTTGGACCCAAAAACACTTTTTTTTTTTTAAAGTGCCTACAATTGAAATTCAAATTTCACAACTTCACTACGTGAAATTCACTAAGTGTTTATACCTTGCCTGTATTTTACCACTTATCCTTTTGTATTTAACCAACTATAACATTATCTTTTCGAGCGCAAGTCCAATCCAGACCATAATTGTACTTGATTCTTTTATTTCTTCCACAGGGACATGACCAGAGTGTTCTTGATTGACCCCACAATCCGAAGCAATGTGGGTCAGTACCACAAGGAGTACTTCTTGACGACCGACATGGTCGCAGAGAATTTATCTTTCCAACATGGAGGAAATAATCATTTCCTTATTTCCTTTTTCTTTCTTCCCTCTTTAAGATTAGTACTTAGCCATTATTACTTTGTTTTTTAGGCCTATGGGAACAACCTCTTCCTACTCCAGGCATTCTCACTCAGGCAGACATATTGGTCAGCCTTACTAGAGATGAAAAAAGTTGTCAATAATTGGTGAACATCGTAAATCTTAGACTGGTCGGCCTGTTTTAGCCCCACCAAACCGCCAAGGACACAACTATGAAAAGTACCACTGGTGGGAGAGTCAATGTAGTGTCCCAATACTCCTAATGAGGATTTAATGCTTTGGTTAGCATGCCAGGGAGACATGTGTGATAATTATGTGTGAATTATATGAGTCACATTATTGTAAGATTGTTTATGCATGATTATGTGTATTACATGTGTTTAAAGACCCACTTTTGATAAGACGAGCATTTTAATAATTTTAACCAGTTGAGAGTATATTTGTAATTACTATGCTATGTGCTTGTGACCACATTATTATGTGGATATATTCGATGTTTTTGGCACGAGTGGATCCTTTCGAGCATTTTAGTATAAATTTACAACGAGGATAAATGACCGGCTCGGGTTGAGCCTAAGGGTATTTTGGGAATTTTAAATGATGTGGGATTTATTGGTAATGAGATTAATTGGTAAAATAGTTATTGTGATGGATTAGTGGGTAATTTGGTGATTAGTGGTGTTATTAGGATTTTATGGGAAAATGGTGAAATTGTCGTGGGGGGTTTGTTAAATGACTAAGTAAAGGGAGAGGTAAAAATGTGTTTTGATCCTAAAACTAGACAGATAGCTAAGTACTGGAACTCATCTTTCTTTCATGTTCTAAACACTCCTTCTAGCACTCTTTTTTCATCTTCTCTAGAGACTCATCCAAGCTAAGGAACCAATCCCTTGATTTTGATGATTTTAGATCTTTGAAGAAAGGAGTTAATTGCTGTAAGGCTATCTTCATCTAAGGGTTTTCAAATTTCTAAGCAGAGGTAAGAATTCTGATGTTCTTCATTCTTTTTCTTTCTAGTGTTCTTGATGAGATGGGGATTTGGTAGATTTTACGTTGTTCTTGGTTAAGTTAAGAATATTTTGAAGTTGGGGTAAGTGTTGTTATTGAATGCAAGGTTAATTATGGCTGAAATCTATTGGGAAAATCTATTTAGGTTGGGTTTTGGGGTTTGAAAGCATAGGGGAAAATCTCATTTTCTGGGTTTTTTGTGGTGGCGCCGCGGCGCAGATGGGTTACCTCGAGGGCAAGGTTTGGCCTCTGATCTCTGTGGCGTCGCGACCCTTTAGGAAGGTGCTGCAGTGCTAATTCACTTTCATTTTTAGAGGTTGCTCTCAAACCTCAGTAGCGCAGCGACCATTTAGGAAGATGCTGCAGTGCTAATGCATTTTCAAAGTGCAATTCTTCAGGTTTTTGGGCGTTAGGCTCACAAGATGATTCCACTACCTGTTTGGGGTGGAATAGGAGGTCCATTTTGCAAAATTTAAGCTACGCAAGTATACGTAATTGTAATGTCGAAATATTCGATAAATTCAATTATCGTCCCACAAAGATTAAATTATCAATTACCAACAATTAATTTCTAATCGTTATTTGGTGGACAAAAAGTTGATTTTTTTTTTAAATTTAAAAGAACACAAAAATAAAGAAAAATAACAAAAGTTTAACAGTGAAATTAAAGAAACAAAAGAGAATTAATTAAATAAATAATGAATTAGGGAGTTTAATCTTCTCTTCTATCCATTCTACTATTTAATTAATGCTAGATTTCACAATCACTCATCTTATTAAGATAACATGTTTACAAATGCATTTTATACTCATATTAAGATATATAATATTCAACCTAGATATGAATTTTCTATATTTCTATGATAAACTCACATATAAGAAGGATTAAGATCAAATACTCAAAGACTACATAAATTATATTGATACTTTCATTCAGTATTGAAATTTATTTCCAATCAACTATAGCATGTTTAAATCTCACCTTTCAGATTTTGACTCAAAATCATATGAATTATGTAAAAGATGGCCAATATATCACATATCATAAACACAATATGAAAGGATCTTAAAGAAGAAGAAAGAAATATAAACTTTGCATTAAATCATAGTAAAGTTTCAAGAGATTCAATTAAAAACCCTAAGAATAAAATTAGTTCATCAACATGGCAAATAAATTCAAAATACTAGAGTTTAACATAAAGAAAATTAAAGAAGAAGAAAAAGAACCGCAGATTCAATCTCTGAAAAGATCGCAAAATGTTCTCCTTGTCCCATCTAATGAAAAACTAGACTCAAAGTCGCATTAAGTTCCCCTTTATAAAAAATCCTAATGACTTTTTATGAAAAGACATTTTTACCCCACTCAAAATGCTTGTTTTCAATGTTCATACTGACAATAGCGCAGGGGCGCTTGGAAAATCACAAAAACTTATTGCGGAAATTATGTACGCAACTGCACGCAATCATAGACAAGTAATAATCGAGATAAGTAGAGTATCATCCCACAAAGATTGTTTTTAACTACAAAAAAATTATTTCCCAATTCTATTCGAGTAATAAAACTTAGATTTAAGAATATCAAGAATGAAAACAAGAATTGACAAAACCAACAATTAACAAATACCAGAAATAAATAAAAGCAAAATTGATTCAATGGATGAAAACCTAGGGTATTTAATTTCATCATCTATCTACTTTATTATTTCATCAATACAATTTTCACTATTCTTTCTCTTATCGTGATAGGAGATTTACTAAATCAATCTATATTCTTATTAAAATATATAAATCTCTAAACCTAAATGTGAATTTTCTATATCTGTGTGATAAATTACAAACATAAGGCAAGCATTAAGAGTAGAAATCCTAAAAGCTACAAAAACCGTATAGGTACTCTCGTCCTATATTGAAATCTATGTCTATTCAACTATAACATATTTAACTCTTGACTCTCAGATTTTGAATTAAATTCATAAGTAATGCAAATAATGACACCAAATTATTCACATTCATTAAGCACAAAATTGAATAGATCACATTGAAGAAAAATAATTCATATATATTGCATTAACTAATAATAAAAGTATCAAGAGACTACATTAAAAGCCTTGAAAATAAAATTACTTCATAACTAGATTCATAACATCCATTGATTCAGCAAAGAACACAAGAAAAAGAAATTAAAGAAGAAGAAAAGAAAAATTCTTGAAGAAATTTCTAATCTTGATCTCCAATTTCCTCTTGATTTCCAGCAATCAGTAGTGCATTAAATCGCTCAAAATTAAGCGTTTATAGTAACCCTAGCAATCATATGTGAAAAGACCTTCTTGCCCCCATAAAAATGCCATTTTCTTGCTTTTTATGAAAATTGTATGGATCATAGCGCAGGGGCGCTAATTGTACATAAAAAAAAACTGAAACTCGTTTTGAACAGTCTGCAGTGACAACTCATCGTATTTTGAGCATAACTCCTTCGATATAACTTCGAATTGAATGATTTAAAAAACTATGGAAAGTAAAGAGAAAAATCTACAACTTCTATTTTTAGAAGTGTTTGCAGAAAGTGAAAAAATGGTCAAATTACAGCTTAAAGTTTTAGACTTGCATTACAGAGCATAAATGATGCGTGTTGAGCATCTTCTATGTAGTATTTTCCACACATAATGTTTTGAAACTTCACAATCAACACTAAGTCCATCTTATTCATCATATTTAACATGTTTCTTCTCATTTCACTCCATATTATGTACTTGACCATTAAAACTTGAAACAAGAAGAAAACAAGTGTAAATCTGCACAAAACAATCGTAAATAACTAAAAATATAACATAAAAAAATCTCTAAAACAAATCTAAAATGAACCTAACAGTCCGGAGAGCCAGAGTTTGGTGTTTGAGCTCGTTATCAATAGTAGTTCTTGATAAGTATACTACTTCTGTTGTGACTAGGGTTTCAATAAGGCTCAGAGAAAGGATCGCTCTCGGAGTTGTTTTGTCTTCTACACAAGAATTGACGTAAGAAAAGTTGGCATTTGAACGTAGAACGGGCATTGGACCTATCGTATCTAGAAACAGTTATAAACGTACAAATTGAAATGAGCTAGGGTTGTGCATCCTTGTTTCATACTTTGTTTGTTATGCTTGTTAGTAATAGATTTGATTGTAAGTATGCGGTTATTACTCTAAACTTAGTGTCGGAAGACGCACTTTGCTCAGTGAGTATGTGGTTATTATTGTAATCTTAGTGCCGGGAGACACACTCTACTAGGCATCGACCGTACATATGGTTCTGGTGATGCAAATTACTTGGTATAGTTGATATTGAATGCTAATATGATTATTGAAAATATGTGGCTATGACTTATGAGTTATCCAAATTTATATTTATTTGAATTGTTATATGTTCATGTTGTGGTTATTATGTATGTTTTGTGAAAGTTTTCTTGTTGGGCCTTGGCTCACGGGTGCTCTATGGGGCAGGTAAGGGCAAGGGGAAAGTTGACCAGCCATGAGTTATAGGGCTTTGGAGCGGCACTTGCAAAACTCAGTCGACTTGATCGCCACAGTCTAGTTAGTTTAAGGCGCTTAGGTTATAAGTTCAACTTTGTCTCTTAGGTTATACTTTTAAAAACCTTTTGTTGGATACCATGTAAATGTTTAAGGCATTAATGAAGAGTTTAATTCTTTTAGACCAAAATTTTTAACACCTAAACCTCATTTTAATTCTAATAACACTTTTGAGTTCAAATGTCTCGCTTAACGAGTTAAGCCCTAATTTAAACACATAGTGTAACCGTCCTGGATTAGTAGGGCATTATAGCCAAAGAGCCAAACGTTGGTGAAGAAACAAAGTAGAACGAGCAACCCCGATCGACCTCTACTCCTTCGAGGAGAAGAGCAGGGGGAATAAGAATCAGGAAGCATGAGGATACTCCTCGTGCCAGGGCTCTAGCAGCCCCTAAAGTCAGAGGGAACGGTAATTAAGTTCTGGTTGAGGATGCCTTGGATGTTTCTCTTTCCTCTACTGATGACGAGGAAGAAAATCAAAGTAATAACTTAGAATATAATAATACTTCACTAATAGCTAAGTGTAGGCATAAACTTTTTAACTCACTCTCGTCCTTTTCTGACCTACTCGGAAAATAAGCAGAGGTAGAGACTTTTAATACTTTCTAGGAAGATCTTTCCTGGTTGAATAGCTCTTCATTTTAAAGTTGTTTCTCGAGCAGTAGTGTAGATATGGGTACCATAATTACTTTATAACTGTTCTGCTAATTTGTTCTATTATTCATTTGTTGAATTTTTCTAACATATTTGCTATTGATTGCAGCCATGTCAGAATTTGAGGCCTTTGACCTTTATACCTCGGCCTCTCCTCCTACTTCGTCCAAGAATGCTTCCAAGAGAAAAGCTACTGCTAATTCTGGAATGAGCAGAGACAAGCCTATAAAAAAGGAGCCTAGGAAAGATATGCCTAGTCTAGCAGAACCTCTTCCAAAAAGCCAAGCTCCTCCTCCCGACATGCCAAATTCCACCTCCTGCAAGAAGATCTCCTGCTCCCTCAACAGTCGATCCAAGCACCTCCCCAACAATACTCCAGAAACTTAAGACTTCAGCCCAGGATATCATCAATCAGATAACAAAAGTGTCTCACCGTCATTTAAGCGCTGAGGAAATTGTTGCCCTCGAGGAGACTTTTGTATATGTAGCCTTTGGTTGGGCTATCTCAAAGGAATTATCCTTAAGCACATTTTCTTCTTTTGTATGTTTGATCGATAATTTCATCTTGGCTTATCAGGCAACGATAACAGTATCTAGGAACCACCCCACGGTCCAAAACGAACAATGAAAGCATACACATTCAACAATAGTGCTAATAAGAACATTCTTCATATTCACAAGCAATAGTACTACTGAAAAGCACATATTTTATATTCACATAGCAGTCAAGGGCTAGGCCCTATCTGTATATTTCAAGCTTCCTACCATAACATGAAAATAAGGCATACACGTCACTAAGCAGTTAAACACATATATAACAAATTATTCACCAAACCGTTACTCAGTCTATCTTCAGGAACCATTAACCTTGGCAGCTCTAATACCAAGTTGTAACGTCCTAATGTCCTACTAATCCAGGACCGTTACACCATGTGTTAAAATAATGCTTAACTCTTTAAGTGAGTCTTTTGGACTTAAAAGTTTAATTAAGGTTGAACGACAGTTTAGGTATTAAAATATTTTGTCAAAAAGTTAAAATTTTCATTAAAAAGGATTTGAATAGTTACAAGGGATCCCTAAGGTTTTAAATCAAAACACATGCTTAACAAAATTATAGAACCAGCCGACCTAAGCGACAAAAACTGAACTAATGACTCCTGTTCCTCTAAAGCATTTTGACCGTGGAGGCCAAGGAGGCTGCTTATGTACACGTCGCTCCTACAGCTCTCCAACTCATGGTTGGTCTAGCTTTTGTTTACCCTTACTTGCACCATAAAGCACCCATGAGCCGAGGCCCATCAAGAAAACTATCAGGATATTTAAAACTGGTAATAAGCTTGAAAATAGATAACACAATTCATTTCAATCCAATATTCATTCATACGACCTGTACTGAAATAATGGGTTCATAACCCTTTAACTAGCACCGCCATCTCAACCTGTATTACACATGCACTTTGTCGAATACGGCCAGTGTAATGCCTTGGATAGCCAAGACCGTTACACTGTGTATTTTAAATAATGCTAGACTCTCTAAACGAGTCATTTGGCCATAAACGTGTAACTAAAAGGGATTAACAGATTAGGGTTATAAATTTTGGTCAAAAGGAATAATCATTTCACTAAAATATTTAAGTTCGTACATGGGATTCCAAAATAAACATTTTCAAAGTCATTACAGTTCAAAAGGGAAATTACAACATAAGCCGACCGAAGCGGAAAAATTAGGGTTCGACCCTAGTTCCTCTATGAACCCCTGGTCGTGGTGGTCGAGCAAGTTGCATATGTACGCACTGCCACCGAAGCTATCCAACTCATGGTTGGTCCAACTTCCCTTTCCTCTTACTTGCACCACATAACACCCGATAGCCAATGCTTAGCAAGAAAAATTAAACATGCTCAAAGTAGCTAACAACATATTACATAATCATAATTAGCATGCCTAGCAGTAAAAACCCTACTCATGCATGCATTCAATTTAGACAAGTGACTACAGGGTCACACCAGGGGCCCGTTGCCCTAGACATGTGACCATAGATTCATACAGGAGCTCGTTGCCCTAGGATAAGTGACTATTGAGTCACCCTGGGGCCCAATGCCCTATCATCTTTATAACTAGCCTTAGGGCTAGCCAAGCGTACCTCGTGCTTTATTTTCCAAGTGACCATAGAGTCGATCAAGTGTATACCATGCTTCTGATTAGGGCTAATCATATCGGCCTGTGCTCAGTGCACTATTTCCACCCTTGACTTACAAGTCAATCCTTTCGGCCAGTGCTCAGCGCGATATTGACGTCCTTGACTTATAAGTCAATCCTTTTCTATTAGATAATGAAGACAAGCATACATCATCTAACAAGATACAGAGAATTCAAACAGCTTAATCAAACAATCACATGCATAATCATAATCATGCTCATTCACAGGGGCCTGAGCCATTATCATAACCATGTTCAACAGGTGGGCCAAGCCCTAATCACATATACCACGTATTGGGTGCAAGTTTCTTACCTTTGGTCCAAGCACTAGCTAAATAAAAATGACCTTCGAGCATGATCCCTTACTATGCCCTAGCGTTACCCTAGTCACAATCATAATCAATGATATCCACTAATATCGAGCAAATAAAGGCTTCCGAACTGAGTCCAACCTCTGGGACCTCGAATTAAACTAAATTGGGTAGTACACCTTTTCCCAAGCCCTTAGGTTTAAGTCCTCGCACTCACAAACCTTATATGGCTAACTTTCCCAACTAGCGCCGCGGCACACCCCTGAAGGGATGCAGTGTGTGATGTGCTACGACATGACACACCTCCAGGGGGCCATTTTGTATGTATGAGCATCCCTTGGTGCTTGATCATTAGTCAAGTCTTGCACCAAGTAACCTCAGGGGTAGGGGATGACACTTTTGTAATTATGTATATGTCTCCCAAGAGAAAATCATATATGTTCTTGGGAAGAATTTATTTCCTTAGAATACTCATTAGGGGGAGGTGACCTGGTGACTTAGGGAAGCACCATGGCCACCAGCAGATAAAGGCTTAAGCTATGTTCTCCCTTGCCCTATCAAGGTCATATATGAATAAAATGATGTTTATCTATGTCTTGTTGTGTATGCTTTCTTTATGGTCTATGTGTTGCTTGTTTGTTACCTTGGTTGGGCCATCGCGTGCCACTTGCCTATGTTGTATGCTCTAGTTGTTGTGTGGGATGTTGCCTTTGGATGGATTCCTTTGTGCTTGCTCATGCTTTGTCATTGCCCTTACATGTCCGAGACTTGTATCATGGCTAACTATTGGGTTTGTCTGCCGCAGGTGTGAATTTTAGGTTGACTTGCTAGCTGAGGGTGCTAACAAGTGTCGCACATTCAATCAATTCGAGGAGTCAAGTTGGTGGCAGTGACAGTTGGTATCAGAGCCAGGTTAGAGAAAGCTTGGTGATCCTGCATGATGCTGAGCAACACTCAAGTGATCGAAATACTAGAGAGGCACGTTGGAGAGCTAGATGGTCTGGACGAAAGGGTCAGGGATCTTAGCTCTGTCAGGCTAGAACCAGAGTCGGACAACATACAAAACTATGTTGCTATGTTGGAGTGGGATATGACCAATTTACTAGCCCACATAACTGCAACTGAGCAAAGGGAGAACCTTTCAAGTACATCGAATAGTCCTTAGAGGGAGGAACATATTGAGGCAGTGGAACGAGCGGTGAAAGACCTACAAGATACACTAAATGACCTCGCAGAGAATTGCAGGGGGTCGGTTGAGGCATTGAAGGATGAGATATTAGAGATGAACACTAAGCTGAACCTTACCATGAAGGCGGTGGGGAATCAGTTGGAAACTGGACCCATTAGCATGGATTACGGAAGAGTAAAAGTACCTGAGCCGAGGCCCTATGGTGAGGCTAGAGACACAGAGGAGTTAAATAACTTCCTCTTTGACATGGAGCATTACTACAGAGCCGCGGGAGTTGAATCAGAAGATGGCAAGGTCACCGTGGAAACAATGTACTTATCTACAGATGCCAAAGTGTGGTGGAGGACAAAGTACGATGATATTCAGAATGGTAGATGCACCATAGCAACATGGGAAGATCTAAAGAGAGAATTATAGACGCAGTTTCTCCCTGAAAATGTTGCCTACATAGCTCGACACCAATTGAGATAGCTAAAGCACACTGGAACAATCCGAGAATACGTGAAGAAATTCTCTGGGTCGATGCTTGATATCAAAGACATGTACGAAGTGGACAAGCTCTTTACATTTTTAGAAGGATTGATGCCTTGGGCAAAGCAAGAGCTCGAGAGATAGCGAGTGGCTGACCTGGCCACTGCTCAAGCTGCTGCCGAACGATTGGCTGATTACTCATCAGGGAACATTCAATCAATGAAGACTAATCCTTCACCTAGTGGAGGCAACGTTGGTGGTAAGAAGTAGGGAAAGTCTTGGCAGAGCAAGAGTGGGGGAGGAGAGAATAGGAGTGTTGAGTCTAACTCTCCTAACAAAGGTAGTAGCCCCCCATTCAAGAAGCCTCTTACATGTTGGATTTGTACTGGACTGCATATGTCGACAGAATGTCCTCACAAATCCAAGATGAGTGCCCTCCAGGCATCATTTTCCCAAGGGGAACAAGCCAACGAAGAGGAGGATGAGGAATATACGCACATGGGTGCCCTCCGGCTGCTAAATACTCTCAAGAAACATGGTGCAAAAGTGAAGAAAACCCTTGGAAAAGGTCTAATGTATGTGGACGCCACTCTAAATAGTAAAATGGCTGGAAGCGTGATGATCGACACAGATGCCACTCACAACTTCATTTATGAGATCAAAGCGAAACTTCTGGGAGTAAAATGGGAGAAAGACTATGGCCGTATGAAGGTAGTTAACTCAGAAGTCATAGCCACAACTGGCGTGGCTAGGAAGGTGAACATGAAGATTGACTCGTGGGAGGGGAAAACTGACATGGCGATCGTGCAAATGGACAACTTTGATGTGATATTGGGTATGGAATTTCTTACAGAGAAGGGAGCCATTCCCATCTCAGCTACGGGAAGCTTACTCATAATGGGAGAGACATCTGCAATGGTGCCTGCTAAAGTGGAGCAGCCCCCAGAAACCAAGTTGTTGTCAACCTTGCAATTGAAGAAGGGCGTGAAAAGACAAAAACCCACGTATGTTGCACTACCACTGTATACGAGGATATGGTGGATGAAGTCATTCCACCAGGATATGGAGATGTTATGCCAGATCAACTCCCCAAAGCCTTGCCACCTAGAAGAGGGATTAATCACCATATCAAACTGGTGCTGGGAGCCAAACCACCTGCAAAGGTGGCCTATAGGATGGCGCCCCCTGAACTAGAAGAACTGAGGAAGTAGTTGAAGGAATTACGAGAGGTAGGCTTCATCAGACCATCAAAGGCACCAATTGGTGTGCCCGTGCTATTTAAGAAGAAGTACGATAAGAACTTGAGATTGTGTATTGATTATTGGGCTCTCAACAAGGTGATAGTGCGCAATACGTACCCCATCCCCTTGATCGCAAACTTGTTCGACCAGTTAAGTGGAGCGAAATTCTTTACAAAATTGGATTTAAGATTGGGTACTATCAAGTGTGGATAACAGAAAGGGATGACCTGAAGACAATGTGTGTGACTCGATATGGAGCATTTGAGTTCTGAGTCATGCCGTTTGGGTTGAAAAATGCACCAGTCACATTTTGTACATTGATGAACCAAGTTTTCCATTAGTACCTACATAAGTTCGTGGTAATCTACTTGGATGACATTGTTGTTTACATTGCCACAATAGAAAAACATCAATGAAACTTAGCTCAAGTGTTTCAGAAGTAAAGAGATAACCAACTCTATTTGAAGTGAGAGAAGTGCTCATTCGTACAAGAGAGAATCAAGTTCCTAGGCCACATTGTGTAGTGTGGTCGAATCCGCATGGATCTAGAGAAGGTGTGGGCAATTCAAGAACGGAAGGCCCCCACTAATTTGAAGGAACTATGCTATTTCGTTGGTTTAGCCAACTATTATCGACAATTTGAGGAAGGCTATTCAAGAAGAGTGGCACCCTTGACTGAGTTGTTGAAGGGTGTAACTTGGACGTGGATCGATAGATGTGTTGAAGCATTTGAGAATCTGAAGGAAGGCATGATGCGTGATCCTGTCCTCGCCTTACCAAATGTCAACATACCCTTTCAAGTGTATACACATGCGTCTGATTATGCTTTGGGAGGAGTACTTGTACAAGAGGGCCACCACGTAGCTTATGAAAGCCGCAAACTTACAGAGTTAGAGAGGTGGTACACTGCGTAAGAGAAGGAGCTTATCACAGTAATTCATTGTCTACAAGTGTGGAGGCACTATTTATTGGGGTCAAAGTTTGTGGTGAAAATGGATAATGTCACGGTGAGTCATTTACTCACCTAGCCAAAGCTTACCCTCAAGCAAGCAAGATGGCAGGAGTTCATAGCAGAATTTGACTTTCATTTTGAACACAAGGCATGCTGTCTAAACCGGGCAGCTGATGCCCTAAGTTGGAAAGCTGAGTCAGTGACTCTATAATTGCTAGGAAACATGTCGGCTAGCGGGCCGACTACTCCCATAAAAGAGCGCATTAAGGAGAACCTGGAGAAAGACCTAGTGGTGAAGACAATCATGAATCTCACAAAAGAAGGAAAAAATCGTTAGTTTAAGGTGAAGGAAGATCTTTTGTGGGCCAAGGGTGGAAACTTATATGTTCCAAAGATATGAGATTTGTGGAGGACACTAATGAATGAGTGTCACGACACCTTGTGGGCGGGTCATCCAAGTTAGCAGAGAATGCATGCCCTATTGAAGCAAGGGTACTACTGGCCAACATGCTCGATGATATAGTGGAGTATACAATGACCTGTCTCACTTGCCAGCAAGACAAAGTGGAGAGACACAAGCCACCAAGGTTGCTAGAACCTTTGTTGGTCCCAAGCAGACCATGGGAGAGTGTGTCGCTTGACTTCATTACTAGTCTACCAAAGACAGGAGACTTGAGTGCGATCTTAGTGATCGTGGATAGATTTTCAAAGTATGCAACATTCATACCGGTGTCGAAGTATTGCTCGACAAAAGAGACAACAAGACTTTTCTTTACGTACGTTGATAAGTATTGGGGAGTACCCTAAAATATAGCCAGTGACTGAGATGGAAGATTCCCAAGGACCTTTTGGTCCAAGTTATTCAACCTTTTGGGGTCACAACTAAACATTTCCTTAAGCTACCATCCTAAAAAATATGGACAAACTGAAAGATTCAATTGAATGCTGGAAGATTACTGGTGACATTTTGTCAATGCCAACCAAAAGAATTAACTGCAACTACTGGACGTAGCTCAATTTTGCTTAAACTCTTAGAAGAGTTATTTGTCAAACAAGAGCACTTTTGAAGTTGTCAACGACCAGCAAACACTGTTTCCCCACACACTGAATGAGTATCGAGGAAGAAATCCAAGAGCCTTTAATTTCACGAAAGACTGGAAGAAAACCATCGTGATTGCCCAAACCTATCTGGAGAAGGCTTCAAAGAGAATGAAGAATTGAGCAGATCAGAAAAGACGACCGCTGGAATTCAAAGCATGCGACTTAGTGATGATCAATTGAGATTCTGAGGGAATAAGGACATGAGACTCATATGCAAAAACGAGGGTCTTGTTTTAATCATCTCAAAAGTGGTCCTAACCTCCTACAAAGTCAACTTACTAGAATGGATGAAGATACACCCAGTCTTGCACGTCAGCAACCTAAAATCGTTTCATGAAGATCTAGAAGAACCAGCTCACAACTAATCTACTAGAGAAGGAGTTAGCATCAAGCCACGAAGAAGTAGACAACTTGAAGAAATCCTACCAGAGAGGACTGTGACCGTGGATAGAAAGAAAAAGAAAGAGTTTTTGGTGAATTGGAAAAGGCTTAGAGATGTAGAAATTTGTTGGGAAATGGTGGGGGACTTGCACAAGCTTACGCAAAACATTGAAGATCAATATGGATGCCAAAAATCCACCAAGGAAAAAATCTCTGATCCGTAGTTGAAATACATGGCTAATAGTCACTTAGTCATGCTATCGGGCTCGCGCCTATAGGTCTCACGTGACCACATTCTAGCCAACACTCCCAAGTGCCCCACAGGTTTTTTCCTTGCTAAAGATTCGAAGGCTCACGATACCCTTGTGTGTCTCGCACCCCTGGGCCTTGTGAGGGCCCCGCCTCACGCTCATGTGTCGGGCGTCCATGTGGCTCGTGAGACCCTTGCATGGTTGGAGACCCGAGTGCCATGCTCTTAAGAGCCATGCTCCCATGTGGCTCACGAGGCCTCTGCCTCGCTGAAGATTAGAACCCCTCGCGCCCAGATGCCACGAACCCTAAAGCCTCGAGCTAGGTCTTGCGGACCAACCACCTCGGCCGCACAGCAGTGCCTCACACTAGGTCCTGCGGACCCATAACCTTGGCCGCGCAGCAGCGCCTCGAGCCAGGTCTTGCGGACCCACCACCTCGGCTGAGCAGTAGCACCTCGCGCCAGGTTCTATGGGCCCACCCCCTTAGTTGTGCAGCAGTGCCTTCTGCTAGGTCCCGTGGACCCATCACCTTGGCCGCGCAATAGCGCCCCGAGCCAGGTCTCACGGAAACCACCTCGGCTGTGCAGTAGCTCCTTGCACCAGGTCCCACGAACCCACCACCTTGGCTGCACAGCAGCGCCTCGCGCCAGGTCCCGCAGACCCACCACCTCGGCCGCGCAGTAGCGCCTCATGCCAGGTCCTGCGGACCTACCACCTCGGCCGCGCAGCAGCGCCTCGCACCAGGTCCCGCGGACACCACCTCGACCGTGCAGCAGCGCCTCGCGCCAGGTCCCGTGGACACGCCTTGCCATAGGCCCGTAAACCTTGTCACGCAAGACGCCATGCCTTGTGCTCAAGGGTCTTGCGGGGATAAAGACCCGCGAAAGGTGCCATGCCTCGCCATATCTTCCATGACAACCCATGAGTTCTACAACACTTAACCAAATGTAAGAATGCCTGGTGAAATGGTGTATCTTTGAAAAAGGAAAAAGAACCATCAGGTACAAGGCATGCCCACGAGTGCGGGATGTACGACCTTGGGGAGGAAAGAGGCGCGACTCTGACATCCGTACCCAACAAGTAGTGGAGGTATGACACAGTACCAAGGCAGGAGTATTTTTGCAAACCCCTGACATATATTGGAACCGACCACCACTCCTCCAACACCACTACCACTTACAGCTTGAATATGCAGCTCCTTATCTCTTCAGGACCACAATGCACCAAGAGCCAGCAGAGGTCACCTATAAATAGGGCCTCACTTCATCATTGAAGGGGGTTGGAAAATTCATTGTATACAGAGGTTATTAAACAATTTGCATGTTTTTACTCCATTGTTGACTACATTTATCCTTCCTCAAGTCTATTATAAATTCTCATTTAGTTATTATCCCACTAAACTTTGTGTTTTCCAACCTAACATCGCCGATGAGTTCTCACAGTCAACAGTTTGGCGCCGTCTGTGGGAAGGACGACTATCAAACCGTTGTTCTTCCATAAATTTTGACAAGAAAAAATTTCAAGGCGTTCAAAATGCCTACGGGGATCTCAGGATGCTGAGAACCACCTTGACGGAGGCCAACCGAAAGCCTCCAGAAGAGATGTAATGACCCAACTATTTCTATGACCTTGGACCATTAAAACTACTAGACATAGCTACTACTATTTGGATACAAACATTTGAAATAACATATCTTTATTGAAAACCCAAAATATTGTATCAAATACAAAATAAGATAAAAATATTAAATAAAATATGCTATGGTATGGGATCCCATTGTTTATAAACATAAAACATAAACTTTAAATCAATTCTATTAAAAACTAAGTGCGGAATTACACAAGAACATAATTCAAAAGACATAAAATAAATAACGTCGTCCTCAATCAACACGCAGTCCATTAAATCCATTCATCCTTAACATACAAGCCAAGCTGCAAAGAATCCTTCCGCCTTCCATATTCATTTTCCTGCATCACACTAAAAATAAAGAAGTGAGCCTAATGCCTAGCAAGGAAAATCTACTAACAATCATATGACATAAATCATTAACATAAGACTATATCATATACTATAAAACATATGACTATAAACATATATCGCATAAGACTACAATATTAATGGCCATTATAAATTATTGGGGCTTGTTAGCTAAGCAAGTCATATGCCCATAAATTTGTGGGGCTTGCTAGCTAAGCAAGTCATATGCCTAATATAATTTCTTGGGGCTTCCTTATCTAAGCAAGTCATATGCCCTATCATCAATTCTTGGGGCTTGTTATCTTAACAAGTCATACGCCCAATCATAAATTATCGGGGCTTGCTTATCTAAGCAAGTCATATGCCCAAGCGACTAAAAACATATTCTTGGGGCTTGTTGTTTAAACAAGTCATATGCCCAAGGACTATAAGACATACTATACATATACATATACACATCATAACATAAACATATACATATCATAATATATAAGAACATAAAATCTATCCTATTTTCCTTACCAAAAGCCGGGATATTTGGGAACAAGAATGAGATTAGAACACTCCTATAAACCAACAGTAAAATGGCGAGTATCTCTAAAGAATAAAGAGATGAAAAGAACACTAAACCATCAAAGAAGAAACTTACCAAGAAGAACCTTAAGTTTCAAGAACATAAATACCTAATCAAGAATCATAAACAAAAGTTAGGATCTGAATAAAAGAAAACTATATAATCATAAAGAATAAACATAGGAATAAGAATACCTTGGTTGATCTTATGGATTGATCTAAACCTCAATACCGAAATCACTATATCTCTCTTCCCAAGTGTTTAGAAAAGCTTAGAATGATAAAGCTTTTATCCCAGAAACCCAAGTATATCTCTCTATAGTAACACTAGCACCTTGGAGGCTCTAAAGACTGCTTGAAGAATGAAGAAAATGGTTGAGTACTAGGTCCTATTTATAGAGTTCAAAGAGTATAACTAACCCCTTTTAATTTGAATAAATAAATGATTATAAAATGAAAAAGATTTGAATTTTCGTTCAACTGACGCCTAGAACTCGGTCAAAATCGTTCAAAGGCAGGTCTAAGCGGTTAAGGCTATTTTTAAAATTGAAAAACCAAACTTTTCAAAAATCACCACCAGGGGCGATATATTGCCTCTACCCTAATCCCGATCCCCGTTCGTACGTTTGTATAAAGTCGACGTGTTTTCTGTATCTTCCGTAGGCGATATATCGGCCCCTATGCTGCGATATATCGGCATACGTTGATATATTAAACACCTATTTGCACTTTTTCAGCATAATTTGAATTGGATAAACAACTTTGACTGAGTCACAATACGATCCTAACAGTTGATGGAAGGTTCTAGAGCTTTTAGATCTTTCTTTTATTAAAACTATTCATCAAAATAATTAATTTCCTGAATAATCATGATTATAACAAGTGTCATGCTATTAATGGTTCTATCTAAACGTTAGGTTATAATAAACAAAATATATAGGACCAGCAATATTAATAAAACCAAAATCCACAGAATTACTACTAGCTAGGTAGGTATGTAAATATTCTGGGACTCTAGAAGAGACCCTCCACCACCTGAGAATGGAGACATGCCGGCGGAACATTCAACCCCTGGAGAGGAGAAGGAGGCAACACTATTGGCAGTCCAACATAGCGGAGGTCATTGTGAACCATCTACGACCCGTGTGTGTGGCCTGAGTACGCACCCTCCTCCTCAACCACCGATTGCACCATGCTCTGGCCAGCGGGACCCATGCCCCTCGTTGCATAGGCCTGACCATAGTTTGTGGGTGCACTCTGTGAGTCCCAACTCCAGAACTCGCTTTTACGAGGATGAGATACGGGAATTGCACATAAAAAATAGAAGGCTGCAAGCCGCAATAAAGAACATGCAGGAGGTGTTGAATGACCTGCTGCAAGGAAGGTCGAGCATACCCCTTCCCCAGCATAGGAGAGAAAAGAATGCAGGAGGAGAAACCACCATACCCGTGGACGGTGACAAAACGCAGCTCTCCGCTTGTTATACCCCTTGCCCAAAACACGAGGAATATTATACACCAGTGGTGAAACTTGGTGCGAACCCCACCTAGGGGAGGTGCAGACCCAAGATTACCCCCACAAAAGCCTAACTTGACTTGAGGGGGAAATTTAAACAGAGAGGGTCTGGGGTAAAAACCACACCCCCCGCAGCTCCCCCGAGGGACACAATCAAAGCAAGGGTTCAGTCTAAGAACCCGCAAGATTCCTTAAGCAAAACGAAGAAGGAACTAGGCACCGAAATGCAAAGCCCTCAAGGAAAGATTATCACTACTCCTGGGGGGCACAGACATGATGAAGAATTTGACCATGATTCGCCCTTCACAAGGGAGATCTAGGTTGAGCAACTCCCCATCAGCTTCAAAGAGCCTCGCATTGCTCCGTACGAGGACACTATGGATCCAAAGTATCACTTAGACTCCTTCAATAACTTGATGAGGTTAAGGGGGGTCAACAACAGAGAAAAGTGCCATTGCTTTGTCGTTACACTTAAAGGAGTTGCGTACAAGTGGTTGAAGAAGTTCAGGCCAGGAACCATTAAGTCGTGGTAGCAATTCTCTTGCGAATTTCTTCAACAACACCGTGTAGTCTGTGATTATGTTATTCCAATTACCAGCCTCGCTAACATAAAACAAGGAGAGAATGAAATTCTAAGGAGCTATATCCATAGCTTCAATATGGAGGCAACAAAGTTGGGAAGTTCAACTAGAGAGGAGCTCAAGATGGCTATTACAGCCGGAGTTCGTCTAAGAAGCAGGTTATGGGGTAGTATGCTCAAAAGAAAGGTTACAAACTTAGATGACTTCTTCGAAAGAGCACAGAAGTATATACGTGTGGAAGAGGGACGCTTCTTGCACAAAATAAAATGCCCGCGAGAAAATATATAAAAGGATAGCGAGAACCCAAAGGGTCAACATATCCTTACGAGTAATCAAGGTGCACCAACAAACATGAATCACACGCAGGAGAGTGGTCCTAAAGGGAACCCTTTCAAAAGAAAGCTATTAACCATGAGAACTTGCGAAAGTCCATCACTCAGGAAAAAGATAGAGAATGGCTTGTTAGAGTCCTAGACTAAGGAAACAAGGCGACGAGACACCTCACACCTTGCAAGAGGATCTCGCATAGCAAAGGCACCCTCCCTCGGCAAGACTACCCTCGAATTTACAACTCAATCGGGCTCCATTCCTCAATTGGACATCTATATAAATGCCACCTTCAGACATAAATGAAGAATGAAGTCACAAAAACACAAAAGAAGGATAAGAGGCCTCGCACAGCGAGAGTGCCCTCGCATTGCGAGACCAACTATAGTCTAGTGCTTCCAAACACTCTTGTCTAAATGTTTAACATGCCCCTATGCCTCGTATAAGCCTTATCCTCGGAAGGAAGGTCGATGAAGGCCCTGTGCGAGACTAATTGTATAGCAAAGTCCTCATCAACCAATAATGTTGAATGCAACCTTCACTACTTTATATGCCTCCAAGAATAATGTAAGTATCGCCTTCATGAAAAATATGTATAACATCATAATAAGTCTATGAGGACGTCTAAAGACCTCCTCATAGACTCAGGGGCAAGTGTGGATGCCAAAATCCACCAAGGAAAAAATCTCTGATCCTTGGTTGAAATACGTGGAAAATGGTCAGTTAGTCATGCTATTGGGCTCTGGCCTATAGGTCTCACGAGACCACGTTCTAGCCAACACTCCCAAGTGCCTCACAGGTTTCTGCCTTGCTGAAGATTCGAAGGCTCACGACACCCATGTGTGTCTCGTGCCCCTGGGCCTTGCAAGGCCCCCGCCTCACGCCCATGTGTCAGGCGCCCATGTGCCTCGTGAGACCCTTGTGTGGTTGGAGACCCGAGTGCCAAGCTCTTAGGATTCATACTCCCATGCAGCTGATGAGGCCTTCGCCTTGCTGAAGAGTAGAACCCCTCGCATCCAGGTGCCACGAACCCTAGCCCCTCGCGCCAGGTCCCGCGGATTCGACCTTGGCCGCGAAGCAGCGCCTCACGCCAGGTCCCACGGACCAACCACCTCGGCTGCGCAGTAGTGCCTTGTGCCAGGTCCTACAGACCAACCACCTCGATTGCGTAGCAACGCCTCGTGCCAGGTCTCGCAAACCCAGCACTTCGACCGTGCAACAACGCCTCGTGCCAGGTTTTGCGGACCCACCACCTCAGCCATGCAACAGCGCCTCGCGCCAAGTCCCACAGACCCGCCACCTCGGCCGCGTAGTAGCGCCTCGCGCAAGGTCTCGCGGACCCACCAACTCGGCTGTGCAACAACGCCTCACGCTAGGTCCCGTGGAGCCACCACCTCGGTCGCGCAGTAGCACCCCGCGCCAGGTCCTACTAACACCACCTCAACCGTGCAGCAGCGCCTCGCGGCAGGTCCCAAAGACCCACCACCTCGGCCGCATAGCAGGGCCTCGCGCTAGGTCCCGCAGACCCGCCACCTAGGTTGCATAGCAGCACCTCGCGCCAGGTCCTGTGGCCCCACCACCTCAGCCGTGCAGCAACGCCTTGCACCAGGTCCCGCGGGCCCACCACCTCAGCCGCACAGCAGTGCCTCACACCAGGTCTCGCAGACACCACCTCAACAATGCAGCAGCGCCTTGTGCCAGGTCACGCAGGCATGCCTCACTGTAAGCCTGCAAACCTTGTCATGCAAGACACCATGCCTTATTCTCAAGGGTCCTGCCGGGAAAAAGACCCGCGAAAGGTGCCTTGCCTCACCGTATGACAACCCATAAGTTCTACAACACTTAACCAAATGTAAGATAGCCTGTTAAAAAGGTGTATCTTTGAAATAGGAAAAGAACCATCAGGTACAAGGCATGCCCATGAGTACAGGATGTACGACCTTGAGGAGGACAGAGGCGCGAATCTAACATCTGTACCCAACAAGTAGTGGAGGTACGACATAGTACCAAGGCAGGAGTATTTTTGCAGACCCCTAACATATACTGGAGGCGACCACCACTCCTCCAACGCCACTACCACCTACAACCTGAATATGCAAATCCTTGTCTTTTCGGGACCACAATGTACCAAGAGCCATTAGAGCTCACCTATAAATAGGGCTTCATTTCATTATTGAAGGGGTTTGGAAAATTCATTATATAGAGAGGTTATTAAACAATGTACGGATCTTTGCTCCATTGTTGATCTACATTTATCCTTCCTCAAGTCTATTCTAAATTCTCATTTAGTAATTATCTTACTAAAATTTGTGTTTTCCGACCTAACATCGCTGATGAGTTCTCACCGTCAACAATCAGCAAGAAGCAGGTTCTTCGAGGACGCCGAAGATTTAAGTGGGGGAGAGTGTAACGTGTTGCGATATGACACACCTTTAGGGGAATTTTGTATGTATGAGCATGCCTTAGTGCTTGATCATTAGTCAAGTCTTCTGCCAAGTAACCTCAAGGGTAGGGGATGGCACTTTTGTAATTATGTATATGTCTCCAAGGTGAAAATCATATATTTTCCTGGGAAGAATTTATTTCCATAGAATGCTCCTTAGGGGGAGGTGACCTAGTGACTTAGGGAAGCACCATGGCCACCAACATATAGGGGGTTCTGCTGCGTACTCCCTTTCCCTATCAATGCAATATATGAATAAAATGATGTTTATCCATGTCCTGTTGTGTATGCTTTCTTTATGGTCTATGTGTTGCTTGTTTGTTACCTTGGTTGGGTCATCGCGTGCCACTTCACTATGTTGTATGCTCTAGTTGTTTTGTGGGATGTTGCCTTTGGATGGCTTGCTTTATGCTTGCTCATGCATCATCATTGCCCTTACATGTGTGAGTCTTGTATCGTGGCAAACCGTTGGGTTTGTTTGCTGAAGGTGTGAATTTTAGGCTGACTTGTTAGCTGAGTATGCTAACAAGTGTCTCTCGTTCCGTCAATTCAAGGAGTCAAGTTGACGGCCCGTGACACGGTGTGCCTCAAGTCAGAGTGCCCCAACCTATTATCCCTGGGACACGCACCGCAGTGTAGCCCACTAGGCATCGCGATGCTAGGATGATTTAGAGAACAACCCTAACCTCTGAGTTCATGCGGGCCACAACACTCCAAGAACATTGTCGCGTCGCAACCCCACTAACCTAGTTTTCAATGCTTTTCCAACTGATTTCCCTGAATCAAAACCCTAAAATCAGTCCCCAAACTTCCACCAAACTCATAATTAAGTCTTAATGTAAAGCCCTAAACCCATAATTACCATATGATTTAAAATGTACAATTAACTAGCTAATCGAGGTCTTAGAACAAAAAGTGTGATTAAATTATAGTAAAGATTTATATAATTAAACTTAAGTATAAAAGGTTTGGACAATCATTAAAGTCATAAAAGAGTTACACTGGGATCCAAAAAATATTGTTTAAAACATATTTACAACCCAAAAGTCAGTATACGGTCGACCTAGGCAGCAAAATCAAAGGTTTCCATAATGTTCCACAAAACTACCCCAGCCGTGGTGGCCAGGTAGGGCAAACATGTATGCACCGTTCCAGGCCCTCCGAATCATGCTAGGTCTGCCTTTCCCATGCCCTTACCTGCACCAGAGAGCACCCGTGAGCTATAACCCACCAAGAAAACTCCGTAAACATAGAATATAACTATTCATTTCAGTGAATGGATAACTAAATATACACAACAAACTATTCACAACAAGGACCTAAGCGGATCCAGGTGCGTTACCAAGCACTAGGTTCATGGTCCTAACTAAGCAGGTGAATACCACACATTAGATGACCATGCCATGACAACCTGCATTCAACATACTTATAGCCGATTCTGGTCCTTGTCGATCCCGGCCTTTGCTGATCAATCACAAACACATATGCAGGACATAGCCATTACCGACATTCAAACATAATACTAAACACAAATAACTGGGCCATGCCGTGCTCTATGGGCACAAACTGTTTTCTTGCCTTGAGTCCCGCAGTACCTGGGTAAGCGGCCTAGATACGATCTCGATTAATCGCTTGGATTGGCCCTAAATCACAATAATATGGAATCTCCATAAATATCAAATAAATAAAGATGTCGAACCTATTTTTATTCCTCCAGGCCTTGAATTTTATTTAAACGAGTAGTAGGATCATTCCCGAACCCCCTAAGTTGAGTTCCTGAGCCTAAAATGCCTAATTGGCCTATATTTTTTATTTGAGTCGCGACCCTCCTCAGAGGTGCCGTGACCCTCAGCAAGTCAGAGAGCAAACATAAACTTTTATCTGGATAGGCACTGCGGCGCACCCTGCCCAGTGCCGCGATGCTAAGGCAATTCAGCGAATCCCCTTAGGCCTCTTAGTTCACACGGGTCGTGGCACTCAAGAACAGCACCGTAGCGCGACCCCGTGAATCCAGTTTTTCCCAACGATTTTCAGATTTCTAAACTCCAAAAAAATTGTTCCAAACATGCTCTAAGGCCATAATTAAGTCCCAAAACATCTTCACTACACCTAGAGCATGACAAGCACCTCAAAAAACCAACCAAATCCCTAATTCAATTCGAAAATCAACCTAATTCTAAAACATAGCTAAACCTCAAACCTCAACAAAGATTCACCAAGAAACAAATATAGGCTTTTCTCAACTGAGAATTTCGATCCCATCTGAGTTGCTCCACTTAATCCCAGCTTCAATCCCTAGTCCCTGAGCTTCAGATCCTCAATTCCTGAGTCAATTCTCCATGAGTTTCACAAAGCTTCCAAGCACACCAAAAGAGAGAGTGTGAGCCGAATAGAGAGAGAGAGAGAGCAGCTAAGAGACTAAGTGTTTTTTTTTTCTTTTCTGATTACTTCTCAAGCCTTCCCTAAGTCTATCCTTAGCATCAAAAGACCAACATGCCCCTAGATAAATTCCTAACCCTTTAATACAACCAAGGACAAATCCGTCATTTTCCACATTCCCACTAATTCCTCGAGTAATCCTATAGATCCCCAATTAATCCCGACATATCCAAATTAATGGCTAAATAATTATCCGTTACCTAGTAAATCCCGAAGACACACTAACTCCCCAAAATTCCCCTAAGCTCACCCCGAGCTAGGTATTTGACTCCGTTGTGACTATTCTGCTAATCTGCTCCGTAGGACTGCCTCAGACCACACATCTCAAATATATCTCCACAATACTGTGGTCTTACTCATATCGCATAAACAACACATATATATACCCTCAACGTGTCAAAAGTTACAAATATGCCATTGTTAACTAGAATGGGGGCACTTGCACATTTAATACACCTAAACATGCATATCTAGTCATATCATATCATAACCCAAGCAATAAAAAATAATGATGCACATATATCATGATTAAGCACGTAATAATACAATTAAATCAAATTTTTCCCTCTTGACTTGCTAATCAAGGCACCAAGCCTTATTAGCGAATTTGGGGCGTTACAACTATCCCCTCCTTACAGAAGTTCCATCCTCAAAATTTACCTGAATAGTTCGGGATGCCGATCCTGCATATCAGAATCGAGCTCCCAAGTTGCCTCCTCTACTTTGCTGTTCCTCCACAACAATTTAACTAAGGCAATGATCTTCTTCTGTTAGACTTTGTCTTTTCTATCTAGAATCTGTAATGGTTTCTCCTCATACGATAAATCTTGATCCAATTCCATGTTTTCTGTAGAGTCCAAGAACTTTACTTAGCTAGTTAGATAGTAGTATTATAGTATTTATAGCATTATCTTTGTAACTGTGGATTTTTGGTTCAAACCGGGAATTATTTGGACACTCATAGTAGTACTTGTAGATTTTCTAAGTTTAACCTATAGTTTAAGAATATTAATGTTAACCTAAGGTTTGATTATATGACTGATATTAAGGATAATATTTATTATACTATAAGGTTTAGATAAGGACCAATAGGATTTTAAGCACATGTTGTGTATGGATGATTAAGGATTAAGTATTTTGAGGATTAAATTTAATAAGGGTAAAAGTTTGAATGCTATAAGGTCAGTCAGCAGCTTTGAATACGTTGAGGGCTTAGTCAAGGTTGTTTACTCCATTCAAACTTAGCAAAAAATGTGTAATTTCGTGTTTAATTAATCAGCGTGTGCCGATATATCGTAGCTATAGGGGGCGATATATCGCAGCACGTAGATACGAAAAACACGAGATGATGCACGACAGCCTCGGGCATACTGGCCCAGGCGATATATCGCCTACAGGGGGCGATATATCGCCTCCTTCAGTATATTTCAAAAGTTTTTGAATTCTTTTTCCGTTCAGCCATTCAACCTCTTGATAAGTCCAGCACCTTTTTGAACGAGTATTCAGCCTCTGCTGAACGATTATTCAAATTATTTTCACCTAAAAAGCTATTATTTTTATTCAAGTAAAATTAAGATCCTTTCATTCCTAAACTTTATAAATAGGACCTAGTACCCAGCCATTATTCATCTTTTGCTCTAAGTTCAGAGGCTGCAAGTGCTAAGTGTGTGTGAGAGTGTAAACACCTGGGTTGGGAAATCATAAGCTTGATCATCATAAGCTTATCAAACACTTTGGGAAGTAAGGTTCTATAGTATTTCGGTTCGAGGTTTAGATTGGTCTACAAGTCTTCAAGGTATTTCCACACTCTAGTTCATTGGTTTTATGTTATTTTCTTTCTCATAGTCTTCTACTCAGTCTTCTAACCTCATTCTTATTTTGGTTAGGAAATCTAAGAACTTGCTCATAAGTTTTTGGTGAGTATGTTTCTCAAAGGTTTAGTCATTCCATTCCTTCCATTCTTTTCATTACTTTTTCTTCAATCTACTCACCCTGTTATACATGGTTTTAGGAGTGTTCCAAAAGTCCCAACGCTGTCCTCTTATTCCGGTAACTTTGGTAAGGAAAATAGGATAGAATCTATATGTTTTATGCTTATGTTATCTTATGTTTTATGTTATGAAATATGTTATAAAATATGTTATGAATATGTATGTTTGTAGGCTTGGGCATAAGACCCATATGACTAACAAGACCCCAAATAGATTATGGGCATATGACCTACTTAGCTAGTAGGACCCCACTAATCTCATGGGCATATGACTTGTTTAGTCTATGGGACCCCAAGTAATAATGGCCATTATAGTATGTGTATGTAATAAGTGTTATGTTATGTCTTTATGTTTATTATGAAATTTATGTATATGAAGTATGTGTTAGATTTTCCTTGCTGGGCATTAGGCTCATTCCTTTTTGTTTAAATGTGCAGGAAAATAGCTATTAGTGGCGGTAAGGTTCGTGGATGCTTGGAGATTGTGTATCGATGGTGAATGGATTCAAGGTGTCGAGAGTTCGATTTCGAGGATGTAGTCTTTTATTTATGGGTTTATGTGTAATTTTTCCGCACTTTCTATGTAACTCCTTTTCACTTTAAATTATGTTTTGTTTTAAAGAAAATGGGATCCCATATCCTACTTATTTTATGAAAGTAACTCTTATTTCTACAAGTTTCTAATAAATTATGGTATTTTCGCAAATGTAAGTTTTATTAAGGATTTGTATGTATAGTTTCGTTAATGGTCCAAAAGTCTAGAGTAGTGGGTCATTACATTTTCATAACTCAGCACATGTGTAGGGTGTTGCGTAAATTTAAGCAATTAAAATTGTGCAAGTGTACACAATCAACAAACAAGTAATAAAGTGATAAGTTGAGTATCGTCTCCACAAGGATTGAATTAGCAAATAATTTTGCACAAATCAATTACCAAACAATTTAATAGTGATGAAAAATAAATTGAAAATGCTTCAAAATAAACTAAGATGACAATATAAAAACAATAGAAATTAAATTTGGTGAAATAGGCTTGAATTATTAAATTCATCTATGTTAATTGACTTGTACGTTTTGCTGCAGCAAAATCTCATCAAATTACCCAGAGTTAACAAGATTTCCAAATTAATTAATAGAACTTTTTCAAATCCTATGGTATTAATTCTTTCACTTAATTTAACATATTCCTATTCCAATCAAGTTTAAGAACACAAAATTTAAGCATCAATTCATAATGGTTACACAAGGTAAATAACACATTTCTATGCTATTCACAGACATAACCTAACAAGATTATTCACTTGTGTCATTCGAATCTTTCAATTATATTCAAACTTCCCAGCACAAATATAACTCAATGTCTTGCCATTGGTGGGAAATCAACAACAAGAAATCATTAATAAGCACATTTGAATGAGCAATGGGTCAATTACTAAAATAAAGTGCCAGAAATTTAGAATTAAGACATAGAGTTCATCAAGAATTCAAGCCACAAAAGATTTAGTTTGTGGTTGAATTCAAGAGCACAAATCTAAAATCCAAACCGCCCATAACAAAATAAATCATAGATTAGAAAATACAAGAAAAAGAAAATAAAATATTAAGGAGAAGGGTAAGAGAATCAAGCCAAAAAGATGTTCCCAAAATGGTCATTCTCTCTTGACTCCTTCTCTTTCTTCTTATTTTTCTTTTTCTTCATTCTCCACTTTTCCGCTCTAATGGCTGCTGGCTATCCCTTCCTTCTATTGTGCGTGTCCTTCCAAAGAAAAAGGGAAAGGTTCATTATATATGATATTAGGGCTTCTTTTCCTTACCCCAGGTGAGTTAATTTTTTTTATATATATTTTTTTACTTTGACATATGGATCAACTCATTTAAAGGCCCATATATCATCATTTACTTTCCAGCTCATGTAAAGTTAATTGAAAATGTTGATTTATACTGCTGATGTGGCAGCTCCTCATATTGACCCAAAATTGTTTGCTGCTTGGACAAAAGCTTCAACATTGCTGCAACAACTTGAGAATTCCTGCACAAAAAATTATCATATTAAATCACATTATCTCATTTTGAATTCATTCAACTTCATCCAATTTATCATTCTCTTACTTATTTTCCCTCATAAATCCAAAACTAACTCCTGAACCCAAATAATAGAAAATGACTTAATTCTATAGACAAAGACTAAAATCATTCATTTTTTAATCAAATTATAAGCTAAAAGTATTAAAGATAACTCTATATTCTAGAGTTATCACAGGGTATGATACATACTTTTGGAGCATAGACACATGAAATATGTTGTGAAACCATGATAAAGCTTGAGGCATAGTTAATCTGTATGCCACCTCTCCAACTCATTTAAGAATCTCAAAGAGGCCAACAAACCTAGGACTTAACTTGACTTTCACTCCAAATTGTTTCACTCCTCTCAAAGGAGAAACTCTGAGGAACACATGATCACCTACTTGAAACTCTACACTCATATGTTTCAAGTTTGAGTAACTCTTTTGTCCACTCTGGGAGGCGAGAATTCGAGCTCTAATCTTCTCAATTGCCTCATTATTCCTCTGAACGAAGCTGAGCCTAAGTTCTTCCTCCTCTCACCCATCTCATCCCAATGAATGGGCGATCTGCACTTCCTCCCATACAACACTTCATATGGAGCCAATCTGATAGTCGCCTTATAACTGTTATTATAAGAAAACTCAATCGAAGGGAGATACTTACTCCAAGATCCCCAAAAATGCAACACACAGCCTCGCAACATATCCTCTAGTATTTGAATCATCCTCTCAGACTGTCCATCCATCTGAGGATGATAGGTTGTACTGAAACTCAACAACGTGCCCATAGCTTTCTGCAGGCTCTCCTAAAACTTAGGGGTGAAGGTGAGGTCTCTGTCAGACACTATCGATCTCGGAGCCCCATGAAGACGCATGATCTCCTTTAAATACAACTTAGCATAATGATCCACCGTATAATTTGTCCTGATAGGTAAAAAGTGGGCTGATTTGGTGTACCTATCCACAATTGCCCACACAGAATTATGTTGCCCTACTATCCTCGGAATTCCAGCCACATAGTCCATGGTAATATTCTCCCACTTCCACTTTGCAATCCCTAAAGGCTGCAACAACCCTACTGGCCTTTGGTGTTCAGCCTTCACTTGCTGACAGATTAAGCACTTGGCCACATAATCCACCACGTCCTTCTTCATTCCTGGCCACCAATACAGAGTCTTTAGATCTTGGTACATCTTTATTGTACCCGGATGAAAAGAATAAGGAGTGGTATGAGACTCATCCAGAATCGTTCGCTTGATACCAGAATCCATCGGAACGCAAATCTGATTTTTATATCTCAACATATCTACCTCTGAAATAGAAAAGTCTCTTGCTAGTCTTGCTAAGACACTCTCCCTATGTTTCCTCAACTGAGGATCCTCCTTTTGCACTTCTCTAGTTCTCTCTAGAAGTGTAGACTGAAGATTAATGTTGGATAGCTGGCCAACTACCAGTTCAATTTCTGCTCTTGTCATTTCTTCAGCTAGTTTTTCTGATATCCGTCTCAAACTGAACATCTGCCCGGGACCCCTCTGTCTCAATGCGTCGGCCACCACATTGTTCTTTCCTGGATGGTACAAATTCTCACAATCATAGTCCTTTACAAACTCCAGCCAACATCTTTTGCTCATATTCAAATCCTTTTGAGTAAAGAAATACTTCAAACTTTTATGGTTAGTGTATATTTTGCACTTTTCTCCATACAGATAATGCCTCCATATCTTCAGTGCGAATACCACCGCTGCCAGCTCCAGATTATGAGTGGGGTACCCCTGTTCATACTTCTTCAGTTGTCTAGACGTGTAGGCTATCACCTTCCTAGCTTGCATTAATACACAACCCAAACCCTGCCTCGAAGCATCCCATTAGACTACAAACTTTTCCTATTCTCATGGAAGATTAAGTACCAGAGCGATAATCAGTCACCGCTTCAACTCCTTGAAACTGTTCTCACATCTATCTGTCATGACATACTTCATCTTCTTATGCATCAGCTCACTCAATGGTGTTGCTATTTTGGAGAATCCCTCAATGAATCGCTGATAGAACCCTGCTAACCCTAGAAAACTTCTAACCTCTAATACACTGCTCGAACTCGGCGAGTCTCTTACTTCCTCTATCTTGGTCAAGTCCACTAGAATCCCCTGCTTACTCACGATATGGCCTAGAAATGTTACTTGGGTATCCATAATTCAAATATACCCACATAATAATGTGGCCTCAATCATAAAACACATATATTTACTAACATGCCCAAAACAGGTCAAAATTACAAAAATGCCCTTTTAAGAAGAAACGAGCCCACATGGATGGTTAATACACCTAAACATGCTATAATAGTCATATCATAATATAACTCACATAATTCACATAATTATGCTTATAATCACATAAACACGTAATTAATTCAATTATTGCCCTCCTCACCCCTAGTCAAGAAAGTAAGTCTAATTAGGAAATTTGGGACGTTACAATTATCCCCTCCTTACAGAAATTCTGTCCTCGAAATTTAACCTGAACATCTCGAGATACTAATCCTGCATATTGGACTCTAATTCCCAGGTTGCCTCCTCGATCTTGTTGTTCCTCCGTTATACCTTAATCAAAGGTATGGTTTTATTCATCAGGACCTTATCCTTCTTGTCTAACATCTGGACTAGTTGTTCTTCATATGATAGATCTGCATGCAGCTCATGATCTTTGTAACTCAATACATGAGTCTCATCATATATATACTTTCAAAGCATCGAAATATGAAACACATTTTGCATGCTGACAATGCCAGAGGTAAGGCCAATCTATTGGCCACTTGCCCAATCCTCTCTAGGATCTCAAAAGGTCCTACAAATCTAGGGCTCAACTTGCCCTTCTTCCCAAATATCTTCACCCCTTTCAATGGTGATACTCTAAGGTAGTCATAATTTCCCACTTGGAACTCTACGTTCATGCGCTTCAGATCTGAATAGCTTTTTTGTCTATTGTGAGATGCGAGCATTTGAGATTTGATCATCTCAATAGCCTCATTGGTCTTCTAAACTTCTTCCAGACAAATTATTTCCTTTTGCCCATCTCATCCCAGTGAATGGGCGAGCTACATTTCCTACCATACATCATCTGATAAGGGGCCACTCCAATGGTCGATTGATAGCTATTATTGCAGGAAAACTCTATCAAAGGAAAATACTTACTCTAGGAGCCTTCAAAGTCCAAAATGCATGCACGAAGCATGTCTATCAATCTGAGTCGTCCTCTCAGGCTGACCATCTATTTGAGGATGATAAGCTGTATAAAAATTTAAGTTGTCCACCCATAGCTTTCTGCAAACTTCCCAAAAAATTGGAAATTAATGTGGGGTCCCGATCTGAAATAATTGACTTTAGAGCCCCATGAAGATGCAATATCTCTCTCACATAGAGATCTGCGTACTAGTCAACTGTATAAGTCATCCTCACTGGTAGGAAAGTGAGCTAATTTGGTATATTGGTCTACGATAAACCACATTGAGTCATGTTGACCCACTATCTTGGCAACCCAAAAAAAATATACCATTGTGATGTCCTCCCATTTCCACTCTGAGATATCCAAAGGCTTTAATAGCCCAGCTGGTCTTTAATGTTTAGCCTTGACCTGCTGGCAAGTCAGGCACTTAGCCACATACTTGGTTACATCCCTCTTCATTCCAGGCCACCCATATAAAGTCTTCAGATCTTGATACTTATTCCTTTTGTTCCCAGCTACCTCTGAGAGTGGTCACGAGCTTATTGGAATAATCTTTGTGGTGCTTGGATGCAAAAAGTATGGGGCAGTATGAGATTCATCCCGAATCTCTCGTCTGATAACCGCATCCATCGGAACAACGATCCGACCCTTGTATCGTAGTAAGCCCATCTCTGATTCTGTATAGTCCCTAGCCACTCCAACTAAGGCATCCCCTCTAATCTTCATGAGTTGTGGATCGTTCATCTGACTTTCTATTATCCTCTCTAGAAGAATAGACTGTAGGGTGATGTTGGCTAACTAGCCCACCACTAACTCTATCGATGCCCTAGTCATATCCTTTGCTAATTCCTTGGATATCTTCCTCGAACTGCATAATTCTCCTGAACCTTTTCGGCTTAAGGCATTTGGTATCACGTTGGCCTTTCCTGGGTGATACAGGATTTCATAATCATAATCCTTCACTAGCTCTAACCAACGCCTCTGTCTCATGTTCAAATCCTTTTGTGTAGAGAAGTACTTCAAACTCTTGTGGTTAGTGTATATCTAATACCTCACCATACAGGTAATGCTTCCATACTTTTAGTGCACAAACTGCCACTGCTAACTCCAGATCATGTGTGGGAACTGCTGTTCAAAATCCTTCCTCTGTCCTAATGCATAGACAATCACTTTTCTTGCCTGCATAAGGACACAACCTAACCCTTGTCTCGAGGCATTGAAGTAAACCACAAACTTCTCCTGATTTGTTGGAAGACTCAAAATTTAAGTTGTAATCAATCGTCGCTTCAACTCTTGGAAACTCACTCAAAGCAATAAAATACACCCAATTGCTAAAATTACCATTTGTGTTTAAACATTGAAAACCTAGCCAAAAATACAAAAATTCAAGTCCAACCACTACAACAATTTTCAATTTTAATGACTCTTTATAATGACTGTGAATGTGGGAAATTCGTTGAAGAAGCAAGGCACCCGAGAAGAGGGCCTCGCATACGTATGGGGCCTCACACAGCGAGCCCCAACATGCCTACACCTGCACAAAAGTTCGTGTAGGGGCAGGCTTCCTTGGTATCGTGGCATGCAGAGGATCGCGCATGGCCAAAGGGATAGCCTCGCATAACGAGGCTAGGTGCATGGAGAGGCTTCCTTAGTGTCGCAGTATGTGAGGGACTGCGCATGGACAAGGGGATAGCCTCGCATCGCGAGGTTTGATGCATGGAGAGGCTTCCTTGGTGTCGTGGCTTGCAGAGCACCGCGCATGGCCAAGGGGATAGCCTCGCTTAGCGAGGCCAGGTGGAGAGGCTTCCTTGGTGTTTTTCCATGTGAGGGACCGTGCATGGCCAAGGGGATAGTCTCGCATAGTGAGGCCAGGTGCATGGAGAGGCTTCCTTGGTGTCACGGCATGTGGAGGACCGCACATGGCCGAGGGGTTATCCTTGCATAGCGAGGCCAGGTGCATGGAGAGGGCCAGGCTTCCTTGGCATTATGACATGCGGAGGGCCACCCTTGGAGAGGGCCAGGCTTCCTTGGTGTCGCGGCTTGCGGAGTACCGTGCATGGCCAAGGGGATAGCCACTTATAGTGAGGCCAGGTTTGTAGAGAGAAAGAGCCTCGCATAGCGAGGCTAGAATGCCACAATGGAGACTTGCCTAACGAAGGCTTCTGAGAAGGCTCGCACCCCAGCGGACACCATGCGGAGTCTCGACACCTCTTCGTGTGTCTCCGGACGTAGCTACCTCACCTATGCACTCGATCATGCGAGGCCCTTGTGGCCATGGTGTTGAGGCGATGAGGAGGGCTTCGCTTAATAAAGGCTTCATGGCCTCTCGTACTCTATCCGTGCCGGGCCTCCCAACTATAAAAAGAATTAGAATGGATGTCCCATACTTAGCAAAATATTAGAAATCCATGAACCAAAGTATATTGTGGGAACGTGAGAAGGACCATTGGGCACGAGGACAAAGACGAGGGGTATGACCTTGAGGAAGGCAAAGGCATGATTCTGACATCTGTACCCGAAAAGTTGTGGAGATACAAATTCGTACAAATCGTGGGGCCATGATCTGCATGCTTCTGACCGTGTACCAACATTGACACCATAACCTTCTGCTCCACCAAGACCTGGGCCATTGCCCTGACAGTGTGCCTGCGTACAAATTTGTCCCCAGGGACCATTATGTATCAGGGGTCATCAAAGCCCAACTATAAATAGACCTTCACCTCTCAAGTTAAGGGGTGGTTAGAAAATTCTTGTAATATCAGACTATTCTAAGAGCAATATGCGAGTATTTCTTCTACGGTTCACCTGCAATCTTCTTTCAAATTTCTATAAGTTCTTTTGCGTTCATAAGACGTCGATTAAGTCTTTGGGTTTTCCATCCATATTTCATTGACAAGTTTCTGCCGTAAACAATTTGGCACCGTCTGTGGGAAGAACAAGCATCATACCAATGCTCTTTCATCACTTCCGACAAGGAAAAATTCCAAGGCATTCAGAACGCTTCGGGCAACTACAAGATGTTGAGGTTCACCTGGACGAAGAGCAACTGAGGGCCTCCAGGAAAGACCCTCCTTCGCTTAAGCATGGAGATATGCCGGAGGAGTGTCCTCCCCCAAGAGAGGAGAAGGAAGCATCATCCCCGGCTATCTGACCCAACAGAGGTCATCTAGTGCAACCAGCGCACCCACATCCCCGGCCCCCGGTGGCACCATGCTCTGGCCACCGAGACCCGGGTACATCAATCCGTAGGCTAGGCAAGAGTCCCCAAGTACACTCGGTGAGTTCCAGCTCAAGGAATCGCTTCTATGAGGACAAGATTTGCGAGTTACACAAGAAGAACTGAAGGCTGGAAACTACGCTAGAGAACATGCAAAAGGTTTTAAACGACCTTCTGCAAGGAAAGTCGAGCATACCCCTTCCAAAGCATAGAGAGAAAGAGGGAGAAAAATGGGAAACCACTGTCCCCGTGGACGATGGGAGAACTCGACTTTCCACCAGCAACACTCCCCAGCAAGGTACCATGAGGGACCTAGGCCAGTGAAATAACCCCAGGAGCAAAGGCGGAGGGACAACGATGGTCGTTAGAATGAATCCGAAGTCGCCTCTAAGGAGGCGCTGCATGACCTAAGGGAAAAGCTCAATGGGAGGAGGTCAGAGTTAAGGACGACACCTCCTATGGCCCCTTCGAAGGGCAGAGAGAAGAGAAAGGTCAATCCTACTGAGTTGAGGGTCTCCTTGCGTAGGAGGTGACATGAGCTAGACACTAAGATTATGAGCCTTCGGAGCAAGAGTGTCACGGCGTCTGGGGGCACATTAACGATGAAGAGTTCGACTACGAGTCACCTTTCACGCGAGAAATCCAGTTGGAACGACTCCCGGCCAACTTTAAAGAACCTCATATGACCCCATACGAGGGGACTTCAAGTACCACTTGGAGGCCTTCAATGATTTAATGAAGCTGAGAGGGATCAATAGCAGATCAAGGTGTCACTGTTTCCCTGTCACGCTGAAAGGGCCTGCATACAAATGGTTTAAGAGGCTGAGGCCGGGGACCATTAGGTCATGGGAACAATTTTTCGATGAGTTTCTCCAACAACATCATGCCATATGCGATTACACCATGCCGGGCACCAGTCTCACTAACATAAAGCAAGGTGAAAGAGAAAGCTGGAAGATTTATATTCATAGGTTCAACATGGAGGTGTCTAAAGTGGGAAGCCTGACTAGGGGTGAACTCAAGATGGAAATCATGGCTGGAGTGCGCCCAGGTAGCAAGCTTTGGGATAGTATGCTAAAAAAGGAAGTCATCGACTTAGATGACTTCTACGAATGGGTACAAAAGTAAAGTCGTGTCAAGGATGGCCGTGAGAACCTAAAGGCAAGGAAAATTGAATCCCATGTCAAACCTTCAGCCCATGAAGGGTCGAATGGGGAGAAAAAGAAGAGGGTGTACGAGGGGCTGAGAGATGACTACCAGAGAAGGTCCAAACGTGGAAGCGATCCCAGGAAAACGGTTTATACCTTCTATACAATCCTCACAGACACCATATAACATATCTGCCACACGAATGAAGGTCGAGTTCCCTTAAAGAGACCCCCGCCAATGAGAAAAGACCGATCCAAGAGGGACCCTAGCAGATACTGCCAGTACCACAAGGACATTGGCCACACCACAGTAGAGTGCATCCATTTGAAGGAAGAAATTAAAGAGCTCATACGCAGGGGGCACCAAGGCAGATATGTCAGAAGGGAAAATAAAAAATTGGAGGACAGGCCAGCGTTACCTCATGCCTGAGAAAGAGCCCCATAAATACAAGGAGAAGTGAGAATGATCTACAGAGGTCTGGCATTTGGAGGAGAGTCCCGGAACGGTCGAGATAGGTACGCTAGAGAAGCTAGACGGAGTCCACCACCGTGTGTCATAAGCCTGGAGCAACGACCCCCGAAGATTTTTAAGGGAGAAAATGACTCAATCACTTTCTTGGAGGAGGATGCACGGGGGGTGCACTTCCCCCACAATGACAGTCCAATTGGCCAACATGCGGGTGCATCAGGTCCTCAATGACAACGGAAGTATTGTGGATATCTTGTATTGCCCTGCCTCGGAGAAGATGGGTTTGGGCATCAGACACTTGATACCTTGCAAATCCACCCTATACGGATTCACATGGGACTTGATACAACCCTTAGGGGTAATCAAATTGGCCCTCACCATGGGAGAACAACCTAGACAAACCACTCTCATGGCAAACTTCGTCATGGTAGACTGTGCTTCAGCTATCAACGCAGTATTGGGGAGACCATCCCTAAGAGATTTGAAAGCGATAACTTCAATATATCACCTAGCTATCAAGTTCCCAACTTCTGGGGGAATAACGAGCATAAAAGAGGAATAGAGAGAAGCAAGAGAGTGTTATAACACCTCCCTCCGCACGTCTATAAAACCACAGGAACCAATGGCGATGGTAGTACATGGAGGCACAAACCTGCAGGAACTAGACCCAAGAGTCACAGAGGAGCTATGGGTCGAACCTATGGAGGAGTTAGAAGAGGTCGTGGTGATGGAAGAGCCATTACGAAAGTTGAAGGTGGGAAAAAATCTTCAAGACGACACGAAGGAAGAATTGGTGAGGATACCGAAGGACAATTTGGATGTATTTGCTTGGAGTCACAAACACTTGGTGGGGATAGATCCTTCCATCATGTGCCACCATTTAAATATCGCCCTCGAGGCAAGGCCCGTTAGGCAGAAAAGACGAGCGCTCGATCCGGAGAGATATTCATCTTTGAAGGAGGAGATTGAAAAATTGAAGTTGAATGGGTTTATCCACGAATCATTCTATCCCGTATGGGTATCGAACCCCGTACTAGTCCCAACACCGAATGGAAAATGGAGGACTTGTGTGGACTTCTCTTACCTCAATAAGGCTTGTCCTAAGGACAACTTTCCGCTTCCAAGAATAGATCAACTGGTGGATGCAACAACCGGACATGAGTTACTTAGCTTCATGGATGCTTACTCTGGATACAACCAGATACCCATGAACCCAGTTCACGATGAACATACTTCATTCATAACGGATAACAGAGTCTACTACTTTAAAATGATGCCTTTTGGATTGAAAAAACGCAGGTGCCACCTATCAGATATTGGTGAACAAAATGTTCGCTAACTAGATAGGAAGGAACACGGAGGTATACATTGAGGATATGTTCGTGAAGACCAAAAATGCTGGAGAACTCAATGGGGACCTAAGTGAGATGTTTGACACACTCTGGAGGTACCGAATGAAGCTGAATCCACTCAAGTGCACTTTCGAAGTCTCTTTCGGAATGTTCTTGGGTTTTATGGTCAACTCCAGAGGCATTGAAGCTAACCCTGATAAGATAAAGGCCTTGGTAGAAATGAATCCACCAAAGAGCAAGAAAGAGCTACAATGTGTAATGGCACGGGTAGCAGCCCTTAACAAATTCATTTCAAGGTCTACGGACAAGCGCCTCCCCTTCTTCAACATCCTAAAAGTGAGAAAAAAGTTCGCTTGGGACAGAGATTGTGAGGATGCTTTTACCAAGTTAAAGGAACACCTAGGGAAGCCGCCCTTGTTGGCTAAACCTGAAAAGGGCGAAAGGCTATACTTATACTTGGCAGTATCCGAGCATGCCATAAGAATTGCCCTGGTCAAAAGAGAGAATAAGCATCAACAACCAGTGTACTACGTCACTAAACGGTTGGTAGATGGGGATACCTGATACACAGAGATAGAGAAGTTAGCATACGCATTAGTCATGGCCTCAAGAAAGTTAAGGCACTACTTCCACGTCCATGCAATCGAGGTACTCAAAGATAGCCCTTTAAGATAGGTCTTTCACAAACCTGAAACCTTGGGGAGATTGATGAAATGGTCGATTGAGTTAAGTCAATTCAACATCACATACACCCCAAGGACCTCCATCAAAGGGAAAGTGCTTGCAGACTTCATAGTGGAGTTCACCTATCGACCAAATGAAGAGGGAGATATAGGAGAGGGTCAATCGGTCGGAAAAGGAGAGGAAAGGAAGTTTGAGGAATGGAGCCTCCATGTGGATGGAGCATCCAACGAAGGGGGAGCTGGAGCAGGTATCATGATGACTGGACCGGGACGACACAAGATGTATTGAGCGATATGATTTGGATTTGAAGCCTCGAACAACGAGGTGGAGTACGAAGCGCTCCTAGCTGGATTGCGGTTGGCCCAGGGGCTAAAGGTAACACATTTACATATTTTTAGCGACTCACAGTTGGTGGTATTCCAGGTGAAGGGCGAGTATCAGGCAAGGGATCCTAAGATGGCCGCATACTTAAAAAGGGTAAAAGGCTATCTAGGGCAATTGGAGGGGTATAGCATAGAGAAAATCCCAAGAGAGAGGAATACCCATGCCGATGCCCTTGTAAAGATGGCTTCCACTAAGGATGGAGATACCTTTAAGTCTGTACCCATGGAGTATTTTTCTAGGCCAAGCATCATTGAGGCAAACATTCATATGATCAGCACCCGAAAGGGGTCGTGGGTTGACCCAATATGAACTACCTGAAGGATGGAGCTCTTCCAACAGACAAGAGGGAGGCTCAGAGGCTAGTGTATAAAGCCGTCCGGTACATGTTAGTAGACAGAGTCTTGTACAAGAGAGGGTTTTCTGTGCTGCTTTTGCAGTGTGTTGATGAAGAGGAGGCAATGAAAGTTCTGTATGTAATACATGAGGGCGAATGCGGCAACCATGCGAGTGGGACATCCACGGCCAGGAAAGCCATGAGGCAAGGGTCACTACAAGAAAAAATGCTTTTAATAAGACCAAAAATGTGTTATCAAAACAATCCATAACACTTTTTGACATGTTAAGACCGACTATGTTATCGTAGGACAGGGTACTTTACATAACACTTTATCTTTGTTATACAGATGTGTTATTATACTGTCAACGATAACACACTTTCTGTGTTATTTTAATAAATAGACAAGTATTTAATTATATTATTTATAGTCGATTATATAACACATTTCAATACTTATAAATTTGTGTTATACTACACTTTAGTATAACACATTTTTTGTGTTATATAATGAAGTTTGCATAACAAAATTCTTTACTTATAAAAAGTGTTATTGTAATAAATATTATAACACATTTTTCGTATTATTTTAATATTTAGATAAGTTTAAATTCTCATTATATATTCATTTATATAACACTAATTTATTCTATTATAGTTTCATTTTTTATTTATATAATTAAAATTAGCTTTCTAATATATACTAACATCATCAAATGAACTTGGTTTTCAAATAACAAAAAGTAAAAACATTCAACATTGTATTAACAATCCACAAATTAGTTTAAAACATTCAACACTGTCATCAACAACAAAATGTTCTTTAAGTATTCAAGTAGTCTTAAATATTCAACATATTGAAAAGTTACTACTTTCAGCACAAAATATTCTACAGCTGCCCAACACAAAACCTTCAAAATTAAGTATCCTTTTCTATTTTGCTTGTCACATCTGTAAAATAAACAAAGAAATATTTTATTGTTATTATCTAGCATCACAAATTACTTCAAGAAAAATGCTATGGAAATTATTTCCAAGAGAGGACACCACATTCAAAATAATGAATTCACAACTACACCAAAGCAAACAAAGAAACCAAACACTAAATTATAAGACATTGGTTTTTTTTTTAGTATGAAATCATGTGTTCATGTATATGCGTGAGAGAGAAAGAGAGGAAGGAAACAATAGAGAAGTTAAACAAAATTTATATATATACCATACTAATCCAACCTTAACAGTAATAAAATTGTTGAGATTAGCTTTTGGGACCTAGCAACAATAAAAAAGAGATAATAGTGATAAATACTGAAAAGAAAAACCATTAACATGCTACTGTACAAATTGAAGGCACCAAAATCACCCTTCATGAGTCAAAGTTTGCCATAATCTATACAAGAGAATGTGAAATAAAGAATTTGATTGTGGAGTGCATAACAATAAATCAATTGACCTCGTGAACTACTATAAACTACTATAGAATCAAAGAAGAATACAATATTTTGATCCTAAATTATTATAAATTCACTCTTTGTCAACATAACTCAAGAAAAATTAAAATTTAAGCATGCCATGCTGTTGAAAACATCTTCTCCAATATAAAATATCATCCAACAATGCCTACATGAATGCAAGCATCATCTTAAGTCCAACCATTCAAAAGGAAAGTAGATATAGCATGGTGTTGTGTCTATCAAGAAATCAAAATGATCTATTTTTATTGCCTAAACTGATTAAAGTTCCAACTGCAGCTTTGAAAGCAAAAATAAACAAGAACTCAACTTCCGATGACACACATTATATGAAAGTACCAAAAGACTTTGGAGGAAAATAGGATATCAAAACTTATGATCTATCATTGTGGCAAATGGCAAACCAGTGACGATTATAGCTGGGTTAATGATTCTAGCAATTGATGGTGTCTCCCTCAGCATCTGAGTTTCTGAAATCCCAACTATTTTCTGTTTTCACCATGGTTTTTTAAGATGTCTACGTTCGAGAAATCTAGCTTGAAATCATAGTCAGTGTACCTAGTATAAGAGGATGATATTGAAAGTGATTGAACCCTTTATTAACATGCCAAGAACACCAACAAAACGAACCAGAAAAAAGAACAAACACAAACAAGAAATAATGCCAAAAACAGAAACAAATCACAAACTTTAATGAATGATAGAAACAATTGTCAAAAGAACACCACAATATACATGGTTCAGTGGAATTGGCCTACATGAGTTTTCACTATGATCAATCTAGAATAATTACAAGGCTTCAATACAAAATGAAAAGTTCTCAGTTTTAGCTTTCTTTGAACAAGCTTCTTACAAGAACTCCAACCTCTATAACTCACTAAACTCTCTCTTTCTCTCTTCTTTTTCTCTTAGTGCTCTCTAAATATGTGTACATAAATAATGATGCAAGGTTCACTTATATACGTGCACAAAAATATGGATATTTTTATTAACAAACAATCACTTTTTCACAGAATAGTTCAGCTGTGAAATGGGATGTAATGGGATGAGACAAAAACACACTAAAATAAAAACTAATGAGAAAAAACACTTGCCCAAAAAGGAGCAACTCAAACCATATTTTAAGCAACTCAAATATTAAGAAACAAAAACTAGGAATAAGAAACTATTATGCAGGTACCACATTACATCAAAAACATAAAGCATGCATAAAGTACAACATAGTATTACTGTCTCATGAGCAGTCCCCTGAAAGAAACCATCAAAATAACTTATAGGGGCAAAGGATATAGAAAAACTATTGACATCATAGTATTACTGTCTCTAATTCTCCACTCATACAGTAATAAGAAAGGAAAAAAGAAAACCTTTTGGATAGCTAAATTATTTCATCACTGATGTTACATAAGATTATATTTAAAACAATTGATATTTTTTCTAATGGGGAAAAAAGAAACGAGGCATTTCTAACTTGAGGAATATATTTGATGACTGTCATAAAGACTTGGATTGAGCTAAAAACGGAAAGAATCAGTTCCAAGTCAGAAAGTGAATCAATAATATATTTCATAGCAAATGGAATTTAGAAACCTAAAGCTAATTATGATAAAGCGATTAAGCCAATAAATCGAAGCAAACAAATGCTTTTATCATCTAGCTTTCCAATGTTTTTTAATCGAACTGAATTGTTTGAAACTAAAATTAAGAACAAAAGAAAAGGAAAGGTAACTAAAGAATGAATCTTACTTAAAAATGTTAATCAACCAAAGGCAGGAATGGTTTGGCAAAGCAATGAAAAAGCAAACTCTAGAAGCGAACCAAACAATAGAGACAATTGCTAGAGTAATCTTAGAGACAGTCTGACCTCCACGCTGTATAAATACAAAGCCATTATCACCAACAAAAGGTAAAATTCAAAAATAGCAATGCATAACAACATAATTACCACACCAAAAAAATAAGGCTCCCCAATCAAGAAGAAGAATCTTACTTAATAGATTGCAATTTGTACTATGGATCAAAATTGAAAACAACAACTAAAAAATTGAAAACAGCAGCTAAAAAATTCATCTCTTTTTTCCAAATAAATTTCATCAAAGTTACAGTTGAGAACTCTAAGTATTAATTTAATTCTGTATAAGACTCCCCATTTCGTATATCACAGTCAACATGACTAGAGTGCAAATATTTAATCAAATGTACGTTGTACTTTTCACACTTGTGTTTATTTAGACATCACACGAACAAAGACAGCCATAAATTTATAGAACATACTAGCAACATGAAAATAATGGGTTCAACAAGGTTTTCCTGCTTTTCAAGATTTTCAAGTTTCAAGACACGAATGTACAATTCCTCTTGTATCAACTAAACTCCTTAAAGCTTTCTAATGCAATGAAATTCCAGCCAACAAACAAAACTACCAATTCCCAAGACCAAGTTACTAACAATTGATTAAGACATAAAGTGATGCAACAACTACAGTATATTTTATCTTTTTCATTCTTGCTAAAATAAAATTTTATTTTTGACCAAGGAAAACAAGCTCCAAAAATTCAATAACAACAAAAATAGAAGTAGAAACTCTACACACCTTGAAACACCCACCATTTATCTTTGAATACCTTGTCACCCCATGATTCAAGAAACTCTGTATGTCTCAATGTCTCCAGTTAGGTAAAATCAAGAAAATTAAAGGAGAAACTATATAATGAGAAGTAAAATCATGTTAATTTCAAGGAGAAACTATACATGACCCTGAAATTTTCATAGTATTTAAACAAAAGTGACCTTCCAATTTGAAATTCAAGATATAAATGCTAACCCAAATGCTGAAAAACAAAATCATATTTAGAAATTAAAAAAAAAATAAGGCTTGCTCTGTAATAAAAAATCAGTTCTATTCATACTAGTCTCAAGAATTACATGATATAAAGTCTATTGTTTACTTGGTAAATTATTTTATTTTGAAAATTAGACAAATCATAAACTAAGAAAAGTGATAGAAGTCAAAGACAAATTAAAGCATAGTATTTACATCAAGTAATATTTGATAGAAATTGTTCTTTTGTGCTGTTCAGATCAGAAAGCTAATAGCCCAAAATATAGTATTGTGTTAAACCATCAAAAAGCACAAAAGAGAAAAAATAAGCTAAGAGATGAACGAAGAGAAAATTCCACTGCCAAACAGAGTATCCGCTATCGCTGAATTCCAAGACCACTAACAATAGAGGTACAAAACTAAAAATTGGCTTATAGGAAAAAAAAAACAAAAATATAATAGAACTTCTTCTATTTTTGTAAGCAATTAGTAGATTGAAGCAAACAAGGTTCAAAAATAGATCCCCACTTTTTAATTATCTTTCATTCCAATACAAATTAGCAAATCAAACTCGTAGACACGCTTCAACCATTATCAAATATAACCATTATAAATAAGTAAGCAATCCAATTCACCAACATGCATTACAGTAGTCATTATGACTAGTAAATATGCATATGACACCATTAATATGTTTACCAGAATAGCTCTAGTATGCTTTAAAATAAGTTCTACAAGCAAATAATATAATATAAAGATCCTTAAAAGAAACTAGAAGGAAACACAGAGACAGATGAAGTGAACCAATAACAAATTTTCAATAGTCCATATAATATATTCAAGAATTTCATTCTCTGCATTTCACGAAATCACCACAAGCATTTAAAGCATTGGCTCCCAAGAAGCTTCTCATACACCTGAAGCAAATACCCATTTATACTCAAACCAGTAATCAAGAATCAAGCATACAAAACAGAGAACTTGTGCTAGTAATAGGAAAATAAAACGCAGAGAATTTATACAGAAAGAAAGCACTTTAAAAAGCATGAAGAGTCCATATAAATAAGGATATGATGTTCCTATACAAGGTGAACATCTTTCATCCAATAATTCCTTCAAGCTTTTATCTTGAGATAATGTTACAACTAAGAAGGTATCAAGTGTACAGAAAAAGTGTAATGTGTTGTATAATAATGCAGAACTCATAATGAGACATGACTTTTTCAACTTGATCTTATTTCACTGAGCAGGTGAGTTGGGAAAAATAAGTTGATAACCTGCGTTTACCAGGTAAATAAGCTTGACAATTATATTCACGCACAGGTTAACAAAATATATTTCCCCAAAGATACCACTAAAAAAAACAAAAATAAAATAATCCTTTATCATAAAAGAATGTAAAGAAGAAAGAAGGAAAAAAGTTTGTTCATCTAATTCTCTTTAAAGACTTATTACAAACAGTTTCAGGGTTTAATCTAATATTTTGTATCCATTCATGACACTACAAGAAAAAATGCTTTTAATAACACCAAAAATGTGTTATCAAAACATACTATAACACTTTTTGATGTGTTAAGACCGACTATGTTATCATAGGTCAGGGTACTTTACATAACACTTTATCATTGTTATATAGATGTGTTATTAAACTGTCAATGATAACACCCTTTCTGTGTTATTTTAATAAATAGATAAGTGTTTAATTATATTATTTATAGTGATTATATAACACATTTCAATACTTATAAATTTGTGTTAGACTACACTTTAGTATAACATAGTTTTTGTGTTATATAATGAAGTATACATAACAAAATTCTTTACTTATAAAAGTGTTATTGTAATAGATATTATAACACATTTTTCGTATTATTTTAATATTTAGATAAGTTTAAATTCTCATTATATATTCATTTATATAACACTAATTTATTCTATTATATTTTTATTTTTTATTTATATAATTAAAATTAGTTTTCTAATATATACTAGCATCATCAAATGAACTTGATTTTCAAATAACAAAAAGTAAAAAGCATTCAACATTGTATTAACAATCCACAAATTAGTTTAAAACATTCAACACTGTCATCAAATTATATTATAGCTCCCAGGAGACAAAGACCCGAAAACTTAAACCAATAAATCTTAAATCACATGGTAAAACTAACATGCTATACAATTTCCAACCAACATACAAGACAATGAGTATCTATCCTAATAACCACCAATCTAGTGCCAAATATTCGATACTGTTGACTTCCCCAAATATCAGATTTATCCAGATAATGAGATTTTAGGCAACATTGCACCCATGGTGGATATCTAGCATCTTCCTCCAGTTGCTTTCGATCATCATTTGTAGCCACTCCAAGCAATGCATTTTGCTTCTTCGTCAGTACATCAATGGCAGGTTGATCACCAAAAAACTTGTTCTGCCACAAGTTGAAAATAATACAATCAATTGAAGATAAGAATGGTAAGGGTGTAAAATAAGAGTAATGCAGGTGACATTTTATATAATAATAATAAAAATTGCACAGCCAGCCATATGACTTCAAATGACAGGTTCTATTTCGAAAAGGAAATTTATAAATATATATATGCAACATTATGTGGTGCAAGATTTTGGTATGAAACATGTGTCCCTATCAAATTCCAGAAAATAAATAAATAAATAAAATACATAGAATGCAGTGTGACAAAGAGAAGAATAAGTTTTTCTAATGGAAAAATCATTTTTCAATGCACTAGAAGTTCCAAATTTTATTTTGTCAGTCCTAAGACAGTAACTGTCATAGGGTCAATTTTTTAAAACTAAAATACCACCATGTTACGTTGATGGCCAAAGCTTTAAACATAGGCCAGCTAACCCAACAATAAAAACAAAATGCACAACCAAGTTTCAGTTCAATCAAGTAGATATCTGAGATGTTGGCCAAAATGCATAATGTGTACCAGTAGGCTTGCAAGTTTTGAAAGTGTGTATGCATATGTATAGATAATGGTGACACTAAAGAAAACTCAAGGTTATCCCGGTCGAATTTCCAAGACTGGCAGGATGAGGGGTAAAAAGGCCAAGAACTCCAAGCTAAAGCTCCAAATAAATAGTGGTATTACAATAACAATGTGGATATGGACATGACAGAATAGAAATAAAAAAATTAAATCCAGAAACTTCTGAAAGAGTAACTGTGTAGCTACATCACTAAGGTAAGCACATTAGTTTTCATAAAGATTTCCTAGGCAAGCAACTTAAAACTGAATAATTAAGAAAAGGTTAATGTCAAAAGGCATTATTCATTTCTCAATCATGTGCAGCCAGTAACAAAGGTGGATTCTTTTGTTAGCATAAAAGTTCGCATTACAACTAGTGTGCAACAGGACTAGTAAATAACCATTGAGAAGAGAGTTTAAAGCCATAGACATTGTTTAACCTACCCTCATTTCAGCAGGCATGAACATATAACGAAGAACAACAGTAGCTGGAATAGACAACTTTGCATCATCACGACCACCTGTCATACAGATGATGGTTTAATGGTTGATGAAACAAAGAAAGAATATAACATAGTTTATAAAAAGACTACTTCCAAGTATATATCATGAGCAACTTAAAAGACGATAATGTTTCACTAAAATTCAGGGAAGTCCAAAAGGCAACTCAAATTGAAGCAATTCAGCACTTATGAAAGAGAAATTAACTTGCAAGACAATATGCACAAGGATCTGAAGCACTAAAATTTGACTCTAAAACAATATTGACCAACATTGGAAAATTTTCAACAGTATCGTATCAATATTAAGAAAGGAAACAGAGTGAGAACGTAAACATCATGCAATATAAGGTCACTGAACTATTAAATAGAGCATTTAAGAGTATCATAAAAAGCTTACCCCATCCAAGCATCTTATCTTCCACCTTCTTAAGTTTCTTTTTCTTCTTGTTGTCAACTTTCTTGGAAATAAATGTATTCCCTGTGTTAAGAAAAAAATGAGATTACATTAATGAGTCACTATAAACCCCATAAGGACAACAAAACTAGTCATTTAAAGACATCTCAAGCAACAAAGTTCCTTTCTAAAACACTATGTTTGGTGTACAATGATGCATTATCTTCGAATATAAAAGATGGAAAATGAAGCATCTTCAAAGATTAACGAAAGAACTAGTCCTTGGTCCCAAAAATCTATCAGCAACTATAAATTCCATCCGAAAATAAAACCAAGCAAAATCTGATAGTTACACAATGCACCCATCAGAAACTGATCACAAATTTTAAAGTTAAAGAAAAATAAATAAATAAATAAAAAATAAGGTGAAACCAAATGATCCTTCACTGAATACCATGGAGTAATAATGATTCCTTTTCTTTTCAATAAAAAGAAAAGCATGCAAGTAAAGAACTGTGTTTTTTTTAATAAAGTAAAAAAATAAGCAGCTGAATTTAACTAGGGGTCAGAAACTCTGAATTTGGTAGATTAATCAGAGACCAAAATAAAACAAAACTCAACAACTATTATATTTTATTTTTAGAAAAAACAAGATATGGAATCATGCATTACCTCTCAAGAATAAGGCAAAAGACATAACATTTATGGGTTAACCAGTTTAACAATGAACTAAACTAATCATGAAAATCTATATATTAAAAACAGTAGAGCAACGAGACCACAGCAGGGTAAAACTAATGAAATAATATTTAATCAATTAAAAATAGAATCCAAAGTCATTCTTCTAAGAACTAGCAATCAAAATAATATATCAATACTAATAGTATCATTTTAAAGCCAACTAATTTTTTTTTGGATAAAAATAATAAGTAACTAAATGAAATAATAGAACAAAAATAAAAAATCAAGTAAAAGGATAAATAAAACAAAGTGGTATGTTACAAAGAGTGCAAAAGTACATACCTGATTAGCAGTTGAAGCAAAGCCAACAAAAACATGACTTGCAGTATCTATATATATCTCCTTTCCAAGACACAAAATACTCAGTACAATCTTTTGATTCAATCTGCAATCATTTTTCAATATAAGAAATTAAAAGTAATTCAGATATAGAAACCATAGTTTATGCATGAATGTATATCTTTAATTGGGACATTGTTACAAACAATAAAAAAAAAAATGCAGAAACAAAGACATGACTTAATAACTTATAGTTTAGATCATGATGCACAGACCATAACATGACTCAATCTCTCTGCTTCTTGTCATTGTTCTTTGCTCAACAAACCATAACCTTCCAATCATCAGTCTGAAAAAAGAAAAGTGATATACTCTCTAGAAGAACAAAAATGACTTTAAAGCAAGGTAAAAAAACGGAGCTGAAATGAAATGACTAAAAATCAATCAAAAGAAAACAGAGTTACACACAGTTATCCATGTATATTATATATACTAGAAAACTAAGAACTGAGCAACATGGTAGTGCTTTAATATTAACTAAAAGAGAGCGGTATTAATTGGTAAATTATTTAAAAATAATAATAACAAAATATCAAAATAACATCAAATTAAATTTAATTACTTTCTATGTAAGTTAATCGTCTAGAATATAGATAGATATAGATGATTAGCGCATACTCACATACTATCACTTGGATAAAGCATTCTATACTTTCAAGGTTGCATATAAGATTCTCACTCAAAAATAAGGGACCATGCTGTAAAATGTAAGATGGCCTCTAAGCTCTTGTTGTAATTAATTCTAAACTACATATGACCTACAATTCCAATGGCTGAGAACCATTATTTCTGATATAGAAGTTTGTGCCTAAATCTAGTCTAGATGGCTTCTGTTGCCAGCCTAAAGTAATAATTGTAAGATATACTTTATAAATTTAAACTAAAAGCATCTTCCCTTAGGTACATTTTGAAGGGGCTCCCAATGACCATGATATAAAAAGAGTACCAAAAAATAAAATTGAAAATCAAAGATGCACAAGTGTATCCACCATCCGGAAATAAATAATCTTGATATATTACTCTTATCACAAACAAAATTCAACTCATCTAATCCCACTATGAAGCTAATTCCATTAGCAAGCAAATACAAGAGTGAGTAAAAAACATTCACAACAAGTGAGCTGGAGTATGTTATAATTTATTTATTAAATCTATTTCAAATCAACACTTACAGAATAGTTTAAACGGAAATAAAAACACAACAAGTAAAATTTTTTCCATATTTTACTCACAAGTTTATATAGTGATAACCCTTAGAAAATTATATCTAAAATCTTTATTTTGTAAGAAAATAACCATCATGCAATGAAGCAACTATTGAATGGGAGAACTAAATCCAACCAAAATATTGGAAATACTTGTAAATCTTATAATTGGCATTTTTATAGAAATATCTTTTTTTCTTAAAAGAGAAATTGGTTGATTTAATTGTTTCCTTTTATTATAATTTTTGGAAATATTTGTTTTCCTTTTATTATAATTTTCAGAAATAGTTGTTTTCCTTTATTATATTTTTCGGATTTGTTTGGAAATATTTGGTTTCCTTTATTCCAATTTTCGGAAACCCTCTTTCCTTTTGTGTGATTTTTGGTCAATAATATGCTTCCTTATTTAGCATATATTGTCTCTTTTTGTTTATAAAGGAAACAAAGTTTATTGAAAATATTCGGTACTTACCCAAAGTTATTTTTGGATTATTTGCTGATATATTTTCGTGCAGCTCAAGGATTGCAATCAGGAAACTGGTTCTTAATGTCATTAATTATTGTTTCCTTTTTGAGCTTGTTTTGATCTTACACAGGTCTGAGCTGTCCCCACCGATATCGCATCTGTCGGATCAGCATCTTCTAAATAAGGCAACTCTTCGACAATCAAGAATAACTTCTGTGATTCTTGCCTTTGTTAGAAGAATTCTTTCTCTGCCTTTGTGAGCACGAAAAAGACTCTATAAATAGGGCTCTAAAGGCAGTGAGAAAAGGGAACTCTTTGGTGCATTATTCGTGAGCTTTATTGTAATATTTTTGAGAGTTCCTCTTTGTATTCAAGATCATAAGTATTCATGTGATCTTGTAGAATTATGTGTGTTTAGTTTTTAGTGGTGAGTTTATACCATGTTCATGAGTGAATACACATTGTAATTTGAACACAACGTTTATAGTCTTCGAGAGAAGATTTTTACAAGCCTTGTGTCGGGAGGATGCAAGCACTCGCTGGCCATTGAAGGGAGTTCAAGTGGTTAAGCGTTTCAATCAAGATCAGATTAGAAAAGAGAAGTACAACAAGTTGCAGAAAATCTCAAGAGGGAGTCTTGTTTTGTTTAAGTCAATGTTTTTGTACTTGTGATTCTTTATTAATTGGTTTTATTCTCTGGGCGTGGCCCCAAGGAGTAGGTTATCCGAAAGGGTTTCTGAACCTTGTAAAAATTCGCTGTGTTCTTTATTCTTTTGCACTGTCTTTTTATTGTGTTCAGTTTCTGTCGTGACAAGTTTGGTTTCTGTCCCGACAGAACTGTATTCTGTGTACACAGTTAATTACCATTCCGCACTTTAATTAATTCACTTGGTTTAATTAATTTGGTAATTCCTAAAAAAGGAATTTCAATACTAAAGAAGTTATCTTCCCTTCTTCACTTGGTCAGATGCAACTCCAAATTCACTGTTGCATTCTGCAAAGGTTGATCACTCTTAGCCAATTCATTTGCCCTTAGCTTTGTATACTTTGCATTTTCTGTAATTGGTTCCAGTATATAAGTGTGCTGTTTGACAATTCTATCAGCAGGTTTGCCTTCTATAGTGCCATAACTAAAAACCTGAAGCAAATAAGTGATCAAAGTTTCATAGTTTGAACATGCCCTCAACATATGTAACTGCAAGAATAAACTAAATATTGGTTCTACCTGGACCCACTCAGAAGGAAGCAAATCCTCCCATGGCTTGTCAATATACCATGGGATTATATCAGAATCCAGATAAAGTGAAAGTCGGTCAAGTTCAACAGACTGTAAAAATTAAAAAAAAAATCTTATTATAAACAAGACTATAATAAGGATTAAATTAGTGATAATCATATTATAATTTACTGGCTATGTAACAAATTGCTACTTGTTATCATGGCAGAACTTTGGTGTACCGTGTATTGTGGGTGAAACTTCAAATATATGCATAAATGCAACATACTTTAAATTTGAAATATGATAAATGAATACACATCTCGGCCAAGCATTCAATCAAATTTTCTTCCCCTTAAAAAAGAAACAAAGATCTTTTATAACAAGAAAATGAAAACTACAATTGAAGACTTTTATTTAGTAGTTTTGTCAAAAAGTTGCAAGTGTGTGTTTCCTCACTAACTCGCAACTATGCATTTCAAATTATATATATGAGACCTTCTTAAAGAGAATAAAACTTAAACTTGATTGCATTCATATCAATCGACACCCTATAAGGAAAAAAATTAGGAACCTTTTGTATACGGTCTAGTGAACCACCAGTAATAAAAGTCTCATTCCCATTGTCATCAACTGTCACAGCTAAGAGTTTCTCCAAGGTCACACCTGCTGCAAATGGATGACCAGGATTGCTAGAGAATAGGAAATTAAAATTTAGACAGAAAATAAGAATGCAAAGATTCCAAAATATAAAATTTAACTTGCTATTACACACCTTTCACTGTCCTCGTATCTGATATGAATATTTGAAATTGAGAGTTTCAAATTTCCAACTATAGTGTTGATAAGGGAATCCAACCATGATTGATTCTTCAATTAAAAATATATACATATTAATACAGTTATAATCATACTAGACAACCAAATATATGTATAAACATATGTATGGTTCAAAAAGATCAAAAGGTAAATCCTAAAAAAGAATAACATCACAGCATTTGAATACTACAACCAAAACTTGATACAATATTTGTTATCAAAGATTCAAAAATAGCACATAAGACGCTTAAGAACCAAATATAAAGTTCATATACACGTACAGACACATAAGATTATAGGCATCATCACATAATATTTCCTTATACATAAAAAAATTATTACCTATCAATTATGTTATCACCTTTTGCTTTGTAAAGAGTCAAGTCACGTAAATATATCAAATGTATGGATGCTAAGGCATGCCATTGTCTGTATCAGCAGTTAGCACAAATAGTTTCCACGAACCATCTAGTCAAAGATTCACCATATTATAATTTAAGTTACAATGATAAAAGAATTGTGTAATCTTACCACTTCAGACTTTAATTGTTGAGCCTTCTCTACCAGCTTCATTTCCATTTCCTATTTCCAAACATAACAATTATTCAGAGGATCATTCAAAGGTATATCGGTAGGCACATCATTATTGTCTTACCCGCACTCGGCTTTTCTTAGCTTCTTGAATGGCATCTTCAGTGGACCCTTGAACATGCGTTGCAGGTTCAACTAACAAAAAAATACGATCCAGATGAACTACAATTGGGTCCTGACCAAGCCTACTCCAAGGTACCTTAATTTGGGAATATCAAAACAAATATCATTAGTTAAATGTAAACAGCATCCAGAATCACAAAAGATGTAATTGAAATTGCTTCCAGCAAGAAAATTATATAGGTGATCTCTCAATTTTGTGAAATTTCTAATATTTTTATTCATCACTACAAAGAAACTAATTTTATCTTATTTTTTGTTATTTCTTTTTAAAAGAAACGAAACAAATATATGCACAATAAGGGGGTGGGGGGTGGGAATAGATACAAAAGAGGGACCTAGAAAATAAATAAACATGCATAGCAAAAAGAATAAAATCTCTTATAAAAAATCAGAGAAAGAAGAAAGTGATGAACTCACAGAGAAGACGAAGGGAAATGAAACCCAGAGAGAAAAGAATTTGTGGAAAAATCAGATTGTATTTGATAATAATATGCCTCTGACTACAACTTTAAGGTCTATTTATACATTTTATTCAAGACTAGCTTATGACTAATAACAACTAAGTAACAATTAAAGTTAAATACAACTAGCAGGTAATAACTAAATTACAGACTAATTGACTAATTGATTACATCAGAAAGGCTGAATACTTTATAGATTGGAAAAGAAAAAGTTATATACATAAAGGAAAATGTATCATCATACATAAAAACATAATTATAGCCACAAATCTAAATCTTCTTTCAAACCCCGCTTAAAAAATCACAATGCTATTGAAATTCTCATAGCATGAAGTAAGTTTCCACAAACTAAGATCAGTAGCCTGAACAGCCACACCAGTGTCCCAACCATTATTGTTGAAACTCACAAATTTACGCTTAATGATGTTGTGCCACAAAGAATAATATGGCTCATTCAGGAATCTCTACAACCATTTTCAAAACAAGAGACTTATTTTTCTAAAAAATTTCGGATTGTGTGGATTGTTTGGCTGAAAGAAGAATAAAAAAAATAAAAAGAACTGGGTGTGGCTTCTCTAAGGGAAAAGGTTCAAATTTTAGCATCTTTTTGGGCTTATGTGAGAAAGTAATTCATGGATTTCCATCTTTCTTTGATCATTCTTGAATGGAAAATTGTGTGATTTAGCTAGTTTCTTTTTGGTTTTGCTCTTATTAATGCTAGATGTTTTTTTACGTCTACTTTATGGAGATAGCTTATCATCTTTTTGTAATATCTTTTTCCAATTAATAAAGGTTTTGTTTCCTATCAAAAAAACAAAAATCATCTAAAAAAATTCAAAATACTTAGCTTTTTGTCTTTAAATACATATATAACATCAATACATACATCATCAAACTTCATTCATCCTGTGACAGACTAAAGCAAGTTATAATATATATATATAAAACACCATAAAGAACTTGTAGTATACAAGAGATTGTTAGAAATGTCACAAGAAAATATACAAAGTCAAATTTCTTAATCATTAATCCCCAACGCCAGTTCAAATAAATCCGCAAACATCTTTACTAAACCAAAATTATAGAAACGCACATACCTTAAGTTTCACAGAGCCAAGAAATCCAGCCTCAGCCTTCACAGGCAATTTCAATGCATTAAGTGCCTCTGGTTTCAACTGCATATTAGTTAGCTCCACATCTCTTGCAATATAGATTTAGGAGTAAACCATCAACCAGAAACGAAGCATTTACACTTTACTCTCACTACTAAGTTAACTACAATCCAATCAATCGTAAAATCTGATAAGTGTAGAATTTGAAGCAATAAGACAAAATGAAACCAAAAACTAAATCCATCAACTTATTAAATTTTCCAAAATTCCAATGTCAATAAACTCATTCACTCCCTCTCTTTGAATTAATCATAGAAAATTCATTCGTTCTGAAGACATTTCAATAATGATTTAAAAAAACTCCAATTATCCTCAATACACAACCAAAACAATAAAAAATTTGATTTCAAAGTCTAAAATCCAGGAAAATAAGAGTAATTATAAGAAAACGAAGCTTGCCAAACACTGATCTTGAGCGCTTCCTTGTTGAGTCCCCTGGCGTAGTTGCCAAGGTACCTCTGCAAGAGGTAAGCCACCTGATCCTCCAACATCCTTCTTTCTTCAAAGGATCACCAACTCATTCCCCCTCAATTCATCCCGAAAATTCCGATTTCAATTTGAGAGAGAAAAGAAAGAAGAAGAAGAAAACGAGATATTTTTCACAGATTTTAGGCCACGTCTATTATTCAATTCCAGAAGACGCTACTAGTTAACTCCTTTCTTTCTTTCCCTTTTTCTGTGGACAACCTCAGATATTTCCAACGAGGGAATGTGAGGTAGAAAGTCATTCCCACAAACACACACATAAAAAAAAAATCATCAATTAGGCGCTCCAAATCTCCTTTAACATCTGGGATTCCCATAGCATATGCTAAATACTCCCTAAGGATCCAAATATGGAGAAACTGTACAGAAGATGGAAATATATATTAGAAATAATACGAAATTATTATGGCCAAAACACACAAATCTAAGCATGTAAACCAAAATATGAAGTATCAGATTACAAGAATGCTTTAGACTAACACTAGAAGTTTCAAAGTGGTAATCAAATTATCTAAAAAAAATTAAGATGTAAAATTTGGGAGTATCAAATTAGAAATATTGGCAGGGGGCAGAAAATTTACCTGAAATCTCTGGTTCAAGATATGGTCATTTAAACTCTCTTTTGAAAAGCCCTTCATGTTTTCCAATTAGCTTATAGTTATGTGTTATAGAAAATGGTATTTGGTGTAGTGTGATAAGCACCCAATTAATGAATAAACTACATTTATATAAAGCAAAAAGAAAAAGGAAAAAGACTCACATCTGGAACAACATTCTGAGCATCAGAGTTCTCAATCAGTGGGGCATTAGATGAAAAGCTTCGATTTCCAGCGCTGGCAATGAACTGTGGCTGCTCATAATTCGAACCTGTCACTGACATTTTCCCTTTTTCTCAACTTTATTTGCACTTACAAGGCTAGAACTGTCAGAAGGAAATTAAAACTAATCAAAACTCCATTTTTATGTGATAGAAATTACAACGCAAGAATTAATAAGAAAGAAAGAAAAAAAAACTTCAAAAATCATGACTTTTGAGTTAAAACGATAAGGACATATCAACGTATAATAAATATATATGTATATATATGTGATTTTCCTCTATTATGTGCTTAAAACCCAGATAACAAGAAAACTAAAATTAAATTTGGGCATTTTTTTCATTCAAAGCAATGGCTTAATACCCAGATAAGAAAAACTCATAAATTCCAAAAAAAGACTTTCTTCCACCGTATTCCAGACAGCTAAGCGTATATATATAGATATTGTATATACACGACAAAAGTAACGTGGAAAAATTGAAAAATAATTCATGCTAGTAAAAACAAAGATCAAAATGAGGTTTTAATTCAGGGAAAAGACATGAACGAGTCTTGATAGAACTAGCTACATGCCACTTCCCCACTGAAACTGAAAACAAAAGACTTTCTTCCTCTACATATTTATATTTAAATATTGTGAACAAATTCTGTTTTGTATTGTTTGTATATGTATAGAAAGAGAAAATAATAAACCATAATGATAAAAAAAAACAGAGGAAGTGGGTCAAACCAAAGTAGTCACAGTATTATTATTAAACAAAAAAAAATGAAAAAGGTTGAATCTTTCTTCACCTTCATGCAGGGAAGAAGAAGGCTGGATGGAGCTAGCTGGTCTCACGCAGGGAAGCGCAGGCAGAGATTTTGGTATGAATTCATCCTTATTGAAGGTAGGAGCATGTAATGCATGCACTGCCCGACAGAATAGAAACATGTACAGAAGAAAATACACAACTCAGTAACTGCTCTTTAATTTTTTCAATGCACAACTCAACAATGCTGTGGATTTAACTTTTACCAAAACAAAACAAAGACAGACATTGAATTTTTCCAGCAAGTAGGACACTGATGAACAAAAACATATTTCATTGTTTCCACATATTTCAATTATTCCATGAGCAAAAACACTGATGAACACTGCAAGGACTATCTTGCATCATATTATTAACTGAGTTGTACTTTAAGTAATGTAGTAAATTACAGTCCTAAGACAATAACTGTCATAGGGTCAATTTTTTAAAACTAAAATACCACTATGTTATGTTGATGGCCAAAGCTTTAAACATAGGTCAGCTAACCCAACAATAAAAACAAAATGCACAACCAAGTTTCAGTTCAATCAAATAACACGTGAATAAGAAAAAGTACAAGGTTTTATTAGATCCAAACATGGGTGAAAAGTGAAAACAAAAATTGAAAATCAATGATACCTCAAGAAAAGTCCCCAAACAGAGTCTGAAAGGAATATTTAAATCACAAAAAGTGGTTAGGGATTTTAAAATTAGACATTTTCAAATATTCTCAATAAATAACCAGCCTATACTGACCTTCAAAATTAAGACCCTAATACATGATACATGATACAAACTTACAAACATAACAGACGAATACTTTTCCTCTTGATCATTACTTGCATACTATAAAACAAGGAAGTTATACATATATGAGATTTTGAATTATGCATAATGTGTACCAGTAGGCTTGCAAGTTTTTAAAGTGTGTATGCATATGTATAGATAATTTTTATAAGATATGAAAGTTCCTGAAGTAAATTGACAGGGAAATTTACACATAATCACACCAAGCCAACACACTTTTATCTTAACTATTTTAATAGACTTCAAATGTAACATTAAAAAAAACAGCAAGTGCATCAGATGAGGTCTGGACTTAACAGAGCATCAATGTGTACTACTAGGAAGGATGAAGCAATGTGTTAAAGAAAATACAAGTCATTTAGGAATTTAATCAAACAGATTCTATGCACACATTATCACATCAAGAGAATAAAAAAAAAACTTCATAGATTATTATGCAAACATGTGTTTATGAAAAAACACACATAAATTTGTATAAAAATATGCAGTAAATTCAAAATAAAAGATTTAACATACTCAACCATAGATAAATCTTTAAAAATAATTAGTAAACTCAAAACAGAAAGAAATATGAAACACACAAGTTATTCTCAAAAGTAAAATAATCAAATTTACAAACCCATTTTTAAATGAAAATAAAATCTTATCTCGGCATCACTCAACAACCCGGACATTGATATGAAGAAGACACCACCCTCTGCCCTTTGAGCCACTACAATGAACCCTCACCACCACCACCATCACGCCTACAAACTGCATAACACAAACCCAAACAGAAGAAAAATAATTAGAATAACTCGTCCACAACCAAGAACCATCGTCAACCCAGAGGAGGAAAAAGAAAAAAGCAGATCAAATTAAAAGAAAAGAAAAGAGAGAGAGGGAGAATAAGAACTTACCACCATCCACCTCGCCCCCTAAAAGAATATTCCACACATCGTCCGTAGAAACACAGAGAGAAAGAGAGGCTAACTGCAAAAACGATAGGGAGGGAGAGAATTCAGAAAGAGAGAGAGAGAAAGATGGCTGCGGCTAGAAAGAGAGAGAGAGGGATTGACGTGAAGGGATTCTAGGTTAAAGGGTTATACCCAAAAAAAATATCACTTATATTTCATTTTCCCCCTTTTAATTTTAATTTTGTCTAGTTTACCGCTTTTTGTTTTACAAAAATTAGTTCATCGCAATTATTTATAATTATATTATAATACTTTTCAATTGTCTTATAATGATGTGTTATTGAAAGGGGTTTTTGGAGTAGTGGGTACTACTGGTCCTCTATGGAAAAGGATGCAAGTGACTTCGCGAGAAAGTGTAACTAATGTCAGAGACACGCAAACTACTCTCGGAAGCCCCCAAATGAGCTAACTAGCCTAACTAGCCCTTGGCCTTTTACTATCTGTGGGATAGACCTAATCAGTGCCCTTCCCGTAAACAAGGGTGGAGCGAAGTACGCAGTCATAGCCGTAGATTACTTCACCAAGTGGGTTGAAGCAGAACCTCTAATAAAAATAACGGCCAAACAGATCCCCACCTTTTCAACAAATTCATTGTCTGTAGGTATGGAGTGCCCTACAAAATCATTTCTCACAATGACACCTAGTTTGAGGGGGAAACGTTCGAGGAGTATTGTAAGGAGAAAGGAATAAGAAGAAGCTTCTCACCGCCAATGGATAGGTGGAGGCCATTAACAAAGTCCTTAAGAAGAAATTAAAAACGAAGCTAGAGAAAATGAAGGGAGCCTGGGTCGATGAGCTACATAATATGCTTTGGTCATGTAGGGCCACACCGCACACAAACACTGGGGAGACCCCTTTTGCCTTAGCATATGGATGTGAGGTTGTTCTCCCGGTTGAAATGAAGGTTAACTTCGTTAGGATATAGGAATACGAGGACCAAGTCAACCATGCAGCAATGGCCGAAAGCTTAGAGATTTTAATAGAAAGAAGGGAAAGGGCACAGATAAGAGAGGCAGTATACCAGCAACGGGCAGCAAGGTACTACAACTAAAGGGTGCGAGAAAGATTGTTCAGGGTAGGAGACTTGGTGTTGAGAAAAGTACTCCCCAACATGCGAGACCCAGGGGCAGGGGTACTAGAGGCGAACTGAGAAGGACCCTACCAAGTCGCCCAATGCATACCGCCAAACACTTATAAACTAGCACGCACAGATAACTCCGTAATTCCCCGAGTACGCACAGATAAACTTATCATATAAGAATCAAAGAGGTTACCCAGATAACCTCACAAGTAGATGTAACTGTCTTATATATGTCATTGTAACTTGCCTACTATGAATGAAATTGTTCGCAACTTCGCATGCGATATTTCTTCTCTATGCAAACATCCACCAAAGTGCTTGATGGAATAAATTTCACCAAGCACTTGGGGGGGGGGGGATAGGACAGGAGGCATGCATATATGCCAAAAAAAAATAGAATAAACTCGGCAAGCTATCTCTTATATTCAAAAGGATTAGCTACCCTTATGAATATAAAGAGAATGACGAGAAGGACGTTTCTTGCAAGAAATAACAAGCGCGCACAAAGAATATAAAAGGATACCGAGAACCCAAGGGGTTAACATGTACTTACAAGTATAGTCAAGGTTCACCAAAAAGACTATCATCATCAGATCAAGGAAGAGATAAGTAATCCATGAAAAATAATAATAAGATGGAATTACCAAAATCCCTTAAGTTTTATAATCAAAAGAGAACAAAAAAGGCTAGAAAGGCCAATTCATCCTCATAATCGATATAAAGAACAAACAAGGACATATAAATCAAGAGTTCCACACACCATTAAGGATTTATGAGGAGTTCAAAAAAAAAAAAACAATATGGGGGATTACACAGCAGCAACATATATGTATGCAAATAAGCCAGCTGCAAAGAGATCTACAGCTTTTCACCTTGATCCTTCCACTCAAAGATTTTCCCAACTGCATAATCTCCAAAGGGAGACAGGTCGACGTCGAGGTTGGTCCTCCATACGGCGTCCAGCGTGTGCTCAATTATGCCATTCTCGACATTTACAAGTTCAGCCTCATGCACAGTAATCTTCTAATTTAGATTATGGATGGTAGCTTCAAGCCTAGTGTTAGCGTGAGAAGTTGATGCAGCCTTGGCTAATGCAGCGTCTCTCTGATAAACCACCTCGGTAAGTTGACCCTCCAAGTCGAGAGATTCCTCATTGCCCACTCGAGCTCGGGCTGTAGCCATTGTGTGGATGAAGAGCTCGTGGTGACAAGTCAGTGACCCAGGATAAAAGCCTAAGTAAGGATAAAGAAATAAAATAAAACCTCAAGGGGCAAACGATATCAAAATCGAAAAAACATACATCGAGTGTTTTGACAAATACCTACAAGGAGGCTCGCATATAAGCCTCTCCCCACTCGGCATCGGGAATGTTATGCATAGACACCCGCTCTTCTTTAGGAATGTTTCCCATGTAATGGCTCATGGCTTTCCCATACTGGCTTGCTAGAGGATGGCCTCCTGAAGTAGAAGCATAAGCTCGACAGGGTGAAACACGTGGACTTGTCTAGGCATGCTTCGACAAGGATGGAGACCAAGAAGGTCCTGATTCATCTACATATGCGCAGGGGGCAGAGGGGCATTGAGTCACCTCTTTAGGCAGAGAGGCGCCCGATGATGCCCGCCTTGAGCACCCCCCCCCCCCCCCCTTGGGCCTCACCAAAAGAACGAATGACAAAATTCTTCTTAGGCATAGAAGGGGGGGGGGAGCATGGGTGGAACCCGAGAAGTAACACCATCGGTGTGTCCGTAGTAAGCCATATCCCTAGCCCTGCTGACCAAGGACCATAAGCATGAGTAATTCTCAGACTCCACCTCCTCTTCCATGTCCATATGGTCGCCCGACGAGTAAATATAATCCTTATCAGCTGCCTCATCATAACTGTCTTCATCATGACCATATATCCACGAAATGGTGGCTTTGGATGAGACGGAGTATAAGGAGTTAACTTGATCTGGGGTAACAACTTGTATGAATAAATATTGCCCTATGTGAAAAGGCCACAAGCTTGTTTGCATGGGGCCGACATATCTAGGATCTTCGTCACTCGATCACGGGCTGATGATTTCAAGGTAGGGCCGAAAACCCCTTCGAGACTTGCGGTCAAGAGAAAAGAAATAAACATAGTTAGATAAATAAGAAAAAGGAGGAGTAAAAGATAAATTTATCGTATACGAACTCAAGGTGGGAATTAGCTTACTTGAAGCGTTGAAGCGCGTATGTTAGGTGGACACGCTAGGGGTGAAGAAGAAGTCACTTTTCCATGAGCCTCTATTGGAAATGGAGCCCTCCACGAGGGGAAATCCTGTATGGGCCACGAATTTCTAGAGCTGATAGAAGCCGGGGGTAGATGGGTTTGCCTTAAGGGTGTAAAGGTGATGGACCTCACTCATGGAAGACCCTCTAGAGTGCACTTGTTTGTACATCACGTATAAACAACTGAGGACCACCCAAGAGTTGGAGGAGTTGGAGGGGCGCCAGTTCGAAGTAGTTAAGTACCTTGACAAAGAAGGGGTGAAGCGGCAAAGCTCTGCCAGATCTGATTATTGAGTTGTTGAAGGCAACGAGCCCTTCAGGTGGCTCAGACACATGGTCCTCGTGCTTTGGAATTATGAATTTGATGGCTGACGATAGTTGGTGAGCTTTTAACATGTTGGCAAGCTTGACACTGGTAAGAGTGGACACGATGCCCGTGTCTTTGGAATTGTCGAAAGTCCTGCTCGGCATGCTGGGTACCTGGACAGAGACATGCTATTTGTGAGCAACAGACTTCATCAACCTCCTAGAAGGTCCTCTATGCGTCTTACGTCTACCAGCACCCTGCTTGACCCTAGGAGGTGTGACTGGGGTAGGTGAGGAAGCGTGGGGAAAATCATAGAAAGAAACTCAGGTGCGATGGGTTCACAATCAGCACCCTCAGGGAAGGGACCCATCTGGCTTGAGGATTCGTCACCACAGAAAGTAGAAGGCTCAGGGGGCAGGTTTTCCTCTAGGCAGGCGATTTCAGATATACAATCCTGAAGGGCTGATTTTAGTTGGGAGATGTACGTTGAATGCAATGGGGAGAAACATAAACTCTCATCACTAGTAATAGATTCGAGTTTATTCTCAAGGCCACACACCTTCTGCCTAAGGTAGGACAGTCTCTGTTGGTAGAGCATTCTCACACCCCCATGGTTAGAGGGTTTGTGAACGTCGGCCTCAGATTCAGAGGATGACAGCTCGGTAAATTTGATATTAGATGAACCTTTAGAATACCGCCTAGACGCCATGGGCCAGGTAAGACTTGAGGATGTATGTGCGTGAAGATAACCCTATATCTACAACATGAGTATGAGTGGTATAAGAAAATGACCTATGAGTATGTACTTGAAGGGCCATAAGAAAAGAGAATAAAAACCTCTAAAG